>NW_020664441.1:3628724-3641565 GCF_002925995.2 Terrapene triunguis | reverse complement strand
ACCAGCGTGCCGGGGAGAAGGAGCAGGGGGAGGAGCTCCAGACTGCCGGTGCGAACGGCCGGCTGGTGATCTGCAAATGCAGGGAGGGAGCGATCTCTGCTGCAGGGGGAAGGATGGGCTGTCTCTGGCTGTCAGAGCCCGGGGGGAAGTCCGGACATTTAGAAATTCCCCCCGGACGCTATTTTTAGCTCTAAAATCCGGACATGTCCGGGGGAATCCGGACGAATGGTAACCCTAGACTCTGGAGGCAAAATGGAGTGGGCCCATTTGGTTGCTGCTGGGCTGAGCAATGGGGAACTGCCAGGCTGGTCGGGGGAAGAGATAACGTCTTCAAAGAGACACCCTCTGCTGCCTGGGGATGGTCTCTACCACTGGGGGGCTGCCTGGAGGAGATCTGTGTAATGGAGGGCTCACTGGTACTTGGGGGGATCTGTATACTGGGGGGGGGCCTGGGGGCTGGGGGGGGGATTTTGTGTCATGCAGGGTTGGCTTCTCTCCACCCTGTTGTTTACAAACACTCAGAGCAGGCGAGGCGCTGGCACCCAGGGGCTCAGGCCGGTGGTGGGAGGGACCTGCCAGAACAAACTGCAAGTGTTTCCCGGGAACAAAGGATAAAGGGAGCGCGGGGCAGTGGGGCAACAGAGGGGCCTTTGTGTGCCAGCCCTCAGGTGCCCCCGTGCCGCACTGCCTGCTGGGAGCGGGGCCAGGGAGCCTGTCAAGGCTAATTCCCCACTTTGGCACTTCAAGTGCAGAAGGTGGGGGCCCACAAGGATTCTAAAACTTAATATTGGCCACTCCAGGCTGGTATTAAACTCCCAAGGTTACAGCTTTTCTCTGACCTTGGATGGGTAGATACTGCCACCACCCAAGTGCAGAACCCCTTTGAGAGCCCAGGAAGGCGCCCTTAGGAATTCCTTCCTGTGGGTACCCGCAAGCCCTTTCACCGCCCCCTCCGGGGAAGAGCTGAGAAAGAAAAAACAAAGGAAAGCAGCTGTTGCCACCAGCTAATTAAACAATGTGCACAAACCTCTTAAGACACAAAAATCTAATTATTTTCTTTAAAAAGGTAAATTTTATTAAGAAAGAAAATACATCTGGGAACTCAGGCTATTGCAAGATTTTAAAAGAGCAACTACAAGGATTAAGCACCAAGAATAGCTTTTTCAAGATCCAGTTTAAAGGTTACAAGCAAAACAAAAGCACCTGGGATTAGCACAAAGGAGTCCACAAGAACATAAGAACATAAGAACGTCCGCACTAGGTCAGACCAAAGTTTCATCCAGCCCAGTATCCTGTCTATCGACAGTGGCCAATGCCAAGTGCCCCAGAGAGAGTGACCCTAACAGGTAATGATCAAGTGATCTCTTTCCTACCGTCCATCTCCACCCTCTGACAAACAAAGGCTAGGGACACCATTCCTTACCCATCCTGGCTAATAGCCATTAATGGACTTAACCTCCATGAATTTATCCAGTTCTCTTTTAAACCCTGTTATGGTCCTAGCCTTCACAACCTCCTCAGCCATAAAGAAATAAAAAGAGATAACCCTCATCGCATCTTCCTAGACATTTCCTGATCTACTTACATATTTGGGGTTTCAAATGAGTAGTTTTTAGGTATGATACTGAGGATTTTTCATACCTGGCCCCAAGCTTCTTACAGCATAGCTCTGCCCTGTCCACCTCTCCCCGGGAGAACAACAACAGACAGACAAAAGCGGAATCTTTGTTTCAATTTTAAAAAGTTCTAGTCTTCCCATTAGCTCTTTTGGCCAGGTGCCCACTCACTTCCTTTTACCTATGCATAGCAGTGAGACTTTTTAACCCTTTACAGGTAGAGCAATTAGAGAACAGCTACTAAGAGATATTTTATAGCTACTGGCTGGCTGGTGTCCATAAAAGGGAGTTACCCCCCTCCCTTCATTTATCTCAGAGCCGCAGACCTGCAGGGAGGAGGGAGGCACCAGGGAGAGTGGAGGGTGTGCTGCTGGGACATCCCCCGCCCATGGACGTACTCTGCAGCCTTGTGGTCCTGCCTGGTGTGGGCAGCCTTTGGAGTCTGCGACTTGGGTGTGGTTCCAGGCAGTGGGTCCCATGTGGCCCCCCAGGGGGGAGTGAGACTCCTGGGGCCCACCAGGCCCTAACCCCCCAGGCCGGCTGTCACCCCCAGGCCTGGCCATGGTGGGACTAGAACAGGGTCCCATTCAGGATGTGAGGGCTCTGGGGCCATGGCACTGAGACAGGCTATGGGGGCGTTCCCTGTGTGGGACTGAGGTGACCCCGGCTGCCCTGATGGGACAAATGGGGACACACAGCTCAGTCCCGGGGAGGGTGGGAATCTCATTCCCGGGCTCCACCCCTCCCATCTGTCTTGTTCCTGAGCAGAGAAAACAATCACCAGGGAAAGGGATGGAAGATGGATTATGTGAAATTAAAGGAGGGGCAGAGACAGCCCTTCCCCAGGACAGAGCTGAGCGGTCCTGGTGGGCAGGGCAGGCCCGAGAGGGACTGGCGGAGAGGGGGAGGGGCAGAAGGGGTCTTGGGGGGTACCAAGGGGCTGAAGGATGGGGTGGGGCAGGCCAGGGCGGAGGTGGATCTAGGGGGTGGAGAGGTGCGAGAGGAGCAGAGATGGCCCCTCGCGGGGTGGGGTGGGACAGAGGGAGATCAGGCAGAGATGGTCCCTCCTGGCATGGGACAGAAGGGACTAGGGGTTGTTGGGCAGCCTCAGTAGAGTCCCAGTGCTGCCTGGGTCAGACTGGCCGACTCGCCACCACCCCAAGGGGTCCTGCAGGGCAGTCTGTGTGGGGCAGAGGGCACTGCTCCCCTGTTATTGCCCAGGCTGCCCTCCCCAATGCATTCAGTCCGGCGACGCCTCTTTTGGCCTGTGGCTGGGGGGATCTGGACAGGGCCCCCTGCGGGCTTGGACATGGGGGGACTCCTGGGGCCTCCCAAGGGCTCCTTCACCTAGGAGCAGCAGCAGCCCAGTGGGTTGCTGCCCCCACCCCCTGAAGTGCCAGGGGAGCTCATTACACTTGCAGCTTCTGATGCTGTTGCTCCTGGCAATGGTGGTTGCCATGATGCTGTTTCCAAGCCTGCAGGATCCCAAAGGAATTTCCATCCCCTGGGGTGACTCCTGCTCTGCTGCCAGCCCAGCCAATTCTGCAGGCCTGGGGCCCCACCCCTGGGCACCTCTAGTCCGGTCCCCCACCCCCATCTCTGCCCCTCTCGCTAGCTGGGTGGACCATGCTCAGCCCCGTGGCAGCCGGGCTCCCCAGATCCCCACGCGTCTCTCCAGATCTGCATCCCACAATGGGGTGGGGTGGGAGAAATGGGACGTAGGGGGCAGCTCGTTCCAATGCCAAAGAGCCACCACCTGCCCTGCTGCTGAGAGGCAGCATTGTCCCAGCATTTTCACTGCCTGCCTGTTTTCCCTGCGGTGGCCCCTGCACCTTCTGGGCACTGGACTACTAGAGAGTGATCTAGTGGTTAGACCAGATAGGCTGGGAGCCAGGGCTCCTGGGTTCTGTTCCTGGAGAGGGGAGGGGGGTGTAGTGGTTAGAGCAGCGGGACCCAGGAGTCAGGACTCCTGGGTTCTACTGCAGCTCTGGGAGGAGAGTGGGGTCTATTGGTTGGAGCTGGGATCCAGGACTCCTGGGTTCTGCTCTGGGTTTTGGGAGGGGCATGGTGTCTAGTGGATAGAGCAGGAGGCTGGTAGTGGAGGGGGAACAGAGCCAATGAAAGGGGGGCCTTCGCTTGTGGCCTGACTGCTGGCCTCTTTGCAGGGCTGGGTGAATAGCTCCCATCTGGCTTTTGGGAGCTGTGGAGGAACTGAGCAAGTCCCCTTTGGCTGGTGACAGGGAGTGAGTGCCCCCGCCCCCTTGGCTAGCTGCTGGCATCCCGGGCATCTTGGCCGCATCATGTAGCAGGATTAGCGAGCTTTGCAGTGCCAATGGGGTCCTGCTGCCCCAGCCCCACCCACTGTGTATGGTGGGTGGGGCTGGGGTACCCGCCTGGGCACCCTTGCCTGGGCAGATTGATGAGCTCTAGGACCTCTATTTGTAGAGCGGGCCTGAGTGGCTTCTCCACCCACTTGCCTGAGCCCTGACCTGGTGGGGACCCCTGCTGGGCAGCCAGCAGCCTCTGATCCAGACGGGAGCTGGAGCCTGGCAGCTGGAGAGACTCTTAGGGGCCTCAGCGCCTAAGTATATATGGCAGCCCCAGCCTGTACCCTGGCCCTACTCTACCACCAGGGGGCACTGCAGCTGCCTCTGGGGCAAAGGGGGCCTTTGGGCTACAGCCCTAGTGTAGGATGCTAGTGAGCTGGGTTCAATTCTGCCCACTGCTTATGAATCGCCTTGGGCCCTCCCATTTCCCCACTCTCTGCCTCAGTTTCTCCACCTGTGGTGCAGGGTGACTCTGACTCCCTTGGTGAGGATCACATGGGAGATGCTGGGATAATCATAGAATCACAGAATATCAGGGTTGGAAGGGACCTCAGGAGGTCATCTAGTCCAACCCCCTGCTCAAAGCAGAACCAATCCCCAACTCAATCATCCCAGCCAGGACTTTGTCAAGCCTGACCTTAAAAACTTCTAAGGAAGGAGATTCCACCACCTACCTAGGTAACCCATTCCAGTGCTTCACCACCCTCCTAGTGAAATAGTGTTTCCTAATATCCAACCTAAACCTCCCCCACTGCAACTTGAGACCATTACTCCCTGTTCTGTCATCTGGTACCACTGAGAACAGTCTAGATCCATCCTCTTTGGAACCCCCTTTCAGGTAGTTGAAAGCAGCTATCAAATCCCCCCTCATTCTTCTCTTCTGCAGACTAAATAATCCCAGTTCCCTCAGCCTCTCCTCTTAAGTCATGTGTACCAGCCCCCTAATCATTTTTGTTGCCCTCCGCTTGATTCTTTCCAATTTTTCCACATCCTTCTTGTAGTGTGGGGCCCAAAACTGGACACAGTGCTCCAGATGAGGCCTCACCAATGTCTAATAGAGGGGAATGATCATGTCCTTCAATCTGCTGGCAATGCTCCTACTTATACAGCCCAAAATGCCGTTAGCCTTCTTGGCAACAGAGCCGGCTCTAGGCACCAGTGTCCCAAGCATGTGCTTGGGGCAGCACTTTTCAAGAGGCGGCATTCCGGCCCTTTGGGGCAGCACTCCTGCCCTTTTTTTGTTTTGTTTTGTTTCGGCGGCGGCACTCCGCTTTTTCTTTTTTTTTTTTTTTTTGCTTGGGGCGGCAAAAAACCTGGAGGCGGCCCTGCTTGGCAACAAGGGCACACTGTTGACTCATATCCAGCTTCTCGTCCACTGTAACCCCTAGGTCCTTTTCTGAAGAACTGCTGCCTAATCACTCGGTCCCTAGTCTGTAGCTGTGCATGTGATTCTTCCGTCCTAAGTGCAGGACTCTGCACTTGTCCTTGTTGAACCTCATCAGGTTCCTTTTGGCACAATCCTCTAATTTGTCTAGGTCCCTCTGTATCCTATTTCTACCCTCCATGTATCTAACACTCCTCCCAGTTTAGTGTCATCTACAAACTTGCTGAGGGTGCAGTCCACGCCATCCTCCAGATCATTAATGAAGATATTGAACAAAACCAGCCCCAGGACCGACCCTTGGGGCACTCTGCTTGATACTGGCTGCCAACTAGACATGGAGCCATTGATCACTACCCATTGAGCCCAATGATCTAGCCAGCTTTCTATCCACCTTATAGTCCATTCATCCAGCCTATACTTCTTTAACCTGCTGGCAAGAATACTGTGGCAGACCATATCAAAAGCTTTTCTAAAGTCAAGGAATAACACGTCCACTGCTTTCCCCTCATCCACAGAGCCAGTTATCTCATCATAGAAGGCAATTAGGTTAGTCAGGCATGACTTGCCCTTGGTGAATCCATGCTGACTGTTCCTGATCACTTTCCTCTCCTCTAAGTGCTTCAAAATTGATTCCTTGAGGACCTGCTCCATGATTTTTCCAGGGACTGAGGTGAGGCTGGCTGGCCTGTAGTTCCCTGGATCCTCCTTCTTCCCTTTTTTAAAGATGGGCACTACATTAGCCTTTTTCCAGTCATCCGGGACCTCCCCCGATTGCCAGGAGTTTTCAAGGATAATGGCCAATGGCTTTGCAATCACATCTGCCAACTCCTTTAGCACCCTCGGATGCAGTGCATCCGGTCCCATGGACTTGTGCTCATTGAGTTTTTCTAAATAGTCCTGAACCACTTCTTTCTCACAGAGGGCTGGTCACCTCCTCCCCATACTGTGCTGCCCACTGCAGTAGTCTGGGAGCTGACCTTGTTCGTGAAGACAGAGGCAAAAAAATCATTGAGTACATTAGCTTTTTCCACATCCTCTGTCACTAGGTTGCCTCCTCCGTTCAGTAAGGGGCCCACACTTTCCCTGACCTTCTTCTTGTTGCTAACATACCTGTAGAAACCCTTCTTGTTACTCTTAACATCCCTTGCTAGCTGCAACTCCAAGTGTGATTTGTCCTTCTTGATTTCACTCTTGCATGCCTGAGCAATATTTTTATACTCCTCCCTGGTCATCTTTCACTTCTTGTAAGCTTCTTTTTTGTGTTTAAGATCAGCAAGGATTTCACTGCTAAGCCAAGCTGGTCGCCTGCCATATTTACTATTCTTTCTACACATCAGGATGGTTTGATCCTGCAACCTCAATAGGGATTCTTTAAAATACAGCCAGCTCTCCTGGACTCCTTTCCCCCTCATGTTATTCTCCCAGGGGATCCTGCCCATCAGTTCCCTGAGGGAGTCAAAGTCTGCTTTTCTGAAGTCCAGGGTCCGTATTCTGCTGCTCTCCTTTCTTCCTTGTGTCAGGATCCTGAACTTGACCATCTCATGGTCACTACCTCCCAGGTTCCCATCCACTTTTGCTTCCCCTACTAATTCTTCACGGTTTGTGAGCAGCAAGTCAAGAAGAGCTCTGCCCCTAGTTGGTTCCTCCAGCACTTGCACCAGGAAATTGTCCCCCACAAGAGTTTTCCAAAAACTTCCTGGATTGTCTGTGCACCGCTGTATTGCTCTCCCAGCAGATATCAGGGTGATTAAAGTCTCCCATGAGAACCAGGGCCTGTGATCTAGTAACTTCTGTTAGTTGCCCAAAGAAAGCTTCTTCCACCTCATCCCCCTGGTCTGGCGGTCTATAACAGACTCCCACTACAACATCACCCTTGTTGCTCACACTTCTCAACTTAATCCAAAAACTCTCAGGTTTTTCTGCAGTTTCATACTGGACCTCTGAGCCGTCATACTGCTCTCTTACATACAGTGCAACTCCCCCACCTTTTCTGCCCTGCCTGTCCTTCCTGAACAGTTTATATCCATCCATGTCAGTACTCCAGTCATGTGAGTTATCCCACCAAGTCTCTGTTATTCCAATCACATCATAATTCCTTGACTGTGCCAGGACTTCCAGTTCTCCCTGCTTGTTTCCCAGGCTTCTTGCATTTGCGTATAGGCACTTAAGATAACTTGCTGATCATCCTGCTTTCTCAATCTGAGGCAGGAGTACTCCCCTCTTGCGCTCTCCTGCTTGTGCTTCCTCCTGGTATCCCATTTCCCCACTTACCTCAGGGCTTTGGTCTCCTTCCCCCCTGTAAACCTAGTTTAAAGCCCTCCTCACAAGGTTAGCCAGCCTGCTTGCAAAGATGCTCATCCCTCTCTTCGAACAGAAGCCCTTGTCCAGGCCTCAGCAAGGGCCAGGGACAGCTGCTTCCCCTCAGGGGCTGTCAAGTCATGAGGGCTCTCAGCTGCTCCTGGGTGGGTTCACAGAGCAGTGAGGTGACAAAGGCTCCAGAGCCTCTTAGCTTTTCCTGCCCCCATCAGATGCCTGGCCGGCGGCTGGCCTTTCAGCCCAGCCTCTTTGGCTTCAGTGAGACATGGGCCAATCCAACCCGTCTATCCAGTGACCCCAGGATAGTGTTTTGGGGTAGACAAATAGCACCTTAAAGTCACCAAAAGACCAACTTCATATCCCCCTGTGACCTTATGAGTGTAATATAATATCTCATTGAAAGGTGACATAGGTCCAGAAAGAGTTAATTAACTCACAGACTGACCTGACCCATGGCTGAACTTTAAAGACTTGTTAGGAAGATATGTAAATGAATAGAGCTTTGAAATGCAAGCCTGCATTATTAGAGATAGAAGGGTAGATGTTTGCTCAGGTCTTGTGATGTAAGCAAACAAGTCTTGTCTATTGCTATAGCTTTGATTCAAAGATAGGGTGACCAGATCACCACACTAAAATATCGGGACACATTGGGGTGCCATCAGCCACGCCCACAGTCCACTCCCACTCCTTCCAGGCTCTACCCCCACTCTGCCCCAGGTCCCGGCCCCTCCCCACTCGGCCCCTGCCCACTGCGCCCTTCCTCATCCCCTGGCCTGCCGCTGGCTTGCTGCATCCTTCCTCAGTCCCCCACCCACCGCTCGCCTCCCTGCCCGCCTGCTCGCCCGCCTGCCACTCAGCCCTATGGTGTCGAATTCCCCTCTACTGGATGGGTGCTCGCCCACTCCCCACCTCTTCCCGCCCCTGCACCGCCCTTGCCCCTCCCCCATTCCACCCCCTTCCCCCAAGTCCCCGCCCCTGCCCTGCCTCTTCTCCACCTCCTCCCCTGAGCGCGCCGCATACCCGCTCCTCCCCTCTCCCTCCTGGAAAGTGCTAAGCGCCGCCAAACAGCTGTTGGGTGGCGGGAGGCACTGGAGTTGGGGAGGAGCGGGGACGCAGTGCACTGGGGGGAGGGGGGAGGAGGCGAGGAGGGGGGAGCTTGGCTGCAATTTTTCCCCATGGGTGCTCCAGCCCCAGAGCACCCACGGGGTCAGCGCCTACCTCCCGCTCACCTCCTTACCTGAATATTGGGACAAATGGTGTCCCGATTGTACATTGATCGGGACGCAGGACAAAGGGTTAAATACTGGGACAGTCCTGAATTTATCGGGCCATCTGGTCACCCTATTAAAAGATCAAAAAAGGAATATTAACATTTATGATGACACTTAACATTTATGATGACTACTTAAAATAGTATTATTGTCTATATGTCTTTCTGAAGGTTGTGATAAACTGTATATGAACTGTTTAATGGATAAATTAGACTATGCTTCGGGGGGCGGGGGGAGAGAGAGGAGAGGGATAGCTCAGTGGTTTGAGCATTGGCCTGCTAAACCCAGGGTTGTGAGTTCAATCCTTGAGGGGGCCACTTAGGGATCTGGGGCAAAATCAGTACTTGGTCTTGCTAGTGACGGCAGGGGGCTGGACTCAATGACTTTTCAAGGTCCCTTCCAGTTCTAGGGGATTGGATATCTCCATTAATTAAATTAAAATATCTGACATGTGTGTCTGGATGTGACGATGTGACGGAGAGACTGCCGAGACTCATCAAGCCCTCGGATCGCTACCCCTTCCTGCTTCTCCACGTGGGCACCAATGATACTGCCAAGAATGACCTTGAGCGGATCACTGCAGACTACATGGCTCTGGGAAGAAGGATAAAGGAGTTTGAGGCGCAAGTGGTGTTCTCGTCCGTCCTCCCTGTGCAGAGAAAAGGCCTGGGTAGAGAAGGTCAAATTGTGGAAGTCAACGAATGGCTACGCAGGTGGTGTCGGAGAGAAGGCTTTGGATTCTTCGACCATGGGACGGTCCTCCAAGAAGGAGGAGTGCTAGGCAGAGATGGGCTCCACCTAACAAAGAGAGGGAAGAACATCTTCACAAGCAGGCTGGTTAACCTAGTGAGGAGGACTTTAAACTAGGTTTACCGGGGGAAGGAGACCAAAGCCCTGAGGTAAGTGGGGAAATGGGATACTAGGAGGAAGCACGAGCAGGAGAGTGCATGAGGGGAGGACTCCTGTCTCAGACTGAGAAAGCGGGACAATCAGCGAGTTATCTAAAGTGCCTATACACAAATGCAAGAAGCCTGGGAAACAAGCAGGGAGAACTGGAAGTCCTGGCACAGTCAAGGAACTATGATGTGATTGGAATAACAGAGACTTGGTGGGATAACTCACATGACTGGAGTACTGACATGGATGGATATAAACTGTTCAGGAAGGACAGGCAGGGCAGAAAAGGTGGGGGAGTTGCATTGTATGTGTAAGCGGGGGAATGGTCCCGCTATTGTGGGGAACTTTCCTGGCTTCTGCACTACCCCGGTGAAGTGGGCTAGCGAAAGGATCTGAGTCCTCGCTCCCACTTCCTTTACCCAGAGGCCTCCCTGCCCTTGAGGACTCCCCTTCCACTCTCCTGTCTGGCAGAGTCCTCGTAAACCCCGACAAGGCTGGGCCCAGGATTCCTGGGGGTCTCGACCCCCAACCCTGCTGTGGTCACCCAGGACAGGGGCTAGGGTGTCCCCACTCCGGGGTACTCTCTTTGCACTGGGCACCTCCCTGACCCACTGATCATTTCATACAATTTAAAGCAAATACAAGTTGTTTAATTAACAATTAATTTAAAAAAAGAATAAGGAAAAATGGGAAAAGTTAAAGGAAAACACGTCACCCCACTCTGTGGCAGGGAACATCACAAACAGTGTCTCTGGAATGTCAGGGCAGTTCACAGTCTGTTCCTTGTAGGTCCCAGGCTCCTTCTCAGGCCCCGGCTGTGCTGCAGAGACACCGCGGGTTGGACACTTGCTCTGGCGGTGGCCACACGCTCTCAGGCTCTAGGTGGCAGGACCCTTCTTCCCAGCGTTGCCCCTGCCCTGACCGGGTTACGATCCCCCTACAAGTCTGGCCTGCAGAGCCTCTTGGCTGAGGCGTCTCCCTGCGCTGGGCCACTGCCCAGGGTCCCCCTCCTCTCCCCAGCTGCTCACCGCACCCGGCTCCGGACTGCTCCAGCCCCAGCTCCAGCTCCACTCTGCCTCAGCACAGCTGCTGCTGCTGCTCTGCCTTCAGCTCACTGGGCTGCTTCTCTGGCCTCTCTGGCTCTGGTGGCTGCAGCTCTCCTCCCAGGGCAGGTCTGCTCTCTCTGGGCTGTGCTCTGGCTTTGGGGCTGCAGCTCTGCTTCCAGCAACTTAGCTCGGGCCCCTGCTCTCTCCTTAGCTCTGCCCCACTCTGTCTGACTCAGGCCATTCCAGTTCACACGGAGGATAGGACCCCCCTGGCCTCCTGACTCCCTGATTAGCCTGCCTGCCCTGTCAATCAGGCTGATCTGGAGCATTGGCCTCTCCCCATTGTTCCTGGGGTACTGTCAGTCTTAGGCTCCTGATTTGCCACCGACCCTTCCCCTTTTAGTGCTGGGAGCTAGCCAACCAAAACACCCCCACTGAGTGTTAGTAAGGGGGCAACAGTCCCCTTACATATGTAAGAGAGGAGTATGACTGCTCAGAGCTCCGGTATAAAACTGCAGAAAAACCTGAGAGTCTCTGGATTAAATTTAGAAGTGTGAGCAACAAGGGTGATGTTGTGGTAGGAGTCTGCTACAGACCACCAGACCAAGGGGATGAGGCGGACGAGGCTTTCTTCCGGCAACTAGCAGAAGTTACTAGATCGCAGGCCCTGGTTCTCATGGGAGACTTTAATCACCCTGATATCTGCTGGGAGAGCAATACAGTGGTGCACAGACAATCCAGGAAGTTTTTGGAAAGTGTAGGGGACAATTTCCTGGTGCAAGTGCTGAAGGAACCAACTAGGGGCAGAGCTCTTCTAGACCTGCTGCTCACAAACCGGGAAGAATTAGTAGGGGAAGCAAAAGTGGATGGGAACTTGGGAGGCAGTGACCATGAGATGGTCGAGTTCAGGATCCTGACACAAGGAAGAAAGGAGAGCAGCAGAATACGGACCCTGGACTTCAGAAAAGCAGACTTTGACTCCCTCAGGGAACTGATGGGCAGGATCCCCTGGGAGAATAACATGAGGGGGAAAGGAGTCCAGGAGAGTTGGCTTTATTTTAAAGAATCCTTATTGAGGTTGCAGGAAAAAACCATCCCGATGTGTAGAAAGAACAGTAAATATGGCAGGCGACCAGCTTGGCTTAACAGTGAAATCCTTGCTGACCTTAAACGCAAAAAAGAAGCTTACAAGAAGTGGAAGATTGGACAAATGACCAGGGAGGAGTATAAAAATATTGCTCAGGCATGCAGGAGTGAAATCAAGAAGGACAAATCACACTTGGAGTTGCAGCTAGCAAGAGATGTTAAGAGTAACAAGAAGGGTTTCTTCAGGTATGTTAGCAACAAGAAGAAAGTCAAGGAAAGTGTGGGCCCTTTACTGAATGAGGGAGGCAACCTAGTAACAGAGGATGTGGAAAAAGCTAATGTACTCAATGATTTTTTTGCCTCTGTCTTCACGAACAAGGTCAGCTCCCAGACTGCTGCACTGGGCAGCACACTATGGGGAGAAGGTGACCAGCCCTCTGTGGAGAAAGAAGTGGTTCGGGACTATTTAGAAAAACTGGACTAGCACAAGTCCATGGGGCTGGATGCGCTGCATCCAAGGGTGCTAAAGGAGTTGGCGGATGTGATTGCTGAGCCATTGGCCATTATCTTTGAAAACTCATGGCGATCAGGGGAGGTCCCGGATGACTGGAAAAAGGCTAATGTAGTGCCCATCTTTAAAAAAGGGAAGAAGGAGGATCCGGGGAACTACAGGCCAGTCAGCCTCACCTCAGTCCCTGGAAAAATCATGGTGCAAGTCCTCAAGGAATCAATTCTGAAGCACTTAGAGGAGAGGAAAGTGATCAGGAACAGTCAGCATGGATTCACCAAGGGCAAGTCATGCCTGACTAACCTAATTGCCTTCTATGAGGAGATAACTGGGTCTGTGGATGACAGGGCCGGCTCCAGCATTTCTGCCGCCCCAAGCAAAAAAAAAAAA
>NW_020664441.1:3616499-3628624 GCF_002925995.2 Terrapene triunguis | reverse complement strand
TCCTAGAGGGAGTGAGGGACCTGCCGCCCCCGAATTGCCTCAGGTGCTGCCCCTCTCCCTTGGCCGCCCCAAGCACCTGCTTGTTCAGCTGGTGCCTGGAGCCGGCCCTGGTGGATGAGGGGAAAGCAGTGGATGTGTTATTCCTTGACTTTAGCAAAGCTTTTGATACGGTCTCCCACAGTATTCTTGCCAGCAAGTTAAAGAAGTATGGGCTGGATGAATGGACTATAAGGTGGATAGAAAGCTGGCTAGATCATCAGGCTCAACGGGTAGTGATCAACGGCTCCATTTCTCGTTAGCAGCCGGTTTCAAGTGGAGTGCCCCAGGGGTCGGTCCTGGGGCCGGTTTTGTTCAATATCTTCATTAATGATCTGGACTTCTGGAGGATGGCGTGGACTGCACTCTCAGCAAGTTTGCAGCTGACACTAAACTGGGAGGAGTGGTAGATATGCTGGAGGGTAGGGACAGGATACAGAGGGACCTAAACAAATTAGAGGATTGGGCCAAAAGAAACCTGATGAGGTTCAACAAGGACAAGTGCAGAGTCCTGCACTTAGGACGGAAGAATCCCATGCACTGTTACAGACTAGGGACCGAATGGCTAGGAAGCAGTTCTGCAGAAAAGGACCTAGGGGTTACAGTGGACGAGAAGCTGGATATGAGTCAACAGTGTGCCCTTGTTGCCAAGAAGGCTAACGGCATTTTGGGCTGTATAAGTAGGGGCATTGCCAGCAGATCGAGGGACGTGATCGTTCCCCTCTATTCGACATTGGTGAGGCCTCATCTGGAGTACTGTGTCCAGTTTTGGGCCCCACACTACAAGAAGGATGTGGAAAAATTGGAAAGAGTCCAGCGGAGGGCAACAAAAATGATTAGGGGGCTGGAGCACATGACTTATGAGGAGAGGCTGAGGGAACTGGGATTGTTTAGTCTGCAGAAGAGAAGAATGAGGGGGGATTTGATAGCTGCTTTCAACTACCTGAAAGGGGGTTCCAAAGAGGATGGATCTAGACTGTTCTCAGTGGTACCAGATGACAGAACAAGGAGTAATGGTCTCAAGTTGCAGTTAGGGAGGTTTAGGGTCGATATTAGGAAAAACTTTTTCACTAGGAGGGTGGTGAAGCACTGGAATGGGTTACCTAGGGAGGTGGTGGAATCTCCTTCCTTAGAGGTTTTTAAGGTCAGGCTTGACAAAGCCCTGGCTGGGATGATTTAGTTGGGAATTGGTCCTGCTTTGATCAGGGGGTTGGACTAGATGACCTCCTGAGGTCCCTTCCAACCCTGATATTCTATGATTCTATGGAGGCCTGAGGCTCGGCACTATAAGGGAACTGCATTATTTGGACTTCTATGTAACCAGTGAGGTAATATAGAAGCTGTTTTGTGCTGGTTTGGTAATCTAAGTACTGGAATATCCACCAGCTTTTGGGGTTTGTCTGTCCCCTTGTGTTTGCAGTTCACCCTAATTGAGTGACCTCAGCTGGCTCCCACGAGCAGCATCGTTACACCCCATGCGGACCCACCTGAACAGTGTAATACTAACAGGCCAAGTAGGATGGGAGGTTCAGGACTCCTGGGTTCTAGCCCAGCTCTGGGAGGGGAGTGGGGTCTAGTGGTTAGAGCTGGGGGAGGCAGAAGACATATAGGAGCCAGGACTCCTGAGTTCTATTCCTGACTATGTCGTTGGGGGAGGGAACTCCAGTTGCTAGGAGAAGGCAGGTGTTAGTAATGGGAGATTCGATCATTAGAAACGTAGATAGCTGGGTTTGTGATGACTGGGAGAACCATATGGTGACTTGCCTGCCTGGTGCGAAGGTTGCGGATCTCTCGAGGCATCTAGACAGACTTATGTGTAGTGCTGGGGAGGAGCCGGTGGTCGTGGTACATGTAGGTACCAATGACATAGAGAAGGGTAGGAGAGATGTCCTGGAGGCCAAATTTAGGCTGCTAGGGAAGAGACTGAAATCCAGGACCTCTATGGGGGGAGTGGCACTATATGTGAAAGAAAATGTAGAATCAAATGAAGTAAAAATCTTAAGTGAATCCACATGTTCCATAGAACCTCTATGGATAGAAATTTCATGCTCTAATAAGAATATAACATTAGGGATCTATTATAGACCACCTGACCAGGACAGTGATAGTGATGATGAAATGCTAAGGGAAATTAGAGAGGCTATCAAAATTAAGAACTCAGTAATAGTGGGGGATTTCAATTATCCCCATATTGACTGGGAACATTTCACTTCAGGACGAAATGCAGAGATAAAATTTCTCGATACTTTAAATGACTGTTTCATGGAGCAGCTGGTACGGGAACCCACAAGGGGAGAGACAACTCTAGATTTAGTTCTGAGTGGAGCGCAGGAGCTGGTCCAAGAGGTAACTATAACAGGACCACTTGGAAATAGTGACCATAATACAATAGCATTCAACATCCCTGTGGTGGGAAGAACATCTCAACAGCCCAACACTGTGGCATTTAATTTCAAAAGGGGGAACTATGCAAAAATGAGGGGGTTAGTTAAACAGAAGTTAAAAAGTACAGTGACTAAAGTGAAATCCCTGCAAGCTGCATGGGCTCTTTTTAAAGACATCATAATAGAGGCCCAACTTCAATGTATACCCCAAATTAAGAAACCCAGTAAAAGAACTAAAAAAGAGCCACCGTGGCTTAACAACCATGTAAAAGAAGCAGTGAGAGATAAAAAGACTTCCTTTAAAAAGTGGAAGTCAAATCCTAGTGAGGCAAATAGAAAGGAGCATAAACATTGCCAAATTAAGTGCAAGAATGTAATAAGAAAAGCCAAAGAGGAGTTTGAAGAACGGCTAGCCAAAAACTCGAAAGGTAATAACAAAATGTTTTTTAAGTACATCAGAGGCAGGAAGCCTGCTAAACAACCAGTGGGGCCCCTTGATGATCGAGATACAAAAGGAGCGCTTAAAGACAATAAAGTCATTGCGGAGAAACTAAATGGATTCTTTGCTTCAGTCTTCATGGCTGAGGATGTTAGGAAGATTCCCAAACCTGAGCCGGCTTTTGTGGGTGACAAATCTGAGGAACTGTCACAGATTGAAGTGTCACTAGAGGAGGTTTTGGAATTAATTGATAAACTTAACATTAACAAGTCAACGGGACCAGATGGCATTCACCCAAGAGTTCTGAAAGAACTCAAATGTGAAGTTGCGGAACTATTAACTAAGGTTTGTAACCTGTCCTTTAAATCGGCTTCTGTACCCAATGACTGGAAGTTAGCTAATGTAACGCCAATATTTAAAAAGGGCTCTAGAGGTGATCCCGGCAATTACAGACCGGTAAGGCTAACGTCAGTACCGGGCAAATTAGTCGAAACAATAGTTAAGAATAAAATTGTCAGACACATAGAAAAACATAAACTGTTGAGCAATAGTCAACATGGCTTCTGTAAAGGGAAATCGTGTCTTACTAATCTATTAGAGTTCTTTGAAGGGGTCAACAAACATGTGGACAAGGGGGATCCAGTGGACATAGTGTACTTAGATTTCTGGAAAGCCTTTGACAAGGTCCCTCACCAAAGGCTCTTACATAAATTAAGCTGTCATGGGATAAAAGGGAAGGTCCTTTCATGGATTGAGAACTGGTTAGAAGACCGGGAACAAAGGGTAGGAATTAATGGTAAATTCTCAGAATGGAAAGGGGTAACTAGTGGTGTTCCCCAAGGGTCAGTCCTCGGACCAATCCTATTCAACTTATTCATAAATGATCTGGAGAAAGGGGTAAACAGTGAGGTGGCAGAGTTTGCAGATGATACTAAACTGCTCAAGATAGTTAAGACCAAAGCAGACTGTGATGAACTTCAAAAAGATCTCACAAAACTAAGTGATTGGGCAACAAAATGGCAAATGAAATTTAATGTGGATAAATGTAAAGTAATGCACATTGGAAAAAATAACCCCAACTATACATACACTATGATGGGGGCTAATTTAGCTACAACAAGTCAGGAAAAAGATCTTGGAGTCATCGTGGATAGTTCTCTGAAGATGTCCACGCAGTGTGCAGAGGCGGTCAAAAAAGCAAACAGGATGTTAGGAATCATTAAAAAGGGAATAGAGAATAAGACGGAGAATATATTATTGCCCTTATATAAATCGATGGTACGCCCACATCTCGAATACTGCGTACAGATGTGGTCTCATCTCAAAAAAAGATATACTGACACTAGAAAAGGTTCAGAAAAGGGCAACTAAAATGATTTGGGGTTTGGAATGGGTCCCATATGAGGAGAGATTAAAGAGGCTAGGACTCTTCAGCTTGGAAAAGAGGAGACTAAGGGGGGATATGATAGAGGTATATAAAATCATAAGTGATGTGGATAAGGAAAAGTTATTTACTTATTCCCATAATACAAGAACTAGGGGTCACCAAATAAAATTAATAGGCAGCAGGTTTAAAACAAATACAAGGAAGTTCTTCTTCACACAATGCACAGTCAACTTGTGGAACTCCTTACCTGAGGAGGTGGTGAAGGCTAGGACTATAACAGCATTTAAAAGAGAACTGGATAAATTCATGGTGGTTAAGTCCATTAATGGCTATTAGCCAGGATGGGTAAGGAATGGTGTCCCTAGCCTCTGTTTGTCAGAGGATGGAGATGGATGGCAGGAGAGAGATCACTTGATCATTGCCTGTTAGGTCCACGCCCTCTGGGGCACCTGGCATTGGCCACTGTCGTTGGCCGAATACTGGGCTAGATGGAGCTTTGGTCTGACCTGGTATGGCCGTTCTTATGTTGCCTTGCTGTGTATCCCTAAGCAAGACCCTGTGCCTCAGTTTTCCCATTTACAATTCAGGGATGGTTACCTGCAGCCCTGGGGCCTCTTGATGACTCATTAACTAATGTTTGTGCAGAGCCTGGAAGATGCAAGGTGCTAATTATCTTAATAAATCCAGTTCCCCAGAGCCACAGTGAATTCATAAACAAGCAGCCCTTAGCACCCAGCAATAGTGGGGTGAGGGCAGGGCTGGCTCCCAGCTGCTAGAGCCAAACTGACCCAGACAGAACGATCCACACACCACTCCTCTTACGGGTGACCTGCAAAGCACAAAATAGGGCTAGTGCCTCCCCCCCCCGCCACAAAAAAATAAAAATAAAAAGAGTTAAAAGCTATGGAAATTCTAAGGAAAAAACTAGGGTCCATTTGTCCACCCAACGCCTGGTTTTGGTTCCCACCTCTGACACTGACTTCCTGTGGGACCTTGAGCAAGTCACTTCTCTCTCAGTTCCCTGGGGAATAACAATCGTTCCTTTGCCCATTTAGACTCTAAGGCCCTGTCACAGAGTTTGGGGGAGACAAGGCCCTGCGCCCCCGGCTTCCTGCGATTCACCGTGACTCTCAGCCAGACAGTAGAACAGAAGGTTTATTAGATGACAGGAACACAGTCCAAACCAGAGCTTGTAGGCATAAACAGGACCCCTTAGTCAGGTCCTTCTGGGGGGTAGGGAGCTTAGACTCCAACCTCGGGGTTCCCTACAATTCCACAGCCAGCCCAAGACTGAAAAACCCCATCCAGCCGTCTCACTCCCCCAACCCCTGGCTCCTCCTCTAGCCTTTGTCCAGTTTCCCGGGAAAGGTGTCACCTGGCCCCACCCCCCTTCTGGCCCCACCCCCCTTCTGGCTCAGGTTACAGGCTCAGGTATTGTCCCTCAAATAAAGTCATCCTCTGCTCTCCCATCCCCCATGCAGACAGTCCCAGCAAAACTAGACGACATTCCCAGGTCAATCCATCCCGCTCCCTACTGCATCACAGGCCCAGATCCTCAAAGGTATTTAGGTGCCTCGTGCCTTACTCTCCTGGGGCACAGAATGTCTGGGCAGCACTAGCACCAGCCTTAGCTGGGGCTCTGGTGCTACCGTAAAACACCTAATAATCCTCTTTTATTTCTGCTTAGGATTTCTCCAGCCATAGGTGGAGATGCTCTCTGTCTTGGTCATTTGCTCTCTCACTGTTCATCCCCAGGCTGCTGCAGAACCTAAGTCTTGATGCGCATAGTCTAAGGCTCTGTGTGGCCCCGGGGGGAATTTCACTGTGAAATGCCCATCTGTATGGACTGAGGCCCTGGCCCCTTTCTACAGAGAACCACATGCAGGGCGGATTGCTCTGCTTTCTGCCCACTCATGCTTCTACGGCTAGTAGAGGGTTAGCTAGTCCTGGCCCGGCTGGGAACCTTGCTGTGGCTGCCCCTGGGGCCCGAGCGGTTTGACAGTATTGGGGGCTGATATTCCCTTCAGAGGAGAAATCAGAGAGATGCGTCAGGTCCAGTCTTGGTTGCACCAGCTGGGGATTTGGGCCATTGATGCTAATGGAGCTCTAGCCCTTTTATACAAGCTGGGGATCCGGCCCATTGACTCGTTACCCTGTACGTCATAACTAGAATCTCTGCTCCATTCGGATGTTGCTCCCAGTGTGTCGCCCCTCTGTGATTTGCGGCTCTGCACTGGGCTCTGCTAGCGCTAGAGATCCCTGCTAAGCTCTCAGCCTTTTCTCTGTTCTAGTCACCCTTGTTCTTATTCCCATGACAGCAGCATCTAGAAGCACCAGCAGAGTTCAGGGCACTGTTGTGCTTGGCACTGCACAGGCACCAAGGGGTAACAGTCCTTGCCTCAAAGAGCTCACCATCAAAATAGACAAGACAGATGCAGGAAGGCATAGAAAATGGGGGGTGGGGGGAGCTGTACTGGACATGCTCTGTGCTGCAGGACTGTGTGTCATGGGCCCTGCCCTGCTAAGAGCTGTTGGGGTGTCTCCCTTAGCTTAGTGGTTGGGGAATGGAGCTTTGAGGTTCTCTCCCAGCTGCTGTGGTTAAGTTCTGTCAGGGCAGGGCATGCAAGCACTGAGTCTAACAGCCGTCCCCCGTCCGCCTGGTGCAGGTGAGAAACTGAGGCACAGAGAGGTGATTTGCCCAGGGTCACTGCACCTCAGAACTCAGATGTCCTGACTCCCAGCCTCCCTCCCCTGCTCTAATCACTATACCCCCCCCCATCCCAGAGTTGGGCACAGAGCCCAGGAGTCCTGGCTCCCAGGCCCCCTGCTCTAGCCATTAGACCCCACTCCCCTCCTGTGGCTCTTTGGAGCTTGGCTGTGTTGTGTATGGTTCTGGAATCCTAGGAACCCAGGGCTTTGATGGATTTGACACCACCTCTCGTGCCAGGATCCCCTGCTCGCATTTCTGTTGGTTACTGACGTGCAGGGCCACCTGAGCTACAGCATGCTCTGCCTCGGTGCTCTTCAGCCTGGGCTAGGGCAGCAGTGTGGGAGGACGCAGTGCCAACTCTCTGACCTGTGAGGATTGTGCAGGCCTCCTGTGAGCTGGTTCTGAACTGTCATCTCCACCGCCCGAGTGAGAAACCCCGACAGCTCCAGGAACTCGTCTACCTGCACGAGCCTGGCAGCCATGGGCAATATCTTTGGGCACTGAGCAGGGTGGTCTAGGGGGAGCCCTGGGACAGGAGTAACTCACCAGGAGAACAGCACAGGACTGGGGGGCAGGATGCCTGGCTTCTATCCCTGGGTCTGGGAGGGAAGGGGACTCTAATGGTTGGTGGGGGAGGCCCAGGAGTTCTGCGTTCTATTCCCAGCTAGAGGAGTGGGGGCTAATGGTTACAGCAGCAGGCTGCTGAGAGCGAGGACTCCTGGGTTCTATTCTCAGCTCTGAGAGGGGAGTGGGGTCTAGTGGTTTAGAACAGTGGGGGCTGTGAGCCTAGGGTAACCAGACAGCAAGTGTGAAAAATCAGGACAGAGGGTGGGGGTAATAGGACCCTATATAAGAAAAAGACCCAAAAATTGGGACTGTCCCTATAAAATCGGGACATCTGGTCACCCTATGTGAGCCGGGTTCTATGGCCATATAAGTCAGTACATATATGTCAGATGTCATGCACAGCACATTATACCGAGCATATGGACAGTTATATTAACCAACTGCAGCAAGGGAGGTTTAGGTTGGACATTAGGAAAAAGTTCCTAACTGTCAGGGTGGTTAAACACTGGAATAAATTGCCTAGGGAGGTTGTGGAATCTCCATCTCTGGAGATATTTAAGAGTAGGTTAGATAAATGTCTATCAGGGATGGTCTAGACAGTATTTGGTCCTGCCATGAGGGCAGGGGACTGGACTCGATGACCTCTCGAGGTCCCTTCCAGTCCTAGAGTCTATGAATCTATGAAACTGTATTATGCTCTTCCCAGAATGCTGTGCACGACTGTTCACTCATGTCAAGCCACATGTCCCCGGATACCCAGCACAGCTCAGCACTTGGTACAGGCATGGAGCCTGTCAGAAGGAAGACGTATGGATGTTCTCCCTGGTACAAGTTTGGGAGGTGCCTCCCTGGCCCCTGGCCCCGGGAATGTGGTGTCCAAAACAAGAGATAAGGAAAGATGCAAACCAGCAAGTTAAGCAACTCTTGGACTGGCTCTTTCGTGCCAAAGAAAGCACTTTCAGCTTGTACCCAGCCATCCTCTAACTCAAGCACCGCTCCTTATGGGGATGAATGGTTATGAAAAACAATACCCCAGTAAAAGAAAAGAGGTTCTCCTGATCCCAAAGGACCAAACCCTAGACCCAGGTCAATATACAAGTCAGATTTTACCCACAAATCACGTTGTTGCCAATCCTTTAGAATGTAAAATCTAAAGGTTTAGTCATAAAAAGAAAGAAATATAGATGAGAGCTAAAATTGAGAGCTAAATGGAATTAATTACATACAGTAATGGCAAAGTTTTTGGTTCAGGCTTGTAGCAGTGATGGAATTAACTGCAGGCTCAAATCAAGTCTCTGGAGTACATCCACAGCTTGGCTGGGTCATTCAGTCCTTTGTTCAGAGCTTCAGTGTAGCAAAGTTCCTCCAGAGGTAAGAAGCAGGATTGAACACAAAATGGAGGGGTTTCCAGGGCCTTTTATATCCTCTGCCATGTGGAAGGACCCCTTTGTTCTTACTGTGGAAAATCACAGAAGCAAGGTGGAGTTTGGAGTCACATGGGCAAGTCACATGTCCATACATGACTCAGTTCTTTACAGGTAGAGCAGCCATTGCTCACATGCTACCTTGAACGTTCCCAGGAAGTCTTCTCATATGTGGATTGGAATCTCCCAAGGTTCATTGTCAGTTAAGTGTTTCTTGATTGGGCACTTAATCTGAAGAGTCCCTTCTCAATAAGCTGGCCAAATGCTTCACTGGTGCTACTTAGAACCAAACACACTAAGGGTATGTCTACACTACAGGATTAATCCGAATTTAGATAATTCGAATTTGGGAAACAGGTTGTATAAATTCGATTGTGCGCGGCCACACTAAGCACCTTAATTCGGTTTTAAACCACATTAATTCGGTGGTGTGCGGCCACACTACCCCATTAACTTAAACACAGTAATTCGGTGATGTGCGTCCACACTAACCCTAATTCGAATTAACAAAATCGATTTAGGCTCTACTCCGTTCGTCGAGGTGGAGTACAGAAATCGATTTAAAGGGCCCTTTAATTCGAATTAACTGGCTCTGTAGTGTGGACGGGTGAAGGGTTAATTCGGATTAAGGCAGCTAAATCCGAATTAAAGTCCTAGTGTAGACCAGGCCTAGGATACAAGTACATAGCCAATATTCGTAACGTCAAATACAAAAATGATACACACACACAGACAGCATAATTATAACCAGCAAATTACAACCTTTTCATAGACACCTTCTTGACCTCCTTTGTGCAAGATATGGTACAACTATAGGACCTTGGTTGCAACAATGATCTATAACGTCACAGTTCATGTCAATAACGTCATACCCCCAACGCAAAATTGATGCAGGAAGGGCAGGGCCGGTGCAACCACTAGGCGAACTAGGCGGTTGCCTAGGGCACCAAGTGGTTGGGGGCGCCCAGGGCCGTCCTTAGGCATAGGCAGCTGGGTAGGGCACCTGAAAATTTGGGGCACCACTGGGTCTTAGTGTCCACCCGCCTGGTTTTCCTATCCCTGTTCTGACCCTTCCTACAGCCAGGCTCCGAGTCTTCCTGGGAAGGAGATCTAGTAGTTAAAAGAGAAAAAGCCTCCAGCCTGCCAGACCTATTAGCACAACACTGAAACTGTTAAAGAGCCATTCAAGGGGTAATGAAGCTATTAAACAGGCATTTGCCAACCCCCAGGTATATACTGTCAGTTTCTGAATGTACTGACAAAAACAGTTGTGCATTACTGTAATTTTTACTCAGGACATGTCAGTCTACAGGACCTTAGTTTAAAATTTGCTTTAAAAATATTTCATTAGTGAGTTGGTGAAGATTATAAAATCACATCTCTAAAAAATCCTTGCATAGATTTTTAGATGCACAATCATCTTTAGCCTTAAATGCTTGGCTCTTCAGACATATGGTTTTTTAAATAAATTCTTCAAAAGACCACTCTTATCTAAAATACACATTTTAATTACTATAGTAAAAAAAAATTACTTCCAAAGTCTTCCTGTCCATCCATTTCTCCCTTCACCCCCCCACCCCATTGAAGAGAGCCCTTAAAGGGACAACAGCCCTTTGCTTCCAGAAAGCTGGACAAAGAGTTTCCCTTTCTTTACTTCTGACTATCTGATGAACTAATTTTAAGAGAACCCTCCAGCAAAATTAGTACCTTAGTAAGATATAAAATCCTTTGTTATGCCTAAAATCTTTGGAAACATATTTTGTAAATATTTGGTGAACTTTCATAAACAGGTGTATTGGTATGGAGATCACACACCGTAAATTAGTGTTCCCTTTTTCTAAAAGCAATGAACATTGTTATGAACACACTAAACTTCTGTGACTGATTAATTTAAAATAATGTCTGTTTCAGTGAGTTAAATATGTAGTAATCTGGAATGATTACTTTATGAAGGCTTCAGAGTACATTTAAAATATAAAATCAGCTTAGAAATACTGATTAAGAAAATGTAAAACAGAGAAGAGCTGCATCATGTATTTCATAATATTTAATGTTGTATTCAGCAAGACAGCTGACTCACCCTTACTACAAAGTTTTTGCAAATAAATGTCTGACAAACTTCAGGGCATATCAAAAAACCTGTGACCGACATTTTTTATTCCCAACTTTAGTGCTTTTAATTAGGTACGTTCTGCATGTCCATTCTGCGTGAGGGAGAGGGTACAGGGGTTTCTGCGGGGAACTGTGACTCTCCGCCACCGTGAGGCAGGCCGGGCGTCTTGTTTTTCTTTCTGCCTTGTCCCTCCAACCCTGCTGGGCTGCAAGCTCAGGTTGCCGTCGGGCATAGGGGCACCAGTTTAATAATACTGCATAGGGCCCCATAAATCCTAAGGACGGCCCTGGGGGCGCCAAAAAGCGGTGCCCTGGCTCGGCAGGGAGGAGCCGCTTTCCGGAGGCACCGGAGAGCCAGAGTGTCAGCTTGCAGGGGCGGCGAGCCCCAGCCATGGAGGAGCCGGTGTGGCGCAGGGGGCAGGAGCCCTGCAAAGGCTGCGGCTCTGCTAGCAGGGAGCAGCCTCACCCCCCGCCCCTCGTGCCCAGGCTGTGGCCTGGCGCCCCCCCGGGGGCTCTTGCAGGCTGCAGCAGATGCATGCGAGCAGAGGCCCCCGTGCGCTCCCCAGCTCCCCCCTCACCGCGCTCGGGCTCTGCGGCTCCTGGGCATGTGAGCCGCTGCCGGGGCGCGGGGCCCTGAGCCTGCTCCGGGAGGGGCAGCGGCAGCTCACACTCCCGGGAGCCGCAGAGCCCGAGCGCAGTGAGGGGGGAGCCGGGGGGCGCACGGGGGCCTCTGCCCGCATGCATCTGCTGCAGGAGCCCCCAGGAGGGGGGGGGCGCCGGGCCGCAGCCTGGACAGAAGGGGCGGGGGGCGCGGCTTCTCCCCGCTAGTTACGCCGCCACCGCCTTTGCAGGGCTGCTGCCCCCCTGCGCCGCGCTGACTCCTCCATGGCTGTGGCTCTCCGCCGCTGCAAGCGGGACCCTCTGGCTCTCCGGTGCCTCCGGAAGGTGACTCCTCCCTGCTAAGCTTCCGCAGTGGCCCAAGTCTGGCAAAGCCAGTGAGTGGACTCGGGGTGGGGGCCGCCGGGGTGGGGTGGGCTCACGGGGGGGGGGGGGGGGGGGGGGGGGG
>NW_020664441.1:3611427-3616399 GCF_002925995.2 Terrapene triunguis | reverse complement strand
GGGGGGGGGGGGGGGGGGGGGGGGGGGGGGGGGGGGGGGGGGCCCCCCCGGGGGGGGTGGGGGGGGGGGGGGGGGGGGAACCTGGTCTGAGGAGCAGCCCCTGGGCACGCCTGGCCCCTGGGGTCTATAAAGGCTCATTGGGATTTGCCCCTCAATGAACCGATGTGTGTGTGTGTGGGGCGGGGGTGGGGGGGGAGCAAGGTGGAAGTTTCGCCTAGGGCACAAAATATCCTTGCACCGGCCCTGAGGAAGGGATGATACAAACATCACTGACTGCATTCCAAGAGCTCCCCATCCTTGGTTCTGTCTTACTACAGCTAGTATTGGGTTAGAAGTCGTACAGAAATGGTTTATCAAAGTCATGTTCAATAAAATGATTAAATCTCTTTACAAACTCAAGGTAAAACATGGTTAGAACAATAGTATATTGGATCTGCTCTTGCAGCATGGTTCCTGTATGTCTCATGTGATCTTGCCAAGAGCTGAAGGACATAGCTACTTTATCCATACAAGCTCTGTCAAATGTTTGGAACCCAAATAATATCAAGACAATGTAGACATTAATGTTGTCCACAGTACAGGAAACTTGGCATTTAGCCGTGAAAGCAATATAGTAGGGTGCCTCAGTTTCCCTCTTCATACAGCATATCAGGTCTGGAATGTCTTTTCTTCTGTGAAAAGTTCCAAGACTGTTTACAGGCACTAACTGTGAAATATCAGCATTACAAGGCCTTTTAACATAAAGTGTGTTCTTATGTATCACTTTTAACATATTCAAGGGATTTTCCAAAAGATTAGGCACATTGTACATTTTTTACAGTTCTTGGTAATAACACATTAGTTACAAAAATCACCATTAGCAATAACAACAAATCCATTGCAAGTGTCCATCTACAATCATTTTTATCATGCCACACCTTTGGCCCAATACCATTGGGATTTGGGGGTTTTGGGGTTAACCTGTGGCTTCCCTTTGCAAAATTTAATTCTCTCTTTCCTCCTTGTCCTGTAGGATCAAACCCTGATTTCTCTTGCTTAACAGAATTCAATGGCTGATTGGGTGTGCTCTCTTTGCTAACAACTATTAGCAAGTCTTTCTTCTCCCTGTCAGCCAGGTAATTTGTATCCAAACAGACAGGAGCAGGTTTACCAGTTTTCAGATCCTTAACTGTTACGGATTCCAAGACTGGACTCTGTCTTAAAGAGATACCATCCATTTTTACTAGCATGTTACATGCAAGGTTCTTGTCCTTTTCTTACCAACCTCTGCTTCCACATGGAGTCAGTTGTTAAGTCCACTGAGAGACTACAAGTCATACCCAAAGTGTCTAGAGATGAGAGTGTACCTGCCATATCCCCTGAACTCTCAAGAGATTAACTACACAGCTGTCCTGCTCTGCAGACTCAGCTTCCCAGTCTTCCCTCTGAACCTGAGACAGATTGTTTACTCACAGAATCAGCATGGAGACATTCCTCTATCAACAACCTTGTCTTCCCAACAAACTGGTTAAGCACAGCCACTTGGTTATAGGGCTGTTCAACTTTCTTAACAGCTTTTACTCCATCTGAGACCTTCTCAAAGCTATCCACACTGGATCTTTCAAAAGGAAAGTCAGTGGATCCATTCACAACTGAAACTTCCTTGGTCAAATCACTTCCACACCCTTCAGTTGCAGCAAACGCTTGCAAAGACTACCCTGAAATTTTTTTTCTTCAGGAATCTTTCTAAGGGCTTGTCTACACTACGTAGCTTTTAGCGACAAGGCTGTGTCGACACAGCCTTGTCACTAAAAGTCAGCATGTGTGAACACTCTCTGTCTGTAGCCGACAAAATACTTCCAGACCCAAGAGCGGCGTTAGCTTTGTCAGCTTTGTCGGCAGGAGAGTGCTCATTGGCAAAACTTTTGTCTTTTGCAGGGGGGCTTTTTTAAGTACCCGTGAAAGACAAAAGGTTTTTTGACAACTTCGCAGTGTCGACAAGCCCAAAGCACCAGTTCATCTTTACGTCGCTCCACAGAAGCCTTGCTCTGCTGTGCCACTACCAACTCCTGAGTTTTACTTACATGCAGAATCACCTCTGGCTCATCAGGCTTTCTACACAATCCCCTTTTATGCAAACTGCTAGATTTCATAGTCAAAAGGTCAGAAGCATTCTCCTTCCCCTTGCCACACACAAGTTCAGGAATCTTTCCCTTCTTGATACAAGTTTCTAAACTGTCAGTAGGTAACACAATCAAATCACCTTTATGCTATCCTTGTGGCCTGGCTAGGATATCAATCTGATTAGACAGAGTTGGTGCACCCTTTCCCAGCAACACACTAGCAACAGGCAAAGCAACAGTACCCGAATTATTTGGTCTCTGGGATTTTTCTAGGATACTAACTGGATGCAACCTAGTTACAGTGCCATTCTGCCTAGCAGACACAAACTTAGGACCATTCCCTTCCTGGGCTTTAGTTGAATCAAGAACCAACTTTGAGACAACTGCACTACCCTTCACCATCACAGACTGAAAGGCACAGACAAAGAAGAGCTGGAGAAACCTTCCCCTTTAACAGACACACAGCCTGGGATCTCATTTCCCTTGTCCCAGCACACAGGGCTGTTCACAGACAACTGTTTGGAGACTGGGGAAGCTCCCTCCATGGGCAAGTCATTAACCCTAACAGACACAGGCACATTTCCTCCATTGTCACAATTCGCCGCACAGGTAACAGGTAAGGTATAGGGTGTGTGACTCTGCTGTGATGCAGCCCTGCTGCTGTGCTGTGTTTCCAGATGGAGGATGCCCTCCAGAGGCCCCGTTACCCACATTCCCAGTTTCTCTTTGCCTGGAATAACTCTCACGGTGCAGATGGCTGTTGCAGAGGGTTTATTTCAGGAGTGAGGGACAGAGACAGGGAGAGTTTGGGAAACAGTCACGGATGTGAATACAACACACAGTCGTCCCCAAGGGTCCGTCCCACCAAGAGGGAGATGCCTGGGGGAATGGGTGGGGCTGCTGAACCCTGGCATCCCTCACAGTAGAAAGGCCAGGACAAGTTTCGCCTTCATGATCACCCCTTGTCCTCAGGCTGGCCAGTGCCCTGGAGCTTGTACTTGGAGAACCTGACTTCCAGCCTCTCCCCCTGGGAGACGGCGTAGCACTCAGCACCTGGAACATGAGGAGAGGAAAGGGAAGGGAAGGGATGCAAATGGGGTCAGTGGCCCCTCAGCGCCAGCCCCCCACCTGCACATCAGCCCCTCCCTGGGTCGGTCTGTCTTCTCCTGATTCTCATCCCCTTTCTCTTATGCCTCTCACCCCCCTGTTCCCCTCCCCCACACAACCCTCCCCCCTCACACTTCCCCCCACCCCCACTCTCCTCTGCTGTCTCACCTAATGTCAGTGGGATGCCGTTGCTCAGGAGCTGCCAGTAGGTGCTGTCTTTGGGATGGGCCTCCAGCCCCTGCAAGGAGGTGATGTACGCACCCCACACACTCAACGTGTACGTGAAGCTACAGAGAGATAGAGTGAGTCCCGCAGGAGGCCTGGTTACCACTGCCTCATAGCCTCCCCAACCCCCACTCCACAGGGACATGCAACCCAGGACACCGTGAGACTGAACCCCCATGCCATATGGGTGGAGGGGAGGGGGATTGAGAGGCAGCCAAGTTGGCCTCTGCCTGAGTTCTGATCTCCCGACCCCAAGGAGATAGTGTCCAACTGAGTGATGCGGAGGAACTGTGGGAGTCATGCAGGGTGGGGTAGCAGGGGCATTTCCCCCCCGTGATCCTAGGGACCCCCTCCAATTTTTCCATCTCTGTTGTCCTAGTAGTGCCATGCTGCCATCTAGCCTGCTCTCTGCCGGTGCCACTGGCACCAGCGATGGATGCCGGGTTGCCAGGCTGAGTAGGTACCTGAATCTTCTGGGGTCTCTCTTCTGGACATCCATCACATTGAAGAAGAAGGAGTCCTGGGGCATGGTGACACAGATGGAGTCATTAAAGGATTGTTTCACGCCATCCACAGCAGTGTAGGTGACACCAATGTGGGGTTGAAGATAGGTGTGTGGAGCAGCTATGGGGGTGGAGAGAGGGAGGTTATCTGTGTGGGTAGGAGAGAGGGTGAAGACCAGCCACTTATACCTTGGAGGGGGGTGAGTCTCCCACTGCAGGGACTCCTGTACCATTGGAGTCAAAGGGAGATCCACAGATCCTACCAGGAATTGGGTGGAGGTACAGGATTGCAAAGGGAGAAGCAAAGACAGAGAGGATCTGGGTGATGGCCCTGTGGCCAGGAGGTTATCTGGGATTGAAGACAGGGCCTCTGGATCTATGACTCTCTATTGCTTGAGCTAAAAGCCAAGGAGCATTAATTAGCTTGAGCACTAGAGGAGATCCATAAATCTCTAGGTCATCCAGCCACTAGAAGGAGACACAGGGCTCCATATAGAGCTGGCCTGCAATTTTTCAATGAACAAATTTTTAACTGAAAAAAGCCAATTCAGTGCAGAACTGTTCAGGAAGCAGTGCTGGGTTGGAAGAAACACTCCCCTTGAAAAATGTTTGGTTAAAAAATGTCCATATTGGAAAGCTTTGGTTTTTCAATCGAAGCGACTTTTCATTCAGAAATTTTAGTAAATTTACACAGAAAAAAGGGAGAAAAGTATGAAGTTGAAACATTTTAAAGTTATAGAAAGGACACATTTTGATTGACCCAAATTGTTGGTTTTGCTTTGGTTTGTTTTGTTTTTCTGGATTTTCAGTTCATGAAATTTTTTTAGATTTTTGACTTTTTGGCCTCATGCAGGACAGGAAAATGTTTTTGAAATGTAGAAAATTCTCATGGAACAGGAAAACAATTTCCTCCCCCACCCCCCAGCCTTGCTACATGTGCTTCTGTCTACCTTAGGTACTTTAGATGGCCCCATCACCATCCTTAACAACAGGGCCGGCTCCAGCATTTCTGCCGCCCCAAGCAAAAAAAAAAAA
>NW_020664441.1:3575280-3611327 GCF_002925995.2 Terrapene triunguis | reverse complement strand
AAAAAAAAAAAAAAAAAAAAAAAAAGCCACGATCGGCGGCGGCAGTTCAGTGGCAGGTCCTTCGCTCCTAGAGGGACTGAGGGACCTGCCGCCCCCGAATTGCCGCAGGTGCCGCCTCTCTCCCTTGGCCACCCCAAGCACCTGCTTGTTAAGCTGGTGCCTGGAGCCGGCCCTGCTTAACAACCCCCCAATGAGGCAGGGCAGTGCTATTAAGCACATTGTACAGACGGGACCGAGACACAGAAAGACACAGGGTACATCTACACAAGAAAAAAACAAGCAAACCAAAAACCCTGTGACAGAAAGTCTCAGAGCCTGGGTCAACTGATCTGGACTTGCACTGGGGAGTTAAAAATAGCAGTGTAGACATTTAGGCTTGGGCTGGAGCATGGGCTCTGAGACACAACCCCCTTGGCCTGACACCTCCTACCCCGCATCCCTCACTGGCATTTCAGCTATGCAGAGATGCTCTGCACAGGCTGTTTCCACCTGGTGAAGGGAGGGCACGGTCTCTGCAGCCCCCCAGGTAGATGGGGTGTGACTCTGGCACCTGAGCTAGCCAGCATTTCCAGTGCCCAATGCTGGCACAGTCTCATGCTGCAGGTCACCTATGTATTAGCCCAGAGATAGCTGCATCCTTGATCCCTGCCCCCCACCCACCAATGGTGTGTGTGAAATTTCCCAGGCCGGGTGCAAGAGGCAGGAGACAGGGGAGGCGAGAGGCCGCCATGGCCTGGATGGTAGGGACAATGAGGCTATTATGGTTCAGACAGTGGGTCAGGAAGGGAAATTCCTCCTGAGTCACCGGTAGAAGTGGATGGCCCAGCTTCCAGGGAGTCACTGTGTTTGGGCACCATCCACACTGCACGCCAGTGTCAGCAGCAGGAGAGCAGGTATAGCTGGTGCCACAGTGAAAAGCGCAGGCTGTGCCCATGCTGTGATGTGTAGCTACATGTGTGAGGGGAAGGCTCCAGCAGCTCCCCACTGATGGAGCCTTTCACTGCGGGGAAAGGGGGGGGAAGGCTGTGTTAAGGGGGAGCTGGCGGAGCCTTTCCCTGCTGCAGGAGTCTATTCTTGTGGCAGGGAAAGGCTCTAGCAGTGTTGGCGCAATGGGACACTGCACTGTTAAACATACCAGCGTAAATGGGGATGCATGGCTAGGGCAAGTAAAGAGCAAGGTAGGGTGTGTATGTGGGTACGTACCCACGCTCCTTCAGGTGTGTCTTTACTGTACTCACCTAAGCCACAAGCTGGCCACTCATCCGTTCCTGGAATATCGGACATTCCGGTACTTTGGGGAATGGCAGAGGCCTACCCCTGTCAGCCTGACAGTGTATGCAAGGTCCTGCTCTATGGCGGTGGTGGTGGGGGGACCCTTTTTAAGAACTGGAGGGATAGAGTGGTGTTTCCTATCAGATACTGGACAGAGCTATGTTTGGTTTTGTCCCCGTACAGATGAGGAAAAACCTCTGAAAAAGAGGACTGTCCAGTTTAATACCAGACAGGTGGCCTCCCTACTGAGCCATGCCTCATCAGCTACACTGCTATTTATACCTATGCTAGTGGGGACTACTCATGTACGTACTCTACATGCCCCCAAAAGCAGGCAGTGTAGATGCACCTCTAGACTCAACCCTGATTCCTGGGGAGAGGGGGGGTGTCTCTTTAAATCACTATGAGCTAAGCTAGTCTGACTCTGAATTCCATCCCCCTGCCCGCCCCTAAAGTGATGCTGGCATTGCTGGGTCTCTCCCATGCTACTGAGCTGGGGCATGGGGAGAGGGGCACTCTACCCCATGGAGCATGCAGGGGGCAGTGTGCTCTGGAAGGAGGAGACTCCAGGATTCACACCCCAGCTGGATCACCCAGTTTCCCCATGCATATGAGGAGCTCTGCAGAGGAAGGATTATTGACATCCTGCAGAGGCCCATCACTCTCTGGATTCTCTCCCTTCCCCCTGCCACCCCAGAAGTCACACTACAGAGGGGAGGGGTACATGGCACAGGGCCATTTGACTCATCACAGCACAGCCCCCCAAGGGCGAGGTACAGGAGCAGTAGCTCTGCTAGCGTGATCACCAAAGTCCTCATCATATCTCTGTCTCCAGTTACTCCCTGGCTGTGCTGGGACCTGGACTAGGACCTGGTATTTATCAGCTGAGAGTGCCCTGTCCTCCTCCCTTGGTTTGCGTCATCTTGCTGCTTCCCCATAGCAGACGAGAGACATTAAGCAATGCCCAGCAGTATAGGCAGGTCTGTGCCCCAGAGTGCGGCAGACAGAGATATCCGGGGCGGTCAGACCACTACTCCCTCCCCATGGCCTCTGAGTGCTGCAAGGAGCCAACTGGCACCAGAGACCTAGATGGAATTCTCCCTGTCACAATCCATACTCCCACTTCCCCAGTTGACTTGGTGTCACAGGGCCCTGGGTCACATCTCACTGGGGGCCGTAGGACTGTGAGACCACAGCTGGCTAACACCTCCGCATTAACACACTGACACCATGGGCCACCTCAGTGAAGTTGTACAGCAGTGTAAGGGAGAGTGAATTTGGGCTTCTTGGCTTTATCCCTTCCTGATTTCCCAGGTCATTGTGTGCAGGTTGTCCTGGCTGTAGGCAGGAGTGAGGGGAATTGGCAGACCTGGGGGGAAAGCGCTACACAGGGATAGCAGGGGTGTAGAATCAGGATTAACGAGAATCGCTAGAGCTGGCTGGGGGCTCAGTATCGGAACGGGGTGGGCGGTTCTGTGGTCCAGGACTCCAGTGATTTCAACTGAAGCTGGAGCTGTCCAGCACCTCTGAATAGTAGGCCCCAGGAGTCTCACATTAGACACCCAAATCTAGTGGGTCCTTGAAAACTTAGCCCTTGACTGTTCTGTGTCTCAGTTTCCCATTAGTACAATGGGGGTGATCATCCCTTCCTCACTCACCAAATGTTGGGGGTAGAGTTAGTTCATCCATCTATGCATAGCACTAGGAGATCCCTGCCTAGGAGAGGGGGTGTTGCGGTCTTGCCCGTGTATGAGGATTTCATCCCCAAGTGCTGGAAGGGATACAGGGAAACAATGGGTGGAAATTTTGCAACAAACAACACCCCCCCCACACCTTCTCTTATCACAAAGGGGTTGTGAACAGACATAAAGTCTCTTATGAAAGTGGGTGGGTGGCTTTTAATTTACCTTCACTGGGAAAGGGGCATGTCACCACCCCGGGAGATGAACCTACAACAACAAGGGCTCTGGGTATTGCAGGCCTGCTAGCTAGATCCCTTCTGGCCTGACAAAGCCCTGTCAAATCTGTAGAGCAGGGGTGGCCAACCTGTGGCTCCGGAGCCACATGCAGCTCTTCAGAAGTTAATATGCGGCTACTTGTCTAGGCACCGACTCCGGGGCTGGAGCTACAGGCGCCAACTTTCCAATGTGCTGGGGGGTGCTCACTGCTCAACCCCTGGCTCTGCCACAGGCCCTGCCCCCACTCCACCCCTTCCTGCCCCCCCGAGCCTTCTTGGGGGTAGCTTCTTGTTATGTGGCTGTTTCCTGAGTTGGGGGTAGAAGCTCATCTGAGTCACAGGTGCTTGGGCTCAAAATGCTTCAGGTAAAGTGGGGGGAATGAGGGTTGCTAGGAGCAAACTGAGCTGCTTGCTGTAGAAGTGAGTAGGTGGGTTTTAATTTACCCTCACTAGGAAAGGGGCAGAGTTACAACCCCTGGGAGCTGAACCTACAACTACAAAGGCTCAGAGTAGCAGACAGCTACTAGCTAGAGCCTGCCTGGCTTTGGTTGGCCACTCTCACCTGCCCCTTGTCAAAGCTGCAGAGGATGGGACTAGAGCTGTGGCCCATGTTGGTAATGGAGGAACCGCAGACACCTGAGTGCTGCTGCCCCCTGTATAAAACCAGCCAGTGGGGGCAGCTTCTCCTCATGTGGCTGTTCCTGAAGGGGGAGTGGAAGATGGGAGCTCCTGTGGGTTGCTGGACTTTGCTCCTCTTGGGCCTGGTCCACACTAACCCCCCACTTCGGACTAAGGTACGCAAATTCAGCTACGTTAATAACGTAGCTGAATTCGAAGTACCTTAGTCCGGACTTACCGCGGGTCCAGACGCGGCAGGCAGGCTCCCCAGTCGATGCCGCGTACTCCTCTCGCCGAGCTGGAGTACCGGCGTCGACGGCGAGCACTTCCGGGATCGATCCCAGAAGATCGATCGCTTACATCCGGACCAGGAAGTAAGTATAGACGTACCCTTATAGTCACTGGTGCTTGGGCTCAAACTGCTTCAGGTAAAGTGGGGGAATGAGGGATGCTGGGTATGAACTGAGCCTCTTGCTGTGGTTTATCCTCCAACTGTGTGGGGCCTTCCTGCTCTGGGTTCCAGCCTCCTGGAAGAGCTGCTGGGTGGGCAGAGCCGGATCCAGGTCTTGTTGTTCCAGTGTTGCACTGGAACTTTATATTCTGGGCAGGTAAAACCTAGGGCTCTCCTGTATGGAATGTATTCTGGGCACCTGCTCAGTGACTTATCTGCTGGCAGGGTGCCTACAAAGCTTCACTTCCTCCTGGCCCATGTGGGAAACCTATCTCCCGGCTGGTGCTGGGTGTGGAACTTGTTCCATATACCCAGTGGTGAACTGGAGCCAGTTTGTGCGAACTGGTTGTGAAATTTAGAAGCCGGCTTAGAACCGGTTGTTAAAGGGGTGGGCTGTCCGGCTGAGCCCGCCTGAGCTCCCGGCTGGGGAGGCTCCACTGGCCCCTCCCCCACCTTCCCCCTTCTCGCAGAGCCTCAGCGTGCCACGCCGCCAGCGCTCTGGACCACTCCTGGGCAGCTCTGCAGCTCCTGCTGCTTTGAGCGGCATGGTAAGGAGGTGGGGCTGCGAGCTCCAGCGGGCAGCACGGCATCCATATACGCTGCCCTGAGCAGCATGGTAAGGGGGCCGGGCCGGGGCTGTGAGGAGGGGTTGGATAAGGGGCAGGGAGTGGTTGGAGGGGGTGGAGGTTCTGGGGTGAGGTCAGGGGACAGGGAAGGGGGGGGGGGTGGTTGGGTAGGCGTGGGAGTTCCGGGGTGTTACCAGATTTGCCCATTACTTTGGGGTATGCTCATTTATTCAGGTTACTCTTCTGGGGAAGGGGATTCTGTAATCCTATCAATGTACTGCTTGTGTCACTTGTGTTTTCATATGGAGCTCTGCTCCTTCCTTCTGCAAGTCCCCTCCCAATGGAGCCATCCTGCAGGACCTAGGTTCCCCAGGGCTGGGTTACTCCAGCCCCAGAACCAGATGAACACACCCACACCCACACATGTTAACAGAGCAAGTCTGAGTGGACCAGGTCAATCAGCACTGTCAAGCTGACCCCTTATATGTCTCTGGACTCACTGGGCTGGATGAAGCAGCATTTTCAAGCTGCCTCTCCTTATATGCCCCTGGGCTCCATGGACTGGGTCAAGCAGCACTTTCAAGCTGTTACCCTTATGCGTCCCAGATTCAACACGTCCCTATCCCCTTAGAATTGGTCTGATAACTGCTGAGCTGGGTGTGTGCAGGCGTAGGTTCACTAGCATCTGGAGCAGAGATTCCCATGATGCAGAGCTTTCCTGCTTTTTCTGGTCCCAGAATTCAGTGTGGTTCTCTGTTCTCCATTCTGTATGTAAATTGATATGTCTTAATCTTGTCACCCTTGTCAGGAGGGGTCTAGGTGTGTCTCCCCACGCCCTTCACTGCTCTCTGCAAGTTTTTTTTCCTCTGATGGGTTTTGGTTTAAGCAGAGGCTGGGTTGGGGGGGGGGTGTCTTTCATGAGTCAGGCTGGATACTGCACTCTGGTTCCCCAAGAACACAGAGCTGACTGGTATCAGGGGGTCTGTCGGGGTGGTGGTAGATGGGGTCGGGGCAGTCAGGGGACAGGGAACGGGGCGAGTTGGGTAGGGGGTGGGGTCCTGGGGGGCAGTTAGGATGGGGGGGGTCTCAGGAGGGGGTGGTGGGTTGTGGGTTCTGAGGGTGGCAATTGGGGGCAGGATGTGGGTGGGGGTCAGATGGGGGGGGGTAACAGGCTGTTTTGGGGGGCCCAGCCTTCCCTACCCGGCCCCCCATACAATTTTGCAACCCCGATGTTCAGGCCGGCTTTAGGAAGTGCGGGGCCCAATTCGAACAGTTACGACGGGGCCCCGGCAAGGATGACTAAAAAAAACACTTAAAAAAAAAACCCATGGGGCTTGTACTCACCGGGCAGCGCTCCGAGTCTTCAGCGGCACTTCGGCGGCGGGTCCTTCACTTGCTCTGGGTCTTCGGCGGCACTGAAGGACCTGCTGCCAAAGACCTGGTAGGGAACCGGTTGTTAAGATTTTGGCAGCTCATCACCGGGGACCACTCATTTTCCACTATCCTTGCCTTCCCAAACTGCTGATTAGACAAAGCCATCAGCTCACAAGGCTGCCTAAGCCCATCCAAACTTTCCTTGCCTCCCTCTCCCTTGTCCCAGCACCCAGGGCTAGTTACAGACAAATACTAGGAGAGTGGGTATGACGGGTTGGATCACAGAAACCCTTTTGGGAACTGCCAACTGATGTGACAAGACTACTTCTGACCCTGCTTTCCCTGCCCTCCCAGCTTGGGACTTCAGTGCCCTGCCTGGTTTGTGCCAGACCCGCTAGCCGGCTGCAAACCCAGACACAGGTCTGAACCACGTCCCCTAACAGCTGTAGGCTTAAACTGAAAGCCACTTAAGTGTTCTTAACACTCAGATGCCCAACTCCCAACGGGGTCCAAACCCCAAATAAATCAGTTTTACCCTGTATAAAGTTTATACAGGGTTGTAGAGAGGTTAGCCGGGGGCTCATCCCTCTCTGGGGCGGCGGGGAACCACACCGCCTCACTATGCACTGTTGATGTCTTGGGGGAATTAGTCCGGCCGCGGGAGTCTCCCTCCCTCCCTTATGGAAGCAAAAATAAGCACAGTAAACCCGGGCCCTAGGTCAGGGCAGGCAACAATAAGACAGGTGCTCAGGCCCTCAGGCAGGGGTGGAGCAGTAGTAGTACAAACAGTAGCAGTGAGCCCAGGCCTCCAAAGGACCTGGGAGAGGGGGAGACTGCCACTCACGAGTTGGGTTGCAGGGGGGGACGCAGGCCCTCCCACTCCACTGCGTCCCAGCCCAGGGCCCTAGCAGCGGCAGAAGACCCACTGCTGTGTCAGTGGGGATCCTGGCTGCAACACACTGAGATGGGCTCTGACAGTGCTGCAGCCAGACTAGGGTTGCCTGCCGCTGGGCTACTTCCAGACTCCCCCTCTTGTGGTACTTGGGTCACGGTGGTATCCTCCGGGAGGTGGGGGGGGGGGTCCAGCACCATGGGTTCCTCGGGGTAGCTGGCGAGAGGCAGGCCTGGCAACTCCTCCTGGTAGCTGGTATGGGACAGGCTCGGCAACTCCTCTGGGTATCTGGCGTGGGGCAGGCCCAGCAACTCCTCCGGGTAGTGGGCGCAGGGCAGGTCAGGCCAGTCCTTGGGTGCACCGTGGGCTACGGGGGGCTTCCCAGTTGTGGACCAGGCCAGAGGTGTCTGGCCTCCCCGGCAGCTGTTTCTCAAGTGAGTTCTGAGGTCGAGCCTTTATACTTCCGGAGCACTGCCTGACCCTCTGAGGGGCGGGCTCAGAGCTCCCTAGCTCCGCCCACTCAGGTGTACAGAAGGACTCGTCCCTCTCCGGGGGGGGGCAGGGAACCACACCGCCTCACTACAAGGGTAAACTCCTAAATTGTTCGCCTTCTATAACACTGATAGAGAGAGATGCACAGCTGTTTGCCCCCCCAGGTATTAATACTTTGAGTTAATTAATATGTAAAAAGTGATTTTATTTCCTACAAAAAGTAGGATTTAAGTGGTTCCAAGTAGTGATAGACAGAACAAAGTGAATTACCAAGCAAAATAAAATAGAACACGCAAGTCTATGTCTAATACAGTAAGAAAACTGAATACAGATAAAAACCTCACCCTCAGAGGAATTCCAGTAAGCTTCCTTTTACAGGCTAGTCTCCTTCTAGTCCGGGTCCAGCAATCACTCTCACCCCCTGTAGTTCCAGTTTCTTTCAGGTATCCTTTGGGGTGGAGAGGCTATCTCTTTAGCCAGCTGAAGACAAAATGGAGGGGTCTCCCATGGGCTTAAATAGACTTTATCTTGTGGGTGGAGAACCCCTCCTCTCTCCTATGCCAAGTCCAGCTCCAAGATGGAGTTTTGGAGTCACATGTCCATGCATGACTCAGTTTTTACAGGCAGCAGCCACTGTTTACATGCTATCCTGAACGTCCTCAGGTAGACTTCTTATGTGGATTGGAGCCTTCCAAGATTCATTGTCCTTTAAGTGTTTCTTGATTGGGCACTTAATTTGCACACTCCTTTCTCAAGAAGCTGATCAAATGCTTTACTAGGGCTACTTAGAAATCAAGCAAGTACACAGCCAATATCCATAACTTTGAATACAACAATGACATATGCATACAAATAGGATGAATATATCATGAAACCTATTCCAGTTATGAATGTACATAAGCATATTTCCATGAAGCCTTATGGGGTGCAACATCACACACAATGTCACAGTGGGGCAGCTTCCTTACCAGGCACATTGCCACTCCCAACAGATAAACTGCTGCTCTTCTCACTACACTGAGCTCCTTCCAGCAAATCACAGTTACCCTTTTCAGGTTCACTTTTACAAGCTGTACTAGCCAACAATCCATCACCCATCAAAAATCTACCCTTTCCTTCCTCAATTAGGGCTTTAACCTGACCATCCACTTTAATCTGCTCCAGAGAAACATTTTCCTGACCAATGAGTTCTTTCTGTCCTTGAACTAAGTCCAGATTTACTTCTGAGACATCAGACAGACATTCAGAAACTTCATTCACAGACAAATAGCCTTTTTGGACAGACAAACAGCTATTTCCCACCAGGTTAGAGTCCCCCTCGCCCTGGTCATAGCATAATGGGTTAAACACAGAAAACTGCTCAGAGTAATGCAACATCCCAACATTGTTATAAACATGACTTTCAAGAGGATACAGTTTCTGCTGTTCTTCCATTGCTTTTTTGACTTGGAGCTTAAGTCTGGCAGTTTCTTGTTGCATCTGGAGAACCCTCTCCTCAGCAGCCATCAGTTCCATACACCCCCTGTAAGCTTCTTTTTCCAACTGGGCCAAGGCTTGCTTCTCTCATTTGAATTTCTGCCAGTTTTTGATTATGTTCAAATTGCAGGCTGTCTCTCAGGGCTTGCAATTTCATTGCTTCTGCTGATGCTTTTTGGCTAATGGTCACTGATCTTTAACCCAACAAAACTCTCATTCCCAAAATTCAAATTTGGATAGCATGGGGTTCTGATCCAAAGCTTAATTGACTTGGTTCTGTGGATCCTAGCACGACTATGCCACTGTAACGATGTGTCCTTTGGCAGTTCAGGTCCATAATGTCAGTCACTCAGCTAACCCACCTGCTGGTCAGAGCTTGAGGGCCACTTAAAGGCAGAAACCTGAGCAAAGCATCTCACCTGCCTAATACCAGGGTGATGGGCACCCTGCTGGACAGATGAGTGTGTACAGGGATGGATGCATGGAAGCAGAAAGAGTGGGGACAGGAGGGATGGAATCATGGACCTGCTTAAGGGGTGGATGGAAGCAGAAACAGACGGGCAGATGGAGCAAACTGCTTAAGAGATCATTGAATCAGAAATGTAGGGCTGGAAGGGACCGCGAGAATTCATCAAGTCCAGCCCCCTGTGTTGGGGCAGGACCAAGTAAATCTAGACCATCCCTGACGGAGGTTTGTCACACTTGTTCTTGAAAACCTCCAGTGATGGAGATTCCACAGCCTCCTTTGGTGACCTGTTCCAGAGTTGAACTATCTTTATAGTTGGAAATTTTTTTCCTAATATCTAACATAAATCTCCCCTGCTACAGATTAAGCCCATTAGTTCTTGTCCTACCTTCAGTAGACATGGAGAACAATTGATCCCCATCCTCTTTATAACAGCCCTTAACAGATTTGAAGACTTGTCAGGTCCCCCCCTCAGTCTTCTTTCCTCAACACTAAACATGTCCAGTTTTTTTAATCATTCCTGATAGGTCAGGTTTTCTAAACCTTTTATCATTTTTGTTGCTCTCCCCAGCATCTCTCCAATTTGTCCACATCTTTTCCAAAGTGTGGCACCCAGAACTGGATACAGCACTCCAGCAGAGGCCTCAGGAGTGTCCTACAGCAGAGTAGAGGGGACAGTTACCTCCTGTGTCCTACATACTACATTCGTCTTAATAAGCCCCAGAATATTAGCCTTTTTTGCATGGCATCACACTCTTGACTCATATTCGAGCTGTGATCCACTGTAACCCCCAGAACCTTTTCAGCAGCACCACTGACTAGCCAGTTATTCCCCATTTTGTAGTTGTGCATCTGATTTTTTCTTCCTAAGTGACATATTTTGCACTTATCTTTTTTGAGTTTCATCTTGTTGATTTCAGACCAATTCTCCAATTTGTCCAGGTCGTTTTGAATTCTAATCCTGCCCTCCAAAGTGCTTGCAGCCCCTCCTAGCCTGGTATCAGCTGCACATTTTATGAGTGTGCTCTCCTCCCCATGGATGGATGGATAAGAGCAGAAATGGAGGGAGCGTCTCTTATCCTTGCAGAACATCCACTGTGTTGTAGGAGCAGCAGTAATCTGTATGCTTTGTATAACCTGTATGCTCAAAAGGTCTGTTACACTTTCTCGGCCCCCCCCCCCCCCTTTGTCTCCTCTCCCTCTTTGAATACCTGTGAAGTGGCTTTCCCCCACCCCTTCCTCCTGGAATGCTTGTGGGATGTATGGGCTGGTTGAACAGCTGGAAGATCAGAAGAGGTAGACAAGGTGTCTGGGACTCTAATTAGGCAGCACTCACACACCCAATGCATGGATACTGCATGGACACTGGCTAAGGTGGAGTGTGACCAACCACATGCAGCCAAGTCATCTCTAGTCGCAGGCCATGAGGAGCAGCCCCTTAAAAGGGGAAGGGGCCATGTGCTCAGGAGTGCACTCACAAGCTTGTACCTCCTGTGAAGGCCCTTTGCCCGGACTACCTGGCCAGTGGTTCGCTGCATTGCATTCCATCGTGCCTCGGGAAGACATACCTTCATCACACCATCCATCGCTGTGCTGTGGGACACTTAACTTAAAGGATTCTGACATCTCCAGTGCTGTTCCTGTCCTGGAAGTGTGAGTGTGCGAGTGTGGCTGTGACACCCCCCCTCCCCTTTTTGAGTTTAGCTATCAATATAATAAACGTGCTGCTTTCTGCCAAACTCTGGTGGGTCATTAGTCCTCCCTAAGCTTACTAGCTGACCCAATTTCGGGTAACACACTGCACCTACATTTATTCCTCTAACAGCAGGAAATTCAGAGGTAAGGTAAACCCCAGCTCTGCCCCACAACCTTAACTCTGCCCCTCAGTGCTGTGGCAAGAGGTAGTGGGGTCATAGACAGTCAGTGTGGTGCGGCCAGGAGGACTGTCTGAGGAGATGTGCCACTCTGTGTGGTGTGCTGTGTCTCACAGAACTGTATTCTCTCATTGGTCTGCATGCACCACAGCTGCCCTGCACTGTGCTAGGGGCAGCTGGATATGCGAGAGAGACGTGGGCACCCATGGGCTCATGTACCCCACCACTCATTTCCGGGCTGAGCTCCGGAGGCTGTGCAAGGAAAGGAGCACAATGGTCTGTTCTTGCTGGGGGGCTCTGAAGTAGAGATGCCAGGGGTCAGAGCAGGTGATTGTCCAGAGGGAATCCTTAGGTCAAGGAGTGGGACCACCTGGCAGCTCTGGGGTGGCCAATGCAGTGGCTGGGGATAGCTGGGGTTGCCAGTTGGTGCTCATTAAACCCACCCTAAATGGGATTCTTCCCTTAGCGAAGACATGGCCTGTCAGTTTCTCCCGCTCTCTGCGTGTGGCCTATCCAGGCAGCGCCCCATCTCAGCTGAAGGGCAGAGTATGCCAAGTCGGTGGGGGATGGGTTAGGCTATCACTCACAGAGGGCAGAGTTAAGGCAGGGGTGGTGTTTGTCCCGTGGGGCTCCTCCAAAGCTGAATTGGGTGGGGGGGCCCTACCAGTGACCTTGCACAGACAGTGCATGTGAAATCACACTGTGCGGAGGGTGACATTTTGATCCCTGTATGGCACTGAGCAGGATGGAGCAACTGATGCCCAGTGGGCAGCATCTTGGTCTCCCGGGGGGGCGGGGGGAAGAGCCCTCGCTGCCTCAGGGCCCCCTACGATTGCATGAGTTGCAAGCATCTAACGCCGCCCCTGAGTTAAGGTAGCAGGACTGGATGTTCCTTAGTCCTGCAGTGGTTTCAGCAGAGGTGGATCTGATGTTCTGGAGGGGTGCAGGGCACTGCTCGGAATCTTGTCCCGGTGGTGGTAAAGCTTTTGGGCAGTAACTGGCCTGTGTTTATCAAGGATGTGGTGGCAGGGAAGGGGGCATGATGGGGGTGGGGCGTGGGCAGTTCCAGGCTGGCCTCCTGCCCCTCTTGCACACTCATTCCCTGGGATTCACTCTGCCCTCCTTGCAAACTCGCTCGCAAAGACTCACACTCTGCCCCTTCCTTGCACACTCCTTCCCCGGGACTCACACTCTGCCCCCCTTGAACACTCACTCCCAGATATTCCCACTCTGCCCCCTTGCACACTCCTTCCTTGGGACTCACGCTCCAGCCCTGCACTTACAGCCCGCGCTCCATGGCAATAGCCGGCGCGGCCCCCCGACACACTCGCTCCCCACTCCCCAGCCGGGCGCTCCGCACTGGGCATGCCCCAGCTGGGTTGCTATATAAAGCCCGCCTGCCTTAATCCCTGGACGTCGGCAGCCGCCTCTTTCCTGCCGCCAGTCAGACGCCACCGATCGGGAGCCGCTGCTGCCCGGGGGTAGGTCAGAGCCTCCGGCCCGGCCCTGGGGAGTAAGAGCACCTCACCCGGAGAGAGGCACCGGCCGGAGCCGCTTTGTCTGGGGGTCGCGGTGCCCCGGCTGCTGGGCTGGGGGCTGAGGGGAGCCGGGAGGGCTGATGGCAGCGGGGAGGAGCTGGGCTGGGGGCTGCGGGGAGCCGGGAGGGGGGCTGCGGTCCCAGGCAGCATCCCGGCACGGGGCTGCCCGGGTCGCCTCCCCAGCCCAGCCTGTTGCGAGATGGGCCGGGTGGCGGGGCGCAGGGCGGGCGCAGTGTCAGGGGCTCGGGGCTCCTGAGCTATGCCTGCGCTGGCCCCGCCGGGAGCAGGTGCAGGGCCAGGCCGGGGCTGGCGGGAGCAGTGAGCCCGGGGACTTGCGGCCTGGCAGCTTCCCAGGCCCCCCGCTTCATCCCCGGGGGCTTCCCCTCCCGCAGCATCGCCAGTCGCCACACTGATCCCTGGGGAGAATGTGGCGCGCAGCTGCGCTGGGGTCGCTGGGGCCGATCCCCAGCTGGAGCGGACATTCTGACAGGCTGGGCCGTTTCTGGGGGGTTCTGCTCTCTCTGTGAGGTCCCTGTGCACCTCCCCTGAGCCGGGTGCATGGTTGACACAGAGATCAGCACGGATTTCAATGGCGCCTTGCAGATTGACACCAGGTGGGGATCGCCCGTGCCCATAGGGGTCTGTCGCATCCAGTCACTGTGTTCCTTGCTTGTCTTTCGCTGGCTCTCTATAATAACAGCACTAGAGCTGCACATAGGTGCAGATTGCATCTGGCTGAAGATGTCAGGGCAGGATAGAGGCTAGGGACAAGTCCTGGCCCCGATTCTGCCATGAACTCTGGGCTGGCAGATCTCTTCCCCTGCCTCAGAGCTCTTGCGGTTGTGGGATGGGCATGCAAACCATCACCCCGCACCACTCAGCTCCACACACCTATGCGTTGGCTCTGGGATCGCTGAGTCACCCCCATGTCCCCTGGGCCGCTAAATGTAAACACATCTCTGATCCGCAGGGGCAGCCCTGGCATGAAGAGTGACCCCGACTGACCGGGGAGTGTATTAATAAGGGATTCGCTTGGAGAGCCCAGAATGGGGCTGGAAGATGCAGGCAGACAGGCCTTGGGTGGAAAACAAGTCAGTGTAGCCACGCAGCACTTTGTCATTACTCTCCTTGCCTTAAATCAATGTTACCCAGATGCTGCAAGCAGCACCCCCGGTCCAGGAAGCTGCCACAAAAGGGTCAACATTGAAAGTGTCCTCTGAGTTAGCAACTCATGAAATGAGTGGGACATGACATGCCTCTCGGAGTTACTGTCTGCAGATTCAGGCAAACGCTGCTGCATCGGTCACACTGGGGGTGTGGCTACTGTCTCAGGCTCTGTGCAAACTCAGGCCATTGCTGGGGTGTCATTTCTCCTCAGATCACATTTTAGAGTCTTTCTTCTCACCCACAGCAGCTGGAGACTTCTCTTTTTTAAATTAATTTTGGGACATTGGGGAACAATTGAGGTCTGTCATAACCCTCCCCCTACCCACACTCTGTGCTCCTGGTTAGTTCTCTGTGCTCCCCCATAGAGTGCGCTCCTGTTAGGGTGACCAGATGTCCCGATTTTATAGGGACAGTCCCGATTTTTGGGTCTTTTTCTTCTATGGGCTCCTATTACCCCCCACCCCCTGTCCTGATTTTTCACACTAGCTGTCTGGTCACCCTAGCTCCTGTCCCTGAGAAACACTGCCTTAAATTATAATGCCTAAGCATTATCTCCTCTGTCAGAATTGGGGAAATCTTTATAACCCTAAAGGGCGATGGAATCACAGCCATTTCTTCCTAGCCCTTGGCATCAGGGTTTGTGATGATAAAAAAGGAGCTTGTTTTGAAGTCAAGCTTGTGGTTTCCAAAGCTGACTAATGTCTTTAGCCATCCAGCTCCCAGGAAGCTCTCAGAAGTTACGAGGCTTATTCCTGGCTTGACTTTGAACATCTCAAACTCCAATTCTAAACTGGATGTTCTTTAAACTAAGGCGTTGGTTCCAATTTGATCCCCAATGCAAATTTTCTTTACAGAACAAACAAAATGTTTTTCTAGGTCAGTGTATTATTTGTATGACAGTAGCGCATATGTGCTCCAACCAAGCCTGGGGCCCTGTCGCATCAAGTGCTGCACACGGACGTAGAGTCACTGAGGTTGGGGCTCTCTCGTCACACCGGGCACTGCACAGACACAAAATGAGAGACAACCCCTGCCGTGAAGTGCTTACAATTTAAATAAAGGATCATTATCCCTGTGTTGCAGATGGGGAAATAGAGGCACGACCATTCAGGGGCTTGCTCAAGGTCATACGGGGAAGCAGTGACAGAGCTGGGCATTGAACCCAGGTGTCCTGCGTCCTTACCCCTTCAGCACAAACCCGTCCTTCCCCGCCAGAATCATGTGTCTTGTTTCCTATAATTAAACTCCAGTTCCACCAGTTATGTGAGATGAATTTGTAATCCCCTGCCCTCCTACTGCCTTGCAACCCAAATGCTGCAGCACAGGGAAGCAGGGAGGGAAAGGGACTCTAGACAAAGGGGAAAGTGTCATTGTCCCAGCGCTGGGTGACCACAGATTGAAGGTGAGGGGGAGGGGAGCCCGCACACTTGCACCCCGGGAGTGATTCCAGGTGGCGTCGGTGACGCGGGAATGGGTTTGTTTGTTTGTTTGTTTGTAACATGTGGGACCAGAGTGTCAGCTGCTGCAAGTGGGCACAGACTCAAGTGGAGTGACGCTGATTTTGATGCCAGCTGGGGATCTGGCTCCATTGGACTGATGTTGATTGGCACCACACCATCACTGGCTCATTGGGCTCTGCACAGATCAAGGCTGCCCGGGACTCTGATACCAGAGCAAGAGGCACTTTAACATCCCAGCTGCTGTTGGGCAGAGGCCCATGCGGCTTCACGGGCATGGCAAGCTGTGCCAGGGGCTGCCCAAGTGTCACCGGGTCGGGCCTCTGTCCAGCAGGGGAGGGCACAACCTGCCCAGGATGGGGTGTCACTGGCCCCCCGTGGTCCACTTATTGGTAGCACCTGCTCTCGCTTGGCTGGCAGGGGCCTCCTGGTGCTGTGGCACTTGGCGTGGGAGTGATCGGAAGTGAGGGAAAGGCACATGGTAGGGCTGAGGGACTGCATAGGCAGAGGGGCCTGTCCTGCCTGCACAGATAGAGCCAGACCGGGAGTGCGTAGAGGCGGCTGTGTGCTGGAGGGATCCTCCTGATTCCAGGCCCTGCCTCTTACTCTGATGTTGCTAAGCCTGGCAGGGGTTGGGGCCAGGGCGTGCTATTCCAGCTCAGGGGTTCCCATACCATCAGAGCAATCCCAGCTCCCAAGGTGCTTTGCCTGAAGCTTCCCCCACAGCCCTGGCCTCTCACAGGCCCCAGGGAGTAAGGATGGGGAACGTAGGGCCCGGCTAGGGATGCCGTGTCCATCTGGCCAGGAATCCGTCCATCCACATCTTGTCCTTGCTGCACTGACTGGCTCCATGGACCCCATAGGGGAGAGGGGTAACATCCTGCCTCCCCCCCCCCGCCCCAGCCAATTCTGTCCAGTCCCACCGGGGAGCGGACGTCTCTGCCCTGCTCCTCTCTGTTCTGCTCTGACCCCCAGCGTCCCCTCAGCCCGTTCCTGGGCAGGGGCTGTCTCTGCCCCACATTTAATTTCATGTAATCCATTTTTCGTCCCTTTCCGCGGTGATTGTTTTCTCGGGCGGGGAGCAAGGGAATGAGACAGATGGAGGGAGGGAGGGAGGGAGGGAGGGGGTGCCCAGTAATGGGATTCCCACCTCCCCTGGCAGAGCTGCATGTCCCTGTTAATCCCATTGGGAGGGGAAGGGTCACCTCGGGTATGCCTGTGCCCCTGTGGGAAGCTCCGGCTGTGGCTTCACCCCCTTACACCCTCTGAGGTGTGCTATGAGCATGGCAGGGGTCCCTCACTAGGTGCTGCGGTGCAGCCATCTCTAGGATGGAGCCTGGCAGCTGTGTATAGAGGACATGCCTTACCCTGTGCTGAGGTGCAGCTGCCTCTGGGGTGGGGCCTGGCACTGATTAACACCCCACAAGTGCCACTGCACACCTGTGCAGAAGAGGCAGTGGGGAGAGACCATCTGGGACTGTTTCTGGGGGGGATTGAGGAGGCAGAATGGAATTGCTGAGGACATCTCAACTTGTGTCCAAATGGGACCTTTAACCCCCAGGAGACAGGGCTGCGATATATGTCCAAAAGGAAGCATCTCATGGCACAGCGCTTCCTAGTGCTGCACTGGGGCATTGGGGGCTGGCACAGCCTGCGAGGGGAGAGCACCCCCTACTGTATTCCTCGCCCCGTTCTCTGCAGCAAAGCACCCCCACAGTGTCGCAGCTCCAGCCCAGAGCCCTGGGGGTGGTGCCTGGTGTGTGAAGGGCAGGGACAGTCTGAGAAGAGCCCCACAGTGACCAGTCAGTTGGCCCAGGAATTACACGACAGCTCACCCGACCCTCACCGCCAGGGGCAGGAGGGAGTGCGGGGGAGAAGTTTGCCCTGGAATAGCTTTGCTGGGAAGGGCAAGGGAATGGCAGCTGCTGGTGAAAAGATAAGAAAGGAGGGATGGGCTGATGGCCAAGGCTTGGGACTCCTGGGTTCTATTCCTGGCTCAGGGAAGTGAGGGACGTGCTATAAATTCAGCCTCTGTTCTCACGATTCCTCTGCCCTGTCCCAAGGGAAGAGGCCGAAGCCCCAGCCCAGCCCTGCTCCCATGAGGAACGATCCTGCCTTGTCAGCTGGGTGTGACACCAGCCTCAGACTCCTGGGTTCTTGGGATCCTGGGGCCTGGGGATACTGGTTCCTCAGCAGCATCCCAGGGGCAGGGAGCTCTGAGCCAGTGGGGCTAGGGAGAGGGGCCCTGTAGCCCCTGCTGAGCCAGCACTAGGGGTTTGGGGGGATTAGCTTAATCAGACTCTGTCCTCAGAGCTGGGAATGTCTCCGCTCAGTGGCTAGGAGGAACTGCACAGTGAGCAGCCAGGGCATGGGCCCAGACAGGAGGGGGCCCCCCTGGCCAAATCGCCCTCATCACTGACGCTCAGAGCAGGGGCAGCTCAGCTAAAACGCCCGGGGATCACAAAGCTCACTGCTCTGCCAATGTTCCTTAATTCTGCCCCGCAGCCCCTGCTATCCCAGCGCTGGGCTCCTCACACACAGCGATGCTAGTGCCCCTCAATCCTGATCCACAGCCCCTGCTATCCCAGCAGTGGTATTCAGGAGTGGGCACAGGAGCCTGACACTGGAACTGTGACACCCAGCTGGGTGGATGCAGTGAACGCTGGAGGAGAGGTGAGCAGTGCACGCAACTGGCACCCCCTGTGGGTGGGAGATGGGGTGATAGGCTGCTCCTCATTGCCCATGGAAACCTGCAACTGGTGCCTCTCTCTCTTTTTTTTTTCTCTTGCAGCTTCTTTGCTGGCAGGATGGTGAGTTTGTCCTGCTCCTCTTCCCCATCCAGCCCCCTGCCCTGCCTCACGTCACCAAAAACCACTTCTGGGCCCTCTAGTACTGAGTGGGAGCCAGTGTCCTCGGCCCCAGGAGCTTAGTAGAAGGATTTGGAGGCAGGGAAGTGTGTGTGTGGGGGGGTGTCCAGCTGGGGAAGAGGGAGGTCTGAGGCAGGCCCTGCTGTACCGGTGCTAATAAAGGGGAAAATGGTGTCCGATTCCCTCAGACACGGGGAGACTCCTGCAAATTACCATAACAGTGTGGGAGTCTTCTAGCCATACTGCTGTCTGGGCACTGCTGTGGGGAAGTTTGCAGCACCAGGGTCTGGCTGGGCACTGCCAGGTACTGCTCTGGGAATGCTCACAGCACCAGGGTCTGGCTGGGCACTGCTGTGGGGAAGACCGCAGGACCAGGAATCCAGGGGGCACTGCCAGGGCACTGTTGTGGGGAAGCTCACAGCACTGGGGCTCTGGCTGGGCACTGCTGTGGGGAAGCTCACAGCACTGAAGCCCCAGCTGTGCTGTGCTAGGGCACTGTTGCACCACAGCTCTGGGGAAGTCTTGCAATGGGTGTGGGTGGAGAAAGAGGGGAGTGGGGTGTCCCAGCAGGAGGCAGAAATCTCTCCCCTTCTCCCTACTTCTGCTCCTGCCTCCCTCCCCCAGCTCACTGACCCAGGCAGATTGATCTGTTTACAGTCTTGCTCCTCAAGCCGCTTAGCTCCAGCCCCACGTGACCCGCCCCCTTTGGGGAGGAAAAAGAGATGCTTTGTTTGAAAACCCGCCCCCGCCATGGCCTCTGCTGCCTCTGGGCAGCTGGCACCTGCCTCACCCACCCTGTGGGGATTTACCCCCAGCCAGAGCCATGCTGCCCCTAAGCGGGATCCATGCCCTGGGGCACCAGCACCAGCATTCACGCTCCCAACCCTGCCCCCAGGGGGATCCACGCACTGAGGCACCAGGATTAACACTCCCAGCCCTGCCCCCAGGGGGATCCATGTACTGGGGCACCAGCATTCACACACCCATCCCCAGGGGGATCCATGCCCTGGGGCACCAGGATTAACACTCCCAGCCTGGCCTCCAGGGGGATCTGTGCCCCAGGGCACTAGTGCCAGGATTCACACTCCCATCCCCATCTCTTTTGCAGCTATCTCTGGATCAGATCAATGCGGATCAGCCCCTGATCCTGAAGGACCTGGACTGGGCTGAGCAGGAGCCCCTGCCATCGCTCAGCCCCCCGTGTCCCTCCTGGCGCCAGGACGTGTCTCTGGACTGCAAGTTCTCTCCGGAGGACACCCAGGCACACGCCTGGACCACCTACTACTACGACCTGCTGCAATGTACCCTGCAGCAGGAGGGGCTGCCGGAGACAGTCGACCGCACCAAGGAGCCCAGAACAGGTGCATGCCAGCCCACCCAGGGTGCCACCGCTCGCATGCTGGGGCCACAGCACTGCCCTACAGAAACCCCTCCTGTGGCATCAATCCAGGGGGATCTGGGAGCACAGCGCCCCCTAGTGCTGGGCTGTGAGGTGGGGCATGGCCAGGGTAAGGAGGGCAGCAGCACAGCGCCTCCTAGCACCAGGCTGGGAGATGGGGCACGGCTGGGATACGAAGGGCAGCCGCATGGCACCCCTTAGCCCGTGGCATTGTAAATCCTGTATAGGAGGGGCCACCCCTAGTTCCAGCACCACTGCCCTTAGTACCAGGCTAGGAGATGGAGCATGGGTGGGTATGGAGGGCAGCGACATGGCACCCCTTAGCACCAAGGCCTAGAGGGCAGCACAGTGCCGTTGGTGGGAATAAGTGGTTAATTTCTCCCCTGTGTCTCTTAGGATTCAGCTCGGGGGATGTGACCATCTGCATCCTGGGATCCCCGACCTCGTACCTGTCTGTGCTGCTGGAGGGCAGCTCCCAGTGCCCAGGTGAGTGCCACATCCTGTATCCCTGCCCTGCCCATGCGCTGTGAGTTTCCCCCTTCCCCTAAATCAAGGAATGGGTGGGAATTCGGTGCCCCATTTGCCCTGAATACCCAGGCTGACATGCTCAGTTGGGACCAACCCTGGCACAGCGCAGGGAACTGTAATAAAACATAGGATGTTACGGTGTTATCACATAAACCCAAAATCATAGAAGAATCATAGAAGTGTAGGACTGGAAGGGACCTCAGTAGATCATCTAGTCTAGGCCGCTGCACTCACAGCAGGACTAATAACTAGACCGTTCCTGACAGGTGTTTGTCTAACCTCTTAAAAATCTCCAGTGACGGAGATTCCACCACCTCCCTAGGCAATTTGTTCCAGTGCTTAACTACCCTGATAGGAAGTTTTTCCTAAACCACCCTTGCTACAATTTAAGCCCATTGTTTCTTGTCCTATCCAAGGTTAAGGAGAATACGTTTTTTCACCCTCCTTCTTGTAACAACCTATTATTTACTTGAAAATGTCAGTGTGACGGGTCCCTCCAGCCCCGCCCCGCCCGGGGTGCCACCTGATGTACTGGGTACCACTGAGCTCGCCTGACCCACCAGCCTGGGCTCCCTTACTGTCCTGCTGAGCCAGGCCCTGAAGCCTCCTCCAGCACACGCACCGGTAGGGAAACACCCAGCTGCAGAAAAACACAGACGCTGAGATCAGCTCTGCATGGGAAAGCTCAGCTAGGGAATTGCCCAGCACTCAAGTGCACACCCAAAATTGTATTGTCGTGTGCTGCACACAGAACTGTGTAACGTAAGCATAACGCCAACAGACCCCAGTCATCAGCAGGTGGGATCAAACCTGGGACCTCTGGAGCTTAGGGCATGAGCCTCTACTGCATGAACTAAACTGGCTGTTAGCTAAGGCTGTAGAGCAGACTCATTAATTGCTCTCTAAGTGGTCTCAAGTGTCACTACAGAACGCCACACCCAGGAGGCGTGTGGGTTACATAAGCTCATTGAAATTTGCCCCCTCCCTCACTGTGGAGGCAGATCTGCACAGCTTTCCCCCCCCAGTTATGAATTCAACAAACTGGTTTCAGAGAAAACAAAAACAAGTTTATTAACTACAAAAGATAGATTTTAAGTGATTATAAGGGATAGCAAACAGATCAAAGCAGATTACCAAGCAAATAAAACAAACATGTAAGCTAAGCTTCAGATACTAAATAAACTGGTTACAGGTAATAATTTCTCACCAAGTATCAGGGGGGTAGCGGTCTTAGTCTGTATCCACAAAAACAACATGGAGTCCAGTGTCACCTTAAAGACTAACAGATTTATTTGGGCATAAGCTTTCGTGGGTAAAAGCCCACTCCATGCATCTGAAGAATGTTGTTTAGGCAGATTGCAGAAATTCTTGAAGGTGAGCTGCTCTTGCTTGCAGCTTAAAACTCCAGGTATTTCTTTCACAGGCCAGACACCTTTCCAGCCTGGGCTCAGTCCTTCTCCCCCACTCAGTCTTTTTTTCTTAGATCTTACCAGCAGTCATCCTGGGTGGGAATTCAGTGAAGAACCACCCTGAGTATATCACTCCCCTGCCTTAAATAGGTTTTACATATGGCGGGAATCTCCCATCCCCAGTGGAAAAATACTGGTATTCTATCATGGAATCCAGTACCAGATGACTTGATCACATGACCCTGCAGTGTCAAAGCAGCCATGAGTCAGAGGTTGTTTGCAGCGTCCCCAGGAAGACTTCTCTGTGGGTGATAAACATCTTCTGAGACCTGTTGTTCTTTCTAATGGCTTTTCCTCACAGGGAGCCAGCTAGACTGATTGTATTCTGTCTGGTGGGCATTCTCCAGGTGCAAACACTTTTGTAGTACAGATGTATAGTCAATATTCCTAACTTTAGATACAAAAATGATACTTGCATACAAATAGGATAATCATATGCAGTACATCATAATCTTTCCAATGATATCTCACATGACCCATCTTGCATAAAACACATCTTAATTATGCCATACCCATACCTTAACAATATCTCTATGAAGAATATAGGGTGCAGCGTCACAGTCAGAATTCAGCTCAGTTTCTAGCATCACATCCTGACCACCATCCCCTGATCCTAACTCTGCCCCTTATAACCTGCCTGCTAACCCCCAATCTACATTGGGAGCAGAGTCAAGGTATAGGGACAGTAGAACAATAACCAAGACATTTATTAATTGACTTTTTGATGTGTTCCTTGAACCTTCCAATTTCCTGACTTTCCAACTTAAAAAAAAATTGAACTACGATGTTCTAATAACACCATTTAAATCAACTGGAGCTATTTACCATCCAAATTCTGGGTTAGCAACATTTTTTAAACTAGGAATTTCCTTATTTGTTGTTTGGTTTATGAAAGGAAATAAAGGCTCTTCATTAGGGCTGTGTGAATAACAAATTTTTCCATTCGCTGGCTGGTCTGGAAAAAAAGTCTGAAACATTCAATAAACTAAAATATATATATATAAAAAAAATTTAGTTTGGGGCCGAATGAAACATTTAATTTGAGTTTGAACATTTTTAAGAAAATCAAAGTACGTTTCTGAGCAAAAAGTGATTTAATAAAAAAAAAAAAAATCAAAACATTTTGATTATTTGGGAATTTTGAGCAGGGAAGGGAAGATTTTTGACCAAAACAATTAGGTGAATTGAACACATCTGCAAAATGTCTACCCAAATCTGCATTTTTGGCTGAAAAAATTTGTAGCCGAAACAGTTTGTCCAGTTGTACTCTTAAGTGTTACATGTTTTGTTAGGCAGCAGCAGAAACCAATGTGTCTGGGGCGGTGCGCTTAGGATAAATGCCAAAGGAAAAATATATATTACCCTTTATAATTGGGCATATAAACCAGTATGTGCATGTACACGCACACGTGGGAAGATTAGGGTGTAAAAATCAGTTCAGAAAAAAGTCATGGATGCACTGTTTGCGAGGTGAGGGGTTCTAGGGAAATATATACAGGAGAGGTATGCAAATGGATGCTCTGTCCCTTAACTGCAATTTGCAAACTGTGTGAGCGTCGAGGAGAGTTTATCCCCTCAAGAGGGGAATCCTGACTCCGGCTCCTCTGCCTGCCCCTGTGGAGCTTATAGACTCTGTAGGTGCAGAGAGGCTGCAAAGGGGAAGCGCTGAATGCCAGGATCTCTCTATTCAAATGGCACTTCTGAGTCAGCAAGGACCTATTCCAGGGGTGCATCCACAGCCCTCAGAGATACATGTTAATCTGCCTGAGAAAATAGTCCCACTGGCTGCTCAGGGCAGCTCCTCCTCCCCCCTTGGGTGCCTCACTTCCTGATTCCTCCCCCCCCCCCCGCCCCGCCCAGCAGGGCCCAGTGATCTGGCTGGTGAGGAGGGTTCCTAGCCCTGGGGGCACTGCAGAAAGGGACATGGCTGACACAGGTCTGCTCCCCATCTGAGTTGGGGCAGCCGCCCTACATGAGACCCAGCCAAGGGCCCTGGAGCAGGTAGCGCTTGCCTATAAAGTTGCCTATACAGTTTGCCTGATACTTTCCATTCTAAGATCCTGTTTTCAGTTGCAGAACTTTTCCATGCTGGGTGTCTGCTTCAGGCTGTTTTTTTTGGGGGGGAAATTTCAGCTCAAATGGTTTAGCCGTTTCTAGGGGGTGTGGGGGAACAAGTTGTGAAAAAATAATTCTTCCTGACATTTCTCTGAAATGCTCTAGCCCCCCACCCCCAGTTTTGGAGCTTGGACTAGAAATGCGGACGGGGGGCGGAGGGGCAGGTCGCCCTGGTGTCAGGGACTTGCCTTTTGCTGGCCCTGTGGGAAGGCAACCAAATTTGGCCAAGTTATCAGCCTTTGAAAAATCGGAGTGTGCACTTGCTCAGGAAGGATTTGGGCAACTAAATCCTCTGAGGACTCTGTCCTCGCTTAGCATCCCCATTCCGTCCACTCCGAGAGCAGGCCAGGCTGCGCGTGTGTCAGCCCCACAGAGCTACTGGGCATGCTCCAGCCTAGGGATGCATGGGCTGAGTGGGACTTTCCCAGCCATTGCTGCTCCCGGCTGTCGTGGTGCCAGGCACCAGAACTGAGAGCAGGGGAACTCTCTCTCCTGTGCTCTCAGTGACGAACCCTGCCCCCCAGTAGCAGGGGAGGAGGAAACAACTGACTGGAATCAAAGTGGGGAGGAGCAGGGCAAGGGCAGCATAGGGGGAGAGGTGGTCAGAGGAAGCAGAGAGTGTCTAGGATCAGAGGGAGCTGGTGGGTATATAGGCCAGAGAGTGGGGGGTGATGGATAGGAGCAAAGGTGGGGTGGGCAGGGGGTGGATAAGGGTAGACAGGGAGTAGTCTGTGTGTGGGGGTGGATAGAGGGAGGGGGAGAGGGAGGGGAAGGGGGAGAGGCTGGTGTGTGTGTGTGTGTGTGGTGGGGCCAGATCAGACAGAGGGGGGGGGGAGCGAGCGGGTGTATGGGGGGGGGATGGAGAAGGGAGGGTGTAGGGGGAGGGAGAGGGGCTGATATGTGGGGGCTGAGTGGGGTGAGGAGCTGGTGTGTGGGGGGATGGATTGGAGCAGAGGGGAATGGGGAAGTAGGAGCAAGCGTAACCCTGATCTGGCTGCCCCTAGCTCTCTGTGCAGGCTGAAGATTGTTGTTACGCCCCTGACCGGCTCTGGCTCTGCGCTTGGGGCTGTCCCGGCCTCTCCTCTCAGCCGTAACCTTGTCCTAGCAAGGTCCGTGGGCTGAAGGACTCCAGCCTGGGCCCGAGTGGAGGGCTGCCAGCAGTTGTTCCACATTCCTGGCACTCTCCTGCCCGGTCTCCCTCGCTGGGTGCTGGGAACAGGAGCCAAGCAGCTCAAGTTTCCCTTTGGCCCTGGGATGATTCCTGCCTTTGTTAAAGCCGCTTACCCTTGACAGGAAGCCGGAGCCTGGGGTGGGAGCTCTGTGGGGAAATACAATTAGCAGCTCAGCCCCATCAGTCATTGATAAGGAGAGCTCCAAGGTCCTTCTTTGCTCGCTGGGGAGAATCCAGCTGCTTGACACAAGCTGTCCAGGGAGTCCCTCTCATGGCCCTGCAGCGCAGCCACCTTTGGGGTGTGGCAGTTGTTGAGCCACCCCACAGCAGGACAAGAGCCGCAGGGGAAGCCTAGAATGCAATGAAGAGAGTTTGACTCCTCCGTGCCGGGCCAGGTGGCATGTCGGAGCGCCACAAGTGCTTAAAGATCTTGGTTTGTGTCTCTTATTTAAGGTGGCACCAGCACCAGGAGCACAGTGCCCCCTAGTGGGAGTTAGTGCTGAGTACAAGGGGAGAGTGCCCCCCACTCTCTACGGTATAGCGCCCCCTAGTCCTGCACTGGGGCATAGACTGCAAAGGCAGAGCGCCCCCTATTGAGCACCCTGCCCTGCTTCCTGCAGCATAGTGCCCCATAATACTATGCTGGGGTGCTGGAGCATTGGGGCAGCAGTGAGTGCATGGGGAGAGCACCCCCTACTGAGCTCCCAAGTACAAAACACTTCCTACCTTTTGAGGTGTAGGGAGAGGAGAGGAAATCCCAGTAGAGGAAAGTCAGTTAATTGCTGTATAAATAGCAGCTCTCTGGCTTTCTGATTGGCTGCTGGTGATGTAATGGTAACAAACTGTCCTCCTCTCTGCCCCCTCGTCCTTGCTCTCCCCCTTTCTTCACCACGGCCCTCCCACTTCCACATTTCTCTGTATCCCCTTTTCCTTCCCCATCTCTCCACATCTCCTTCCCCCCCCACCTCCCCTCAGGTAATATGCTGCTGTGCCTGTCACCCAGCTGGCTGGCCAAGGTGCCCTCTGAGCAGCACCCTGGCGAGTCGTCCTTGCTGGTCTCCAAGGCTGTCTCCTTCGAGCTGGGTGGGCGCACGTGCCTGGACGAGTTCTCGCCCCCGCGCTGCGTCACCTACTTCATGGGCTCCTTCGGGCCATGCAAGGAGCACGGGCAATCAGCGGGGGAGCTGGCGCGCGACCTGGACTGCCCCACGGGGGGTTCGGGGGAGCTGGCCCGCCTGCTGGAGGACAAGCTGCTGACGCGCCAGCTGCTGGACCAGCGGGCCCAGGTGGGGGTACCGCTCACGCTGGCCTTCACCTTCAAGCGGCTGCGCCCATTGCGGGACGTCACCACTGAGCGCTCCGTCCGCATGGTGGAGCTCAGTGGCAAGGAGGGCCAGGAGAACCTCATCCAGGAGGAGATCGAGGCCTTCCTGCAGGGAAGCGCCATGGAGCCCTACAGCCAGGTGAGTCTGCCGGGGGGGGCGGGGGGGCAGGGTCCTGCAGCCAAGTAAGTCTGCCGGGTTGGGATGGGGCTGCAGTCAGGTGAGCCTGCTGGGGCGAGGGAAGGGGGCAGGGCCCTACATGCAGGTGAGTCTGTTGGGGGTGGAGCATACAGCTAGGAGTTGGGGGAACCTCTACAGTCAGGTGAACCTGTGGGGAGGCGGGACCCACAGCGAGAAAGGGAGGTCTATAGGGGGCCCTTCAGCTGAGGAAGGGGGCACTGTAAGAGGGGGAGATCCATGGGGAAGGGAGAGAGGGAAGCCCTATGGGTAGGGATGTGGGGGCCTAGTGCTGGGGGCACTAGATGTGCCTGGTTGGCCCCACTCAGCAGTGTGCTGTTGCCCCCTGCAGGTGGTGGTGAAGCCATCAGGCTGGCGCTGGAGTGGGGCCCATGCTGTGACCTTCCATGCCAAGGTGGAGCAGGCTGCCGTGCTCCAAGCCATGCTGACACTGCTGGAGAGCCTGGAGGAGGAGGAGAGCGCCCTGCTGGAGGCCTTCATCCCCACCGCCTGCCTCACCCAGCCTGAATCCCCCAACAGCATCTCCCCAAGTAAGGGACCCCCCTGGCCAGAAAGGCTCATGCCTCATCACCTGTCCGTGCAGCCGTCACGATGCACTGAGCCCAACCCCCATCCCCACCCTGGCCCAGCCTTTGGAGATGGCGCCATGGGGCAAGATCTGGGAAAAACCAGGATGCAGTTGGGTTAGCTTGGGACATGAGGAGGGAAGGGGCGTGTGCCATATTGGGAATCCCACAATCCCCTGGGGTGGCTGCCACTGCCATATTGCCCCAGGGTAGGGGGAGCCACTGTCATATTGGAATCCCAGAATCCCCTGGGGCAGTGGGGGACAGCTGCCATACAGTCAGTGGGTGGTGGCCCTACCGGAATCTCAGAATCCCTCAGGACGGAGGGCACCACTCTGTGCAGCTGATTTGCATGAATCCCGATGCCATTTCTTTCTCTGCCCCCCTTGCTGCTTCTTTCCATCTCCTTCCACCCCCCTCCATTCCTCTGCCCTTCATTTTTCTCTTCTGTCCCCTCCATACCTTCCCTTTGTTTTCTACACCCCATCTCTTTTTTTTCTCCCCTCTCTCCATCCCCACATTTCTTTCTCCATCTCCCTCTCTCTCTGTCCCCCATTTCCCTATCTATCTGTCTTTCTCTCCCCTCTCTCCTTTCCTGCCTCTCTGACCCTTCCTCCTCCCCTCGCCCCTCCCAGGCAGCACATCTCCGAGGCCTGACCTGGCGATCCGGATCTGCACTGTCGTCTGCAGATCCTGGGGTGACCAGCCTCTGCTGAGCCAGGTAATGGGGCAGCTGTGAATACGTGCCCCTCACCCCGCCCTGCCAATGCAGCTGGCTGGGTCCCGCGCCCCCGCTTAGCCTCAGAATAGGGCAGTGGTTGATACGGTGAGAAGCCGGTGATCACTCATGCCCTGACCAGAGACAAACACAGCAGCAGCCCTGGGTGTAAGCAAATGTAGTATGGGGCCTTTCCCTTCTAGGGGGTGCCGGCTCTAATTCAGGCCAAAGAGGGTGGGACTGGCTAGCTGGGAAGGGCGAGGAATGGGATATGATATTTTTCACCTCTAGGGAGCACCATCTCCAATCTGGTCCAAGGGTGGGGGGAATGCCTGGCTCAGAGGGCAGGGAATGGGGCACGGGGCCTTTCCTCTTTAGGGGGTGCTGGCTCCGATCTGGCTGGCTCAGGACAATGGGTAAAGTTATATGGAACCTTTCATGACTAACTTGGTCCAAAAAACAATGTATTTAATATGATGGGCAAAAATCTCAAAATGAAAAACCTTATCATCATTGTCACTTGTGACCTTTGAACCCAGGCCAGGTGGGGGGGTCAAAGGTCATAAGCTCACCTTTATCCTCCTGTCTGCAGAGTGTGCCACTGGCTTTGGTCTGGGTTTATTTTGTCTCATGTTCCCCCTCCAGCCACCCTTGCACATGGTACATTCCATTTCCTGAGCAGGAGGAAAGAGCCTCAGCCAATCAGGGCTCTTGGAACAGTGAGGCAAGCGAAGGATCTGATTGGTTAGCACCAAGCTTGTTCACTGGATGACCTCACAGTCAGCTCCCACTGCGTGTGGTGGTGGGGGGGAGGTGCGGGGTTTTCATGGCGTCGGGTTTTGTCCCCCCCAGGTGGTGTGCTGCGTGGGACGGGCTGATAAGCCCCTGAAGCACCAGGCCATGGTGCCCCAGAGCCTGGAGAGCGGCCTGCGGCAGCAGGGGGTGACAGATGAGGCCCAACTCGCGGCCATCCATGCCCAGGTCAAGCACAAGGCCGAGGCTGCCATGACAGCCTTCCTGGAGATGGAGGCGGGGCTGTCGGTGGAGCAGCGGGGCGGCCAACGGGCCCAGACTGATGTGATTGGTGAGCTGCCCTGTCAATCATTGCCATTAACTATTTAGGGGAAGTCACAGATTCACAGGGACTCGATCATTATTCATCCGGCCAGGGAGGATCCAGAGCAGAGGCTCCCTCCCAGTGCACCCCCAATGGGCAGTGTAGGGCAAAGCTGGCTGTGTTGCCTCAGCCCCAGCAGAGACCCTCCCCCTTGCAGGCCAAAGTTGCCCTCGACTGCCCCAGCACGAAGAGCCTGGCCGGGGTAGGGACCAGGCCCTAGTTCTTTGGCCCATGGTCTGTTAAAGGCAGGACCAGGGGAGGATGGCACCTTCACGGGCAGGGATTCACTGACCAGTTGGGACCTTCAGAAAGGCCTGTAGCCACACGTGCATGTCCAGAGCAGGGGCCAATACCCGTCTCTGACAATACCCATGCACCTTGCCATGAAGCAGCCGGAGAAGGAGCCTCCCAGGGCAGTGGTTCTCAACTAGGAGGCTGTGAGCAGATTTCAGGGGGTTCGCCAAGCACGACCAGCGTTAGACTTGTTAGGGCCCAGGGCAGAAAGCTGAAGTCCTGCTGCATAGGACTACAGCCTGGGGCACCAAGCCCCACCACCCAGGGCTGAAGCCAAAGCCTGAGCAACTTAGCTTCACAGTGCCCTCTGTGGTGTGGGGCCCCAGGCAATTGCCTTGCTTGCTACCCCCTAACGCCGGCTCTGGCTTTTATATACAGAAAAACAATTGTTGTGGCACAGCTGGGCCGTGGAGTTTTTATAGCATTGGGAGGGGGGCCTCAGAAAGAAAAAGGTTGAGAACGGCTGTCCTAGGGGGTGTTCTGGAATAACCCACCCCTGTGAAACTTTCTAAGGAGTTAGATTATAAAATTTTCCTTTTAACATAATTCTGGATGGTCTCCTCAGCCGAGTAAATGTCCAGGCCTCTTTCTAAAAATCCCGCTAAGCTTTTGGATACACTGAGACCTTGTGGCAATGAGTCCCACAGGGCAATTGAGAATGAGTTTTTCCTTGGATGAGTTCCGAATTTGCCACCTTTCAGGTTCATCGATCTGTCCCTGTATAATGAGAGAGGGGAAAAGGAGAGGTTCCCTGGCCTGTCTTCTCTACCACCTTTATTTTCATAGAGTTTAAGGCCAGAAGGCACCCTAACCAGGGCTGTGGTGGATGCTCCATCGCTGGCAATTTTTAAATCAAGATTGGATGTTTCTCTGAAAGATCCACTCTCATTCTAACAGGAATTAGCTCAGGGAAGCTCTGTGGCCTGTGCTGTACCGGAGGTCAGACTAGATGATCACAGGGATCCCTTTTGACCTTGGAATCTATGAATTTGCTTGATCCAGCACCTCCTGCCTGTGGGGGTCTCTGGTCAGGATCTCTGAATTCGTGTTGTGCTCTCCAGTTGGGCCTGACTGCTATTGCACACCCATCTTGGCTGTTCCCTTGGCTTGGCCGTTCCCCATTGCAGGCGTGGATTTCCTCCTGACCTCGTCGGAGCAGGTGCTGCAGCTGATGGCTCTGGAGATGAATTCTCAGCTGTGCCTGGAGACCTGCGCGCTCTTCGAGTCTATGGGTCAGGCAGTGGGGGTGCCGGCAGGCGAGTCCTCACGTCCTCTGGTGGAGACGATGTTGCGGCGTACACAGTGTCACCTCATGGAGGGCAAGCACGTGTTGGTGATCGGGGCCGGAGGAGTCAGCAAAAAGTTCGTCTGGGAGGCAGCCAGGGCCTATGGGCTAAAAGTAAGATGCGGAAACCGGGCCTCACGCTGCCCAGCGCAGCCCCCGCCCTCAACCATGGAGCGGGGCCGAGGGAGATGGCTCTCCGTAGCCATGGGTCCGATCCAACATGGCATGGCCTGCATCAGGGAAAACAGAGCCAACAGAGGAGGGTGGGGATGCACCCTCCACACCCCAGCTGCAGGGGGGAGTCCTCTCTGCCCCTCCCCCACATCCTAGCCAGCCCCCAGCATCCCAGCGATGGGAGTGCTCCTCACTGCCTCCCCTGCATCCCAGCCAGCCCCCTCTGACATCCCAGCCATAGGGGGACTCCCCCGAGTCTTCCCCACATTCCAGCCACAAAGGGGCTCTCCCCTGCTTCGCAGCTGCAGAGAAACTGCACCTCAGCCTCTGCCATGGGGCTGCTGCAGCACAGCCCAGGTCACAAGTGGATGGGAAAGTGCTTCTCCGAGGGTGAGCCAGGGATTGTCGTCCTGTCCGTGCTGACCCTTGTCAGGGTGGGTGCTGGAGGTCTGGCACTGGGGTAATGTGGGGAGTGACTGGGGGCAGGATCTCTGGAGTGCTGAGCTTCCCATGCCCATTGTGTGCAGCATCAAGTCCTGGGAGCTGAGCAGGCCCTGGAAGGGACATAAGCCAGTGTTAAGCATGGTTACTTTTGTGCAGGTGGCTACTCCAGCTCTATCCCCTAGGGCTACAGCTCAGACATCTCTTTGCTGAGGGGTGGTAATGCATCAAGGGGCACATTAGGGAGCCCCATAAGCTCTCTGGATGAGAAAATCACCTTAACTCTGACCCCTGGCTGTCCACCCACCATCAGATCCATTGCCAGACTGGCCCACAGCCCCAGGTCACTGGGCCACCGGTGTCTCATCTCCTCCCCCCAGGAACCTCTCCATTCTAAATCACTGGGACCATTCATGTAGCCTGCAGCTCTCGCTCTCCCTTCCCTTCATTGTGCCCTCTCGTGCCTCTGCTTTGAGGCTGTCTGGGCACGTGGGGAGGTGGGCCTGAACGTCAGCTGGGGAAGGAATACTAGGGATGGGGCGGGAGTGGTGTGGGGAGAGGGGAGACGAGTGCTTGACCCCAGGCAGAGGAGAACCAGGTCCCATCCCAGACACTGAATTGAGGCAAATACAGTCTTTGATGGTTGCTGCAATCTGTCTAATGGAACGGTCTGTATCCCAGCCCAGTGTCACATCACTGTGCAAGTAGGAGCAAGTAGTCTGGCCCATCTCCAGCCCCAGTGGAGGGGGGTAAAAGGTGGGCAATTCTGCCCACAGCCCTGGAATGGCAGGACGTTCCTGGAAAATTGATCAGCAGTGGAATAATTAATAGTGCTGCTGTCTTTGGGCTCCAGAGTGGACACTTCATGGGAGGGGAGTTACATTTTCCACACCATGATCATTAGGCTCCGGAGTTAACACCCCCCAGCCTTGACATTGTTAGCTCCTGGAGTTAAAGATCTCATGAGGCCAGCTCACGGCTCTCTCAGGAACACCCCCCGACACACACACACAAATCCCAAGCAAATTGACTCTGCTCAGAGGAGTGAGAAAGGAATTCCATGGCACAGCCCCGTATCCCTGCCACTGATGCTGAGTGCAGTTTCCTAGGCTATGGGCACTCCTGTGTACTTCCCCAGCCCTACTTTCTTGAGAGCAGCTCCAGGTTGGTTCCAGGCTGGGATTTGGTCCTCTGTGCCCAAGGTGGCAACCGGCCCAGGCAGGTTGGGGTGCCCATCTGTGTCAGTGCTGGCCCCACCCCTCTGGCAGCTGGTCCCGTCCCAAAGCCCCTGCACAGAACTGGAAGCAACCACGCTGGGCTTGTTCGTGAAAAGCGTTGAACGTGCAGATGCACTCCCCTCCCCCCCCCCAACCTGAACGGAATGTCCCATCACCTTTTGCCTTGTGGCCCAGGAATGCCCCATGGGGGTGGGCACATAAGGCCCGTGAACACACCATCTCCTCCCCCCTACCCCATGGGGCCTGGGCACAAGTGGACCATTCCCAGTCTATCCTACCCTTCCTGGGCACGAGTGGATCATTCCATCCTCTCCATGACACAAGTGGGCCATTCCATATCCCCCCATCCATCCTGGGTGTGAGTGGACCATTCCATCTTCTCCCCCCACCCACTGAATGGGGCCTGGGCAGGAGTGGACTGTTCCATTTCCTCCCCTCTACCATATGGAACGTGGGTGTGAGTAGACCATTTCTTCCCCCCTCCCTCCCTCCATGGGGCCTGGATGTGAATGGACCGTTCTGTTTCTCCTCCCCACTTCATGGGGCCATGGGTGTGAGTAAACTATTCCATCTCCCTCCCTGGATGCACATGGACTTTTCCATCTCCTTCCCACACCCCGCAGGGGCATGGGCACACATGGACCCATCCCATCTTCCTTCTTAGAAATGCTTGGACCTTTCCTCCATCTCCTGCCCCCAATGGGGTCTGGACACACGTGGACCATTCCATCTCCCCCACGCCGGGGTTCTGGATATGAGTGGAACACCCTATTTGCATCCCAACATGGGGTGTGGATCCATCCCCAAGGACAGTCCCATTTCTGTGGTTCCTGGGGGAGGGGGCATGGAGCCTGTCCCGCCCCAATCCTTAGTGACCCGTTTGGTCTCTCTCCCACTTCTCTGCATCTCTCCCCCCGCCCCCCCACACCTGCTCCAGATTCACCTGGTGGAGTCGGACCCCAACCACTTTGCCTCGCAGCTAGTGCAGACCTTCATCCACTATGACACCACGGAGCACAAGCGGGACGAGGAGCACGCCCAGCGGCTGGTGGGGCTGGTTCGGGAGCGGGGCCTGCACCTGGATGGCTGCCTCTCCTACTGGGATGACTGCATGGTGCTGACGGCCCTGGTGTGTGAGCAGCTGGGCCTGCGCTGCAGCCCGGTGGCCGCCATGCGGGTGGCCAAGCAGAAGAGCCGCACCCACCAACACCTGCTGCGCCGGCGCAAGGAAGCCCCGCTTGGCTGGGCCTCAGAGGCGCTCTATGCCGTTCCCTGCTGCCACCTGGAGAGCCACGCTGACGTGGAGCGGGCTGCTCGTCATCTCTCCTTCCCCGGCGTCATGAAGCTAGAGTACGGGGCAGGCGCCGTGGGGGTCAAGCTGGTGGAGGACGTGCAGCAGTGCCACCTGCACTTCGAGAAGATCTCACGGGACTTGCGGGAGGATACGGATCACCCAGGCATCGGGCTGGGCTGGGGCAACGCCATGCTGCTGATGGAGTATGTCTCCGGCACTGAGCACGATGTGGACATTGTGATCTATGATGGGCGCATGCTGGCCGCCTTCGTCTCCGACAACGGGCCCACCCGCGTGCCCTACTTCACTGAGACGGCGGCCAGCATGCCCACCTGCCTGGCGCCCGACCGCGAGGCCCAGCTCGTGCGCGCCGCCTACCAGTGCTGCTTGGGCTGCGGCCTGACCAACGGCGTCTTCAATGTGGAGCTCAAGTTGACGGCGTCTGGGCCCAAGCTCATCGAGATCAACCCCCGCATGGGCGGCTTCTACCTGCGCGACTGGATCCAGGAGATCTACGGGGTGGACATCATGCTCGCCTCGGTCATGGTGGCCTGCGGGGTGCCCCCGCTGCTGCCCGCCCATGCCCAGCCCCGCACCCACCTGGTGGGTGTCATGTGCGTGGTGTCACAGCACCTTAAGGCCCTCAAGTCCACAGCCAGTGTGGAGATGTTGCAGGCCCTGCATGAGCGCGGCATCATCCGCCTCAACCTGCTGGAGGATGAGCTCGTTGCCCGTGAATACGAAGAGCCCTACTGCAACGTGGCCTGTGCCAGCCCCAGCCGCCGCGAGGCCTGCCTCAAGGTGCTGGGTGTCTGCCAGGTGCTGGGCATTGACTCGCCCCACTATCCTGTCACCCACTTCCTCTCTCACTTCAAATAGCACCCAGGGAGCCCCCGGGGAGGGGGCCACCCCGCTGCCTCTGTCCTGTCCCCCCCCCATTCCCCCGAGGGCCTGCTGGGCTCAGATCTGGTTCCGGAGGAGCCCCCGGCCTCCCCCTCCCCGGTGTGTCCCCACCAGCCAGGGCACTGGTGCTTGCATTACATGGCTCCTCTGTATCCCAGTGTTGTTTTTTTTCCCCACAGCTGCCCCTTTCCTCCCAGGAGGGAGCTGGGGGCCCCTGGTGTCATCTCTGGTAGGAGCCACGCCTGCTTATGTGTGTGTGACATGGGATTGCATCAGTATGGCATCTGTTCTGCTCCCTCTGGGGCTCCTCCAGCTCCCCTCCCCGCAGCTGCCCTGTCCTGATCCTCTAGTTCCCCTCCCTCAGCTGACCTGTCCCATCCCTGGAGGGATCCCCCACCCTCTCTGTAGACTCCTCCCTGACCCCTTCTTCCCCAGTGAGATCCTCCAGTTGACTCCTGCAACCAAGCCCACCAACTCCGGGAGGCGCTGTAGGTCACGGACCCCAATCTCCTGCGCATGAGCTCAGCTCTGGTGTCTGTTCAGCCATGGGGGGAGGGGAAGGATTGAGGGTCTGGAGCCTCCAGGAGTGGAGACTTAAGCCTACAAGTGGCCCTCCAATAACTAACTACTGTACGCATGTTCCCTGCTCCCCCCCCTCATGCTCCTCAGTCACCCTACCTTAGCAAATCACTGTATGCTACCTCCCCACCATGCTTGTCAGCAACCCTACGATAACAAACCACTGTAAACAACTCCCCCCCCCCACCCCCGTGCTTGCCAGCAACCCTACAATAACAAACCACTGTACTCAACCCCTCTGGTACTCAACCCTACTGATAGCAAACCACCATATGCAACCTGCCCACGAGCTCATCAGCAACCCACCAGCTAACAACAAACCACCGCATGCAACCCCTCCCATGCTTGTCAGCAACCCTACAATAACAAACAATTGTGGGCCAAGTCCTAGCACGGACCCTGCGATAACACATGCCCTATGCAAACTCCTCATTAGGAAACCTACAAACCCACTGAACCTGAGACACTGAACTCACCGCCCTGAGCCTGCAGCCCCAGCACTTGAACAGCCTGCACTGATGACGGAACCCTAGCCATGCTAACAAACAATAACAGGGCTCCAGAGCAGCCCTATGCTAACTAACTAGCATGCCTGGCCCCCGGGAAGGACAAAGACCTTACACTAACAAAGCAGGCCCAACCCCCCAGTAGTTTTGAGGGCTGTGGATGCACAGCCCCAGTGCTTCTGAGAGACCCTACAATAACAAACCAGCGTGTGGAGCCCCTACAATAACAAACCAGCATGTGGAGCCTCAGTGCCCCTACAATA
>NW_020664441.1:3561153-3575270 GCF_002925995.2 Terrapene triunguis | reverse complement strand
CCCTACAATAACAAACCAGCATGTGGAGCCTCAGTGCCCCTACAATAACAAACCAGCATGTGGAGCCCCAGTGCCCGTACAATAACAAACCAGCGTGTGGAGCCCCAGTGCCTCTAAATGACCCTATAATAACCAACCAGTGTGCATAGCCCTTAGCATCCATAAGTGACCCTATAATAAGCAAACCAGTGCCCTGAGAGATCCTACAATAATAACAAACCAGTGCACATAGTTTTAGTGTCCCCGAGCGATCCTACAATAACAAACCAGTGCATAGCAGCCCGAATGACCCTTCAGTAACAACAAACCAGCATGCACTGCCCTGACATCCCTGAGTGTCCCTACAATAATATCAAACCAGAAAGCACAGCTCCTAGCATCCTTAAATTATCCTATAGAAGCAAACCAACGTGCAGCGCCATGAGAGACCCAACAATATTAACATACCAGCATGCATAGCCCTAGTGTCCCCGAGTGAGTCTCCAATAACAAACCAGTGCATGGCACCCAGAGAGACTTCCATAATAACAAACCAGCCTGTGCAGCCCCCATGACCCTACAATAACAAACAAGCAAAACTAGAAGGAAGCAAGACTCAGGTCTAAAGGAAGCGTGGTCAGGTTCTCTTCCTCTTTAAGAGCCCATGGATTCCTGCTGCTTCCTCCCTGACTGGTGTTATTGCAGTCACAGCAAGAGATTGTGAGATCATTGGGAATGATGACATCAGTGAGGGGAGGGGCATCTGGAAATTGTGATGTCTTAAAGGGGCAGAGGCCCTGAACCAGGGCAGAGGGAGGTGAGTGGGAGATGGGAAGTGACATCACCATGGTGCTTGTAGCCATGGCATCCCATGCCAGGGTACCCAAGGACGGGGGCATTAGCAAGCCTGTCCCCCTGTCAACATGGGCTGGAGTTCCTCGTGACACTCCCCACCTATGTGTCCTTCTGCTGCCTCTGTAATCGGCAGCAGACGGACAAAGTAGTCCCTCCCCAATAAAATGCCATGTGGAAATATGCGGGTCCCTGAGGCATTATTGGCACCCTGAACTGCAGCAGGGTTGGAAGAAGATCCAGCAGCCAAGGAAGAACGGGACGTAGAGGGAGCCAGTGGCCTGCAGAGAAATGAGGAGGCACCGCCAGCTACCTCCCTGTGCCTCTCCTGTCTGCAGGGTCCATCCCAGCAACTCCTCCTGCACCATGGGAGCCACAGCACCATTCCCCTGGGGCAACCTGGGCCCCAGCTCCCTCCATCCTGGAGCCTTCCCCTCCTGGGTCTCAACTGGAGGAGCCACAACAGAGAAGAAGATGATGATGATGGTGGCCAGCCTTCTCCAGGCCCGCTCTGCCAAGGGGTCACCTTCCTGTCTTCTCTGTGACCCTGCCTTTTCCGGCAGCTGCTGCGGTTGGACAGAGCCCATAGTGCCCGTCCACCTCCTGGGCCTCCCCTCCCGGCTCAGCAAACCTCTTGGAGCCCACTCCAGAATGGAGGGCAGCCTGGGGTGCCCCAGTTGGCCTCAGCTCCATTCTGAACAATGGGAAAGTCACCTTGTGCCTTGGGATCCCTCACCAGGCTCCTTCCAGGCCCCCAGACTTGCCTAGTGCCTCTTTTTGGAGGCCAAGACCCTGGCACTTCAGGCACAAACAGCATGTGGGGCTAAGGGAGCATCAGCCCATCCAACCCCCGCCCCAGCTATTACTTAGAGGGGCCTGAGCCAGGGCGCTGGGATTCAGACTCAGCTGCCTAAAATGCTGGGGTTCTGACCAGTTTGGAGTGAAGGAATTACTGCCCCAGATCAGACCCATGGGCCCAGCCAGCCCTGTATATCTGCCCCCCACCCTCCAACCCCAGATCAGACCCTTGGACCCATCCAGCCCAATATCCTGGCTCTGATGGGGGCTGGGTCAGAGGACAGTGCAAAGCTCTGCAGTGGAGAACTGGGCTCATCTCTCAAGACCCTGCCAAGCAGGGGCCCTGGCACAGATCCCTGCATGGGGAGCTGCTCAGCTCTGGTGCCCGTCTCCCCAGTGCCTGTGTGGCACCCAATCCTCACACTTCCATGTGTTCCCCCCCCCCGCCCCGCCAGGAGGCCAGCTCAGGCCAGCAAGCAGCACCACCCACATCTCATTGGCCTTCACCAGTTGTTGGCAGAACCCCATGTCATGCCAGCTTCACCTCCATACCCAGGCATTGCTAGGTTCCCCTAGGATGCCCTTCACTTGCCAGGGGCATCCCCCTGGGCATGGGGCCTGCAACACCATCAGTTCAACTCTGGGAAGCCCCCGCAAGCAGGATGGAAGTGGAGGTGTGGGTATGTGAGGCGGGGGGGGGGGGCAGGAATCCCAAACTCACCTAATCCCTCCCTGCATCATTGCTGCCCTGGGGCTCTCCCCCACCCAGCCTGGACCCCCCCTGCACCTGCCTCCAGCCATGGCGGGTGTTAAGGGCAGGCTACCTAGACCATGTCATTTGGAGGGGCAGCTCCTACCAAGCTGCCCCAAGTCCTGCCAGCAGCTGGGGAAAAATGTGGCGGAGCCTGCTGCTTTAAGACCACCCCTCACATGCCAGCAGGATGGCAACAGGAGGAGGGAGCCACCCCATGCCCAGCTTTGAGGAATGCCCAATTCCTTGAGGGTGTCCCCCTCCCCTGCAGAGCAGTGGCCCAAAGGGGCAAGCAGGGCGTTGCCTCTAGCACTGGGCAGAGGCAGCCCATAGGGAGAGGTGGCTGTGCATCCATGGTCTCATGTCCCTGCTTCAGCAGCATCCTGTAGTGCCCAGCCCAGCGCAGAGCAGGTTTCATAGGCCTGCTGCTGAGTCTGCTGGTGACACTCCTAATGACAGGACCAAGGCTTTGGAGCTGCAGGACACAGAGCCTCCCTAACCCTGCGTGGTGAGAGGCAGGAGAGACTGAGATCTGACTATGGGTGGTGGATCCCCTCTCATTTTTTCCCCCTTCTGCTGCTGAACTAGCATAGCGCTGGGGGGCGCTGTGCTGCAGGAAGCATGGTGGGGGCTCAGTAGGGGGTGCTGTCCCCAGTAGTCTGTGCTGACCCCAATGCCCCAGTGTGTATGTTGGGAGGAGCACACGTACTGTGCTGCAGGGAGCAGGGTGGGGGCTCAGCACTGGATGCTCTCCCCTACCAGTCAGTGCTCATGCTAGTTCCAATCCTAACATATCCTGCTCTGTCCCAGCCACAAATCCTCCTCTAAAGGACTACAGTGTTTCTGTACAGTATCTCTGCCCCTTCTGACATCAGTGACCTAGTCCTGGCACCAGCATAGCCCTTTTGCCGGGGGCAGCTGACCTCCGAGACCTTGCAGATCATCTTCCCAGCAGAAGAGAATCAGTGATGTGGAGTATGGATAGAGTCTAAGGTAACTCACTTTATTTACATACACAAGTCCTGAAACAGCACATGGCAATCCGTGCTTCCATGTGGCTCAGCCCAACCCCAGTGCCTGGTTCATAAGGATCAACTTTGCCTTCAGAAATTGACTCCAGTGAAAGCCCAAGGCAGACAGCAAACTTTCCCACTGCTCAGCCAGCTCCCTCACCCCCAGGATCACTGCCTACCAGAACATTGCAGAACCCAAAACAACCAACCACCCAGTATATTTTCCCAAGAGTCAAAACTTGCTAGCATACTGAAGAGTGTAATGGTGGCATCTGCTGAAAACGTCTCTTAAGTATAGCCCTAAAGAATGAGGCTGGGCCAGTTAGTGTCATAACACAGACTTGAGTGGTATGAGCATACTGGTAATTCTGATCTCCCTGTGGCCCACGAAGAAAAGGAATGAGTAGGGGGACCACAGACTCACAGACTCTGAGGCCAGAATGGGCCATCTTGCTTGACCCACCCCAACACAGGTCCTAGATCTTCTCTTACAAGCTGATTTACAGCATATTCTCTAGACAGATTGCTAATCTCCTAAAAGGGGGGCAGGTCCCCCAGCTTCCCTGGGAAACTCGCCCCACATGCGCCAGGGGAAGGATTAAAGAGAAGAGGGAGGAGCAGACACCCCCTCCCCCCGCAGGCAGCAGGATCGAGCTTTGCTCAGAACTGTCCTACTCAGTGGATTCCTGTGTACACCAGCTGTTCTTGCCAGCAGCCCCACAGTATCATGTGGCTGGCTCTCCGGAGCCCTTGCCAGGCTGAGATCGAGTTACAGGCACCCGGCAGGGAGAGGCAGGAGTGGGGGTGGGTCAGATTAAAGATCATGGAAAGGAGGGAGCCAGGGAGGAAGGGTGCCAGAGGGGGGTGAGGAGAGTGGCACAGAGTGAACTGAGCTCTGATCATCCTCCATTAAATTCGCTGCCACCAAATTGCTAGGGGTGTAGCGTGGCTTGCAAAGCAATTGTGGGACAGGAATAGGAAGGGAGATTTCTCTGGTGCTGTGGCCTCCCTGGGAAGATGTCTGTATTTTATGAATATTATACGTTCCTCTGCTCATTCAATTGTGTGTTACTTGCTGTGATTACAAAGGTGGTTCATTCCAAGAGAAGCAAACACCTCATAGAGCCCCCACATCATCACCCCAGCAAATCCCCAGAGACGTGGCCTCCTCGCAGATCACGTGCCACCCAGATCGATCTCTAACTAGGTCCTTAAGATCTTGGGTTTATGTCCATCACTGGCAATCTTGTCATGCCAGCAAAGCTTTTGGCACCCATGTGATCACTGGCAAGGTAGCAGCACACCTGGGTAAACACGCTTTGTAATTTGCTCGTTCTCCATCCTAAGAACGTGTCCGCACCAGCAAAGAGAAACCTGTGCTGATGGAGGCAGTTGCTTGGGTTCAACTATGAATCTCCTTATTGCTGATCTTGACCTGCTGCTATGGAGCAGCTGATGGAGACAATGAAAATTTAAAAATTCTTCTGCTGCTCATCAGCTTTCCTCAGCACCAATGTTTCACTGCTGTAGAGCAGAGTTAGCATAACTGGGGTTCTATAGATCTGCAGCTTCATAGCAAGCTTGATGTCCTGGGGTCTCCAAAGAGGCTGCCGAAGGGCCTGCAGTAACATGGCAGTAGCTGCTGTTATATGTTGGCCACATCTTTCGAGAATCCTCCAGCACTGGCCGTGACACTGCCCAAGTATTTGACAGTTGCCATCTGCTCTATGTCCCATCCCAACAGGTAAATACTGAGCTGGAGAGAGCTCCTCACCCCATTTACCAATGGTTAAAAGACAATGCAAAGAACAACTGCTGAGAGGTCTATCCACACCCTTTCTGCATTGACTAGCTTCGGGATGCCTGGGACAGACAAAGGAACTTGGAGAGGGGTAAAAGATCTGCCTCAGCTGGCAGGAGAAGAGAGAGACACAGGGATTATAGGGAAACAGACTGTCCCCCCAATCTAAAATTGGGGTGTCTGACTAAATTAAGCCGCTCAGAGCTCATCTCCACTTGAAAGCTGACTTGGATTAAGGTAAGGTGGGAATTTAAAGTGCAATATCTATTCCTGATCAACTCCCCGTGTGGGATAAACTAAGCAGGAACACGTTCCGTTATTCCAGCACATGAGTGTTCATGCATGGAGTTCATCAAAGACTGTCTAGCTGTTTCTGATTCACTCATTCCATAGACAAGTCCTTCATCTGGATACGGGGAGGAACCGTGTTGCTTTAATCCTCTCTTGTCGTACAGGGTTCCTGCTGTTGAGATGAAGTGATGCTGTGTTTCATGAAGGCTCGTTTAGGTTCCAAAGACCTGAATACAGCTGGTCCTACTGGGAAATCACAGGTGGTACAGGGGACTGCAGCCTCATGATTACATCTAGATGATGGTGCAATTCGACCCCAGGGAAGGGAAGGGAGTGGTGCAGGGGCAGTGTGTGCAGCCCCCACCCCCCCAGCAAGGGGGATGAGTGATCCATTGTTCCTGTGGGTCCATCCCCATGTCAGCACAGTCCCCCATGCAGCCAGTCTGTGATCTCAGGCAGTGCAATGAGCAACATCCCTCAAAAGGCTGCCCCTAGTCCCAAAGCAAGGGAACTATGCTCAGGGGTCGAAGGAAAGGGGACAAGCCCAAGCTGGGGGCAGTGAGGGGGAGATGGGGTGGGCTGGACTGACGGACCCATTCTCCCCAGCCCTGAGAGTCAGAGGGACTGAGCCCCTAACCTACCAGTTTGAGTCAGTAGGAGCTGGGAGAGCCATGATGCTCATACAGGGGATTAGTTCCCAAGCCTCATGCAGCCCCAATCTGGGTGTTTTACTGGAACAGTCTGCACCCTTATGTTCACCACTTTTAGAGGACTATGATAAATCTTGTACGAAGTAGGCCTTGTGAGGTATTGTGACAGGACCCCCGGGGTACAACCTGGAACTGTGGGACCGCTGGGCCCATTTAACTCTCCAGCCTGGGCTGTCTCTCACAATGCTATGCCGGTGACAAACAGCACACCCCTCCAGGTGCTATGCTCACTCAGCCATCAGAATGTGGACACCCACACCCAGCTAAATTACATGAAGGCTCTCCAAGCTACTCATGAATTATACAGAGAGAGGCACCACCCATCACCCCAGCCTTAAGTCTTGCATCCCAGAAATATACTGTCTTACAATGCTCAAGACTCCCTTAGACAGTGGAAGCTCATTAATTAGTTTGCCACTCAAACAAAGGGTAGTGGACATGCAACAGCCCTCGTTAAGGTCTTCTTTAGGTTTTGATAATACCGTATAACTTCCAAGTGTTGCTAAACATTGTATTGTTACCTATATGCTCTTGCAAAGTTCTGTGGACCTTTTAACACTTTGTGGATCTGTTTAGTGATGTCAAAAGTTAGCAAGTGTGCTTTCTCTGAGTTGCTAGAAAGCATCTACTTGTATGTTTGCAGCATTGTTAACGCTTCTGCTTCTCCAATTGGTGTTATCTACGTTGAGTTATTAATGTTTTCTAAAGTGTAGATATCTTGGCATTTAGCCATCAAAGCAATGAAATGATATGCAGGGACAGGGAGTTGTATAGGCCCGTGGTGCCTAGGCTCCAGCAAATTCGGGGGCCTGGCCCCGCCTGCCACCCCCACATGCCTCCCCCGAGCGTCCCTGCCTGCCCTGGGCAGCTCTGCGTTGCAGTCTCTCGCTGGCCACTACTGCGGCCAGCTACAAGGGAGTGGTGCCCAGGGCAGGCTGAACATGGCAACCCCCTCGCCCCCCGTCAGGCAACTCCAAGGCAACTCTGGTGGCGGGGGGAGCTTATCCTGGCTGGACCTCCTGAGCAGCAGCCTTGGGGGGCTTGAGTGAGTGTTGCTGCTGCCAGTGGGGAGAGGGCTGGGGGGAGTTCTTCTCTCTGGGCCCCCACCCCAGCCCCAGGGCAGCCTGCCTGCTGCACCCCAAACTCCTCATCTTCAGCCCAGCCCCACGCCCTGCACCCCAACCCTCTGTCCCAGCCCAGAGCCCGCACCCAAACCCCCTCCCAGAGCCTGCACCCCTCCTGCACCCAAACTTCCTCCCAGAGCCTGCACCCCAAACCCCTTCTGCACCCAAACTCCCTCTGAGCCTGCACCCCAACCCCCTGCCCTAGCCCAGAGCCTGCACCCAGCACCCAAATTCCGTCCCAGAGCCCGCACCCCTCCCACACCCAAACTTCCTTCCAGAGCCCGCACCCCAAACCCCTTCCTGCACCCGTTCTGGCCACCACCAAAAATTATACAAACCTGCCGCCCTGGTGGTATGCCTAGGTTTCCCCTTTCATACAGCAAACAAGGTTTACTATGGCTCCAACTTTGTTTACAGGTATTAGCTGAAAAGCAGCATTACCATAGGTCTTTTTAACACACAGTAAAAAGCAACAAAGAGTCCTGTGGCATCTTAAAGACTAACAGATGTATTGGCGCATAAGCTTTCGTGGGTGAATGCCCACTTTGTCAGACGCATGTAATGGAAATTTCCAGAGGCAGGTTCTTGCCTGCATATTTATACCTGCCTCTGGAAATTTCCATTACATGCGTCTGACGAAGCGGGCATTCACCCACGAAAGCTTATGCTCCAATACATCTGTTAGTCTTTAAGATGCCACAGGACTCTTTGTTGCTTTTTACAGATCCAGACTAACACGGCTACCCCTCTGATAGTTAACACACAGTGTGATCTTATTTACCACTCCGAGCATATCCAAAAGGTTTTCCCCAAAATCATGCATATTGCACCTTTTCATCAGGTTTACCATCAGCCCCAAATTCTTTGTCATCAGGTTTACCATTAGTATCCACATTTTTATCAAGAGGTTTAACAGTAGCACCAAACCCTGTATCACAGATGGGCCTTTCCCTTTACAAATATCTTTTGTCATACTACGCCTTCTGTTTAGGCAGTCTGGTTTGTTCAATACCAATTGTGTTTTTCAACTCCTTCCTGAACCTTAGCATGTGTTCAGTTACTGGTTTTCTAGGTTTTCAATCCAATCATATCTCTGGGGATTTAGTACTCCAGAGTCTGGTGAGGTAAGGCTGTAGGGAGATTCTGCATATTGGCTGGCCCTGTGTAGAACTGTCTCCCAACCCCAGGACTGTCCATATGCAAGAAATCCATCTCCCCTCTTGAGGTTACCCTGTGTTCCCCACTCCCAGCATTAGGACTTTCCCAGCCCCCTTTTTCTAGATGGTTGTGATCTGTCCTCTCTGGGTTAAGAGTGTCACTCTTTGGTCAGATGTACCTTTTCCCAGCAACTCTCTCTCAGCTGCTTTCTGTGAGTTAGCAGACTGGAGGAAGACACCCTCCCCTCTGACAGCTTGGTCGTTTGCATGATCACAGACAACCACCACTTCCTCAGTAGAATCTGCATCCTGTCTTAAAGAGACACAGTTAATTTCCACAAGCATATTAAGACTGGTGTCCTGGAAAACTGGGACCTGGATTGGGGTACCCTCCATCACCCCCTTCTCTGTCCCTGAGAAGTTAGCCATGTGACTGCTATCCTCTGAAAGGTCACTTACACAGTCCCATCTTTGAACCTGAGTTACAGGTGGCATGCCTGGGTGCACAGATGCTGAATCAGCCACTCAGTCCTGGGCATCCTCTCCCAAGTCACCAGTGAGGAGACATCATCGGGGGAGGATAGCTCAGTGGTTTGAGCATTGGCCTACTAAACCCAGGGTTGTGAGTTCAATCCTTGAGAGGGCCATTTAGGGATCTGGGGCAAAAATCTGTCTGGGGATTAGTCCTGCTTTGAGCAGGGGGTTAGACTAGATGACCTCCTGAGGTCCCTTCCAACCCTGATAGTCTATGACCATGTGCTCCCACTATTCCTTCCCCATGCTACTGGCTAGACAATGCCAATTGCTTACAGGGCTGCTTATCTCCCACAGAAATCCATTTTCCTTCTCTGGGCCCCCCTCTAGGATGGCTCTCTAGAGCAGGATCTTTCCCTTGTTCAGCTGCAAAGGGCTTGCAGCTAACAACTCAAACAGTTCTCTCAGTGACAGGCACTTCCCCCCCCCCCCCTTTGGGGGAGGTGCTGCGTTCGGCTGGTGCAGGAGGGGGTCCCAAACCCCCCCCCCCCCCGGCATGCTTCTTCCCTTTGCTGCAGAAAAATCAAAGAGACTTTCTCCCTTTCCTTCAGCAGTTTTGGGGACTTTACCCTTTCCGTCTGGGGCCCCAGCATAATATTCCTTCTTGCTGCAGGCAGACACCTTAACAGCCTGAACTACAGGGAAAAATCATTTCTCATAAGCATGTCTATGGGGATATCATCCGCTATCCCCAGCTTTAATTCACTTTCTGACCCACCAGTTTCTATGCACATTCTGGCCAAAGGCACAAGAATCCTGAAATCTCCTACTAATAAAAGCTCTGCCATCTGTCCTGGCAATGTGTCACCTTCTTGAACTACACTCTGCTTAACCACAGAAATCTCTGCACCTGTATCTTCCATCCCAAATATTTCCTGCCATTAATTTTGACAATCTTTATGTGTTCCATGTCTGTTTCTGCAGAGGCTAATCCCACAGAACCAAGATTAGAAGTATCAGGTGCCTCAGAGGCGCCTGTGCTGAGGACAGTAGCATTAACATGGCTACTTGTTGCCTGCTTCCTCCCAGCAGGTGATCAGTGGAATTACAATTAGCATCTTTTGGTCTCTTCTATTTCACAGGCGGTTTGGGATGTGGAATAGAGGAATGGTTTTGGGGAGGTGAGTGCCCAGCCACCCTTTTTCTTTCCAGAGGTAAAACAGGATCCTCTCTTCCCACCAGGTTTAACCCCCCCTTTCTGTGACTTACTCTCAATAGATGCCTGGGTCTGCTCAAAGCTATCAGGTAGAGATGCCTTCTCATGTACAGTTTTCAAATTTTTATCCCATAGACACTGTTTTACATCATCTTTATATATGCTTAGGAAATGCTCCTGAGCAACAAGGTCAAACATTTGTTCAAAACTTTCATCACCTTTCCCCCTCACCTATTTTCCCATTAGATTCCTCATTACTCATACCAACATTTCTCTTAATATTTCTAAATGTCACCCTATCTGTTTCAGGGGTAATCTGAAGTCATTTCAAAACTGTTTCTTTGAATTTACAATAATCTAAAGCATCCTAAATTGGCATTTCATTGAGTATATTCAGAGCTTTACCAGTTAATTTTGCAATCAGAGTGGGGACTTGTCATCAGGAATCACATGAGCTGCACACAGCTTCTCAAAAGTAGTAAAATATTCTGTGACATCACCTGTCTCTTTATATACAGAATATAACTGCTCCCATTTGTGGATTTTTGGAGAGATGGGAATCATTAGGGTGGGACAGTTCTAGTTCTGCTTTTCTAGCAAGTCCAATTGATGCCTCCGCTCTTTTTCCGTTTCCTCAGCTTCTTTGGCTTGGCGTTCTAGGGCTCGTTTGTGCACTGCTTCCTTTCTGCCCACCTCTCTCTCTGCCTCCACCTGCTTTAGTTCCAAGATTCATTGGTGCTCTTTTTGTTTTTCTGCTACCTGCAGTACAGCTCTAACTTTGCAACTTCACCACTCACTCATTTGTATGCCTTTCTGCTGCTATTTCCCTTTCCTGAAATAAGCAAAGAGAAAATTACAAACTTGTAATTCTCTCTTGACTGTGTTCAGGCAACCCACTTAAAGTCTCACTTAAAATATGGACACTAGTATATGAAGTGCAAATCTTGATCAGAACAACAAGCTGTGCATTTCACCCTCCTCGCTGTGCTACTGTGATGGGATCCCCAGGGTACAACCTGGAACTGCTGTGCAACTTTAACTCTCCAGCCTGGGCTGTCTCTCACAATGCTATGCCCGTGACAAATAGCAAAACCCTCCAGGCGCTGTGATCACTCAGCCATCAGCATGTGGACACCCACACCCAACTGAATTGCATGAAGGCTCTCCAAGCTACTCATGAATTATACAGAGAGAGGCATCAGCAAATCACCCCAGCAATATACCGTCTTACACTTCTCAAAACTCCCTTGGACAGTGCAAGCGCATTAATTAGTTCGCCACTCTGACAAAGGGTAGTGGACATGCAACAGCCCTTGTTAACCTGATCTGAGATTCTCTAAGCACTTCAACCAAAAACACACTGTTTTAGGTAAAATAGGAAACAGATTTATTAATTATAGAAAGATAGATTTTAAGTGATTATAAGTAGTAGGCATAGACATTAAAGTTGGTTACATAAGAAATAAAAATAAACTCAGACTAAATTCTACAGACTAAGCAAGATTTGAATCAAGCAGTTTCTCACCCTATGAGAGATGATAAGCATCTTACAGTTCTTTATATACAGGCTGCATTCCCTCTCAAAGTCTTTGTCATCCAGAGAGTCTTCCAGGTGTTGAGATGGTTTAGATAATGGCATAGAGAATACATTTATAACGTTTGTGGATGATACCAAACTGGGAGGGGTTGCGAGTGCTTTGGAGGACAGGATTAAAATTCAGAATAAACTGGAGAAATGGTCTAACATAAACAGGATGAAATTCAATAAGGACAAATGCAAAGTACTCCACTTAGGAGGGAACAATCAGTTGCACACATACCAAATGGGAAATGACTCCCTAGGAAAGAGTACTGCAGAAAGGGATCTGGAGTCATAGTGGATCACAAGGTAAATATGAGTCAACAGTGTAACAATGAAGCAAAAAAAGCAAACATTTGAGTGCCACATTTCAGAAAAGATGTGGACAAATTAGAGAAAGTCCAGACAAGAGCAACAAAAATGATTAAAGATCTAGAAAACAGGACCTATGAGGGAAGATAGAAAAAAAATTGGCTTTGTTTAGTCTGGAGAACAGAAGACTGAGAGGGGACATGATAACATTTTTCAAGTACATAAAAGGTTGTTTTAACCTCGCCTTAACCTCCGAGGATAGGACAAGAAGCAATGGGCTTAAATTGCATCAAGGATGGTTTAGATTGGACATTAGGAAAAATTTCCTGTCAGGGTAGTTAAGCACTGGACTAAATTGCCTAGGGAGGTTGTGGGATCTCCAGATTCCTCATTCTGTCACTCCGAGTGCAGAAGGTGGGGGCCCACAAGGATTCTAAAAATTAATACTGGCCACTCCAGGCTTGTATTAAACCCCCAAGGTTACAGTTTCTTTTTGACCTTGGATAGTAGATGCTGCCATCACCCAAATGCAAAAAAAACCCAAAAAACAAACAAACAAAAAAAAACACACCCCTTTGAACCCAGGAAGGCACACTTGGAAATTCTTCCCTGTGAGGTACCCTCAAGCCCTTTCACACACACCCCCCCAGGGAAGATCTGAGAAAGAAAACAAAGGAAATCAGCTGTTGCCACCAGCTAATTACACAACAAATGCACAAACCTCTTAGGACACAAAAACCCAGTCCTGTTCTTAAAAAAGGTAAATTTTATTAAAAACAAAAAGAAAGAAAATACATCTGGAACTTAGGCTATTGCTAGATTTTAAAAGAGCAAATATAATAATTAAGCATCGAGAATGGTTTTCTTGAGGTCCAGCTTAATGGTTACCAGCAAAACAAAAGCATTTGGGGGTTAGCACAGAGGAGTCCACAAGCCTTACAGAAATAAAAGAGAGAAACCTAATTGCATCTTCCTAGACATTTCCTGATCTACTTACATATCTGGGGTTTCAAATGAGTAATTCTAGGTATGATTTGATGCTTTTTCATACCTGGCAGAAGCTTCTTACAGCATTGCTGCTCTGTGTCTCCTCTCCCAAGAGAGCAACAACAGATAGACAAAGGGAAAGTTTTCCCCCAATTTTAAAAAGTTTTAGCCCTCCTATTGGCTCTTTTGGTCAGGTGCCTACTCCCTTCCTTTTACCTATGGGCTTTTTTTTTTTTAACCCTTTATAGGTAAAGCAAGTAGAGAATAGCTACTAACAGGGATTCTGTAGCTAACTGGCTGGCTGGGTGTTCAACTCCCCCCCCCTTCATTTATCACACCATTGTTGGAGATTTTTAAGAGCAGGTTAGACAAACACCTGTCAGGGATGGTCTAGATCAGGGGTTTCAAACTCAAATGACCATGAGGACTAGTACATTGGCCTGAGGGCCGCATTACTGACACCCCCCCCCCCCCCCCCCCCCCCGCCCCCCCCCCACTCCCCCCCTTCCATGAGGCCCCGCCCCTGCCCCACCTCTTCCCACCCCTTCCCTGCCCCCATTCCAACCCCTTCTCCGAAATCCCCACCCCAACTCTGCCCCCTCCCTGCCCCCAAGGTTCAGCTGCAGGAGGGGTTCAGGGGGCAGGATCTGGCCCAGCCCAGGGGGTGCAGGAGGGGTGTGGGGTGTGGTGGGGGCTCAGGGCAGGGAGTTGGGAGTGGGGTGCAGGAGGGGTGAGGGGTACAGCAAGAGGTCAGGGTGCGGCAGGGGGCTCAGGGCAGGGGGTTGGGGTGCAAGAGGAGTGCGGGGTGTGGCAGGGGTCAGGGTGCAGGAGGGGTGCAGGGTACAGCAGGGGGTCGGGGTGCAGGAGGGGTGCGGCATGGGGCTCAGGGCAGTGGGTTGGGATGCAGGAAGGGTGAGGGGTGAGGCAGGGGGTCAGGGTGCAGGGTATGGCAGGGGGTTGGGGTGCAGGGTGGTCAGTGCAGGGGGTTTGGCTGCAGGAGGGGTTCGGGGGGCAGGATCTGGCCCAGCGCGTACTGGGACAGGGCAGGCTCCCTGCCTGCCTGCCCTGCCCCC
>NW_020664441.1:3553123-3556153 GCF_002925995.2 Terrapene triunguis | reverse complement strand
ACCAGCGTGCCGGGGAGAAGGAGCAGGGGGAGGAGCTCCAGACTGCCAGTGCGAACGGCCGGCTGGTGATCTGCAAATGCAGGGAGGGAGCGATCTCTGCTGCAGCGGGAAGGAGGGGCTGTCTCTGGCTGTCGGAGCCCGGGGGGAAGTCCGGACATTTAGAAATTCCCCCCGGACGCTATTTTTAGCTCTAAAATCCGGACATGTCCGGGGGAATCCAGACGAATGGTAACCCTAGCAGTGGTTGTTCTCACAGTGAAGCACCCCAGGTTAGAGAGTTGAGGGCACAGCTGTTCAGACCCAGATTGTACCGTGGGGAACGTCACAATTACCCCTTGCTCAGACACCTGGGGGCCCTGGCTTTTGCTGGTCTAGATCGGCAGGCCAGCAAAGCCTCACGGCATTGGCACCCAGGGCGTCTGTTCTTGTTACAGGCAGGGCCGGATTAATGCGGGGCTTTAGGGGCTGCAGCCCAAGGCCTCAGGCTAAGGGGGAGCGCCGCAGGCCAGGATGCAGTCCGTGGCTTCTTTTCACCCAGACTGTGGCAAGTCTCCGCGCCACAGGCCGCACACTGGTCCCCGAGCCTCGGCACACTGGTCCCCCCCCCGAGGCTGGAGCCGCCAGCGCCGGCTTGCCGATGTGCCCCTGCGGCCCCTAGGCGAGGGGCGTTGAGGGAATCTCTGCATGCTGCCCCCGCCCCCAGTGCCAGCTCTGCAGCTCCCATTGGCCGCAGTACCTGTGCACCGCGCAGAGCAGACATGCCGGCCACCTCGGGAAGCAGAGCAGCATGGAGCCAAGGCAGGCAGGGATCCTGCATTAGCCCTGCTGTGCCACTGACCAGGAGCTGCCCGAGGTAAGTGCCTCCTGGCCAAAGCATGCACCATAGACCTCAACCCCCTACCCCAGCCCTGAGCCCCCTCCCGCACCCAAACTCCCACCCAAACCCCACCTGCACCCCAACCCCCATCCCAACCCTGAGCCCCCTCCCGCACCCAAACTCCCACCCAGAGCCCACACTAGGGTTACCATTCGTCTGGATTCTCCCGGATATGTCCAGCTTTTTAGGTTAAAAATAGCGTTCGGGGGGGAATTTGTAAATATCTTAAAATGTCCGGCATTCTCCCCCCCCCTGCACAGCACGGCGCGGGTGATAGGGCGGCCGGCTGGATTGAGCCTCCAGCATGGGGCTCTAGCAGCCAGAGCCTCTCCTCCCCTTTCCCCCTCCTCTCCCCTGCAGCTTCAAATCACTGGCCAGGCGGCCTCCGGCAGCTCTAGAGCTCCTCCCTCCTCCTCTGCTGCCCAGCGTGCCGCACCCTGGGGAGAGCCGGGGCACGGCTGTTCTAACCTGCTTTTGCAGGGGGGAGAAAACTGCCCCGCAGCAGGGAAAACAGAGAGTTTAGCTCCTGTCTGGAGCCCAGGTGTCCGTTTCCTCACGGGGCCCTGGTTGTGCCCTCGCTGGAACGGAGCGGGGGCAGGGGGAGGGTGACTGCGGGGTACTTGACCGATGGAAAGGACGCCTGGCAGCAGTAGCCGTGCCCAGCCTGTTGTGCCCAGATGTTGGGGAAGATTTAAAAAAAACAAAGCCCTAGACAGATGATGGTTAGATGCCTTGGGGGATCCCCCCCATTAATGTATTCTGAAGTCTCCCCACCCCCAGGCCCTCTAAGCCAGTTGTGGCTGTGTCCAGATGCCCCCTGGAGTGTGCCGCGGAGCAGCATGGTAAGGGAGCCAGGGGGTTGGAGAAGGGGCAGGGGGTTTTTGGAGGGGGCAGTCAAGGGACAGGGAGTGGGGGGGGCGTTGGATGGGTTGGAGGTTCTGGAGGGGCCTGTCAGGGGACAGGGGTGTGGAGAGTGGTTGGAGCAGTCAGGGGACAGGGAGCAGGGGAGGTAGATGGGTTGGGGATTCTGGGGGGGTGGCAGTCAGGGCACAGGGAGTGGTTGGATGGGCATGGGAGTCCTGGACGTCTGTCTGGGGGCGGGGGTGTGGATAAGGGTCAGGGCAGTCAGGGGACAGGTAGGGGGTAAGGTCCTAGGGAGGCAGTTAGGATGGGGAGGTGTCTCAGGAGGGGGCAGTCAGGGGACAAGGAGCAGGGGGGGGTTGGGGATTCTGAGGGGGCAGTCAGGGGGCAGGAAGTGGGAGGGAGTGGAAGGGGGCTAGGGCGGGGCTCACCCCCTGTGTCCTCTTTTTTTGATTGTTGAAATATGGTAACCCTAGCCCCCACCTCAAACCTCCTGCCACACCCCAACCCCTGTCCCATCCCTGGCCGCACCCCCCCCCCAGCTAGAGCTGCACCCCCCACACCCCAATCCCCTGCCCCCACCCCCACACTCCAAACCCCCAGGGGCCCACGGGAGAGTTAATCCAGCCGCGTTACAGGACCCCCAGCACGTGGGGAGCAGGGCGCTGTGGGGCCGGACAGTCGTGTGACACCCCCACCCCTGGCGGCCGGGATCACAGCCGGGGCAGGAACACGGAGCGAGCCCCGCCCAGGGAAGGGAAGGGGCAGGAGTGGGTGGGGGAACCAGCGGGCGGGGGGGAGGTAAGAGGGGCCCTTGGGGGAAGAGACTCACGGGGAAGGAGGAGGGGCAGGTCTGGGGAAGGGGAGCACGGTCCGTGGGCGGGAGGGGAGTGGGCATAAGCACACAGCTACATATACTCCGACCCTGGGGTCATGTTTCCCAGAGGCCCCCGCGGTTGAGTCTCTTCCCTTTTCGAGTCCCTCAGCGAACCAGGACTACAGTTCCCAGAAGCTTTGGTGACGTCATCACACGGCGCTCTGGGGCCCGGGACGGTGGCGGGCGCGGGGCTGTGACGTACCCTGGGCAGGAGGGGGCGGGGCCCTGCCGGGGGAACCCGGGGCCGCTGCTGCCACCGCCGCCATGGCCGGGGTGTTCGACATCGACCTGGAGACCGAGGAGGGGAGCGACGGGGACGAACCCGAGCTGGGGGCGGTGAGAGCGGGGGGTGGACAGAGCTACGGACCGGGACCCCCACCTGCCCCCAGGTCCCCCATCTATCCCCTGCCTGGGC
>NW_020664441.1:3517579-3553113 GCF_002925995.2 Terrapene triunguis | reverse complement strand
CCCCCATATGCCCCCAGGCACCCTAATCTGCCTCTCAACCCTGCTACCTCTACAGAGTCTCCAGCTCCCCTGCACCTGCCCCCTCCCCCTGGGCTTCTGTGCTCCTCTGCCCGCCCCCCCTTAAGATCTCCCTCTGCACTTGCCCCCAGTGTCCAGGTAGCATGTGATTTTCTTCCACCCTCCCCCCCCCCCCCCCGCCCCCAAGGAAGGGGCGCGAGCGACTCGGCCCCCTGCGTCTTGTCCCACCTCCCCACAATCTGTGACTCTGGACAGTGTGATGAGCAGTGTCCTTGGAAGGTGACTGCGCCCCGATCACGGAGCATCCTTGTTACCTGTGACTAATAACACCCCAGCGAAACCAGCGCCTCACCCTGCCCCTGGGAGGCTGTCATCTCCCTGTCCTCTTGCTGTGCCACAACCTGACCTTAAACCTGGCACCTCCCAGCAGCCAGACCTGAAAACTGGTGCCGCCCACCCCATTGGCACTCTCTGGCAGTCTGCTCCTAGCCCTGGTACATACCTCATCTCTCTGCCCCATGCCCAACCCCTGGCTGCCTGCTCCTAGCCCTGCTGCCCCCTTAGACTCCAAGTGCCTGATCCTAGTTCTGGTGCCACTAGCCCCTGTGCCCTTGGCAGACTGCCCCAAACCCCTGTGACCCCTTGTCCTTGTGGGGGTTGTCAGTGTGTGCTTGTCTGATTTCCCCATCTCTGTCCTAGGAGATGGATTTGGAGCTGCGGGGGAATGGCCTGGAGTAAGTAGCCCAGGGAAGGGGCTGGGTGGGTGCAGGGGCTTTGGACAAATGTCATTCTTTCTTTGGGGAGCTGATGAATCGTACTAGCCTCCCTGGGTGGAGGGAGCGGGCACTCAGGAGCCAGAACCTGCCCTATTCCCAGGGGCTTTCACCCAGCTGTTCACTGGCCCAGTATTCCCTCTCCCTGGGTGGCTCTTTCTCCCTGTTCTCTATGGCGTCTCCAGCATGTGCTCCCTGCTCACGTCTCTTCCCGTCTCCTTCAGGCCGGTGGGGCACTATGAGGAGATCGAGATCTCAGAGAGCAGTGTCAACAATGGCCCTGAGTGCATCGGGCCCCACTGTTTCGAGCTGCTGCGCGTCCTAGGCAAGGGTGGCTACGGCAAGGTAGGGAAGGGCCAGACGCATGGGACTGATGGGGCCAGCTGCGGGGAGCAAGGGTGTGTGCCTCACATGTCCCTACTACCCCATCTCTCTCTACTGGGGGATGCCACTGTGGGACTGACTCACCCCTATTTCTCTCCTGGACCCCTGCTAGCCAGAAACCTCTATGGATGAGAATGGGGGGGGGGGGGGGGGGGGAGGGAGAGATTGGGCGCTAGGACCCTTGCCAGAGTCTGCTCTAGGGCGCTATATTGCGGGCAACTTGTCTGGTGGAGAGAACTGGTTCCAAAAAAAAAAAAAAAAAAAAAAAAAAAAAAAAACATGGATAGTGTAGTTCAGATGCCTCCTGGCCCTGATCTCCTCTGTGGACCTGGGTCCTTAGCTGGACTACCTCTCCCAGGATGCACCATGAACTCAGTTCTTGTGGAGGACAGGCAGCGCCAAGTGGCTCTCGCATGGCTCCAGTGCATCATGGGAAATGAAGTGTGGTTGGGGAGCTTGGCTTATAGAGGGGCTGCATAAGGCCACTGAGCTACAACTCCCATGAGGCCCTGTGGGTGCATTTCTGAATCCTGTCATGTTGTTTCCATCGGGGCATCTCCTCCCAGATGGTCCCCTGAGTTGCTGGAGGAAGCTGCCTATCTGCTGTTGGCATGGCACTGGGTATCTGGCACTGGACGAAATGCAGAGACAAAATTTCTCGATACTTTAAATGACTGCTTCTTGGAGCAGCTGGTACGGGAACCCACAAGGGGAGAGGCAACTGTAGATTTAGTCCTAAGTGGAGCGCAGGAGCTGGTCCAAGAGGTAATAATAACAGGACCGCTTAGAAATAGTGACCATAATATAATAACATTTAACATCCCTATGGTGGGAAGAACATCTCAACAGCCCAACACTGTGGCATTTAATTTCAAAAAGGGGAACTATGCAAAAATGAAGGGGTTAGTTAAACAGAAATTAAAAGGTACAGTGACTAAAGTGAAATCCTTGCAAGCTGCATGGGCGCTTTTTAAAGACACTGTAATAGAGGCCTAACTTAAATGTATACCCCAAATTAAGAAACCCAGTAAAAGAACTAAAAAAGAGCCACCGTGGCTTAACAACCATGTAAAAGAAGCAGTGAGAGATAAAAAGACTTCCTTTAAAAAGTGGAAGTCAAATCCTAGTGAGGTAAATAGAAAGGAGCATAAACACTGCCAAATTAAGTGTAAAAATGTAATAAGAAAAGCAAAAGAGGGGTTTGAAGAATGGCTAGCCAAAAATTCAAAAGGTAATAACAAAATGTTTTTTAAGTACATCAGTAGCAGGAAGCCTGCTAAACAACCAGTGGGGCCCCTTGATGATAGAGATAGAAAAGGAGCGCTTAAAGATGATAAAGTCATTGCGGAGAAACGAAATGAGTTCTTTGCTTCAGTCTTCACAGCTGAGGATGTTAGGGAGTTTCCCAAACCTGAGCCGGTTTTTGTAGGTGACAAATCTGAGGAACTGTCACAGATTGAAGTGTCACTAGAGGAGGTTTTGGAATTAATTGATGAACTTAACATTAACAAATCACCGGGACCAGATGGCATTCACCCAAGAGTTCTGAAAGAACTCAAATGTGAAATTGTGGAACTATTAACTAGGGTTTGTAACCTGTCCTTTAAATCAGCTTCTGTACCCAATGACTGGAAGTTAGCTAATGTAACGCCAATATTTAAAAAGGGCTCTAGAGGTGATCCCGGCAATTACAGACCAGTAAGTCTAACATGGGTACCGGGCAAAACAATAGTAAAAAATAAAATTGTCAGACACATAGGAGAACATAAAATGTTGGGCAAAAGTCAACATGGTTTCTCTAAAGGGAAATCGTGTCTTACTAACCTATTAGAGTTCTTTGAAGGGGTCAGCAAACGTGGACAAGGGGGATCCAGTGGACATAGTGTACTTAGATTTCCAGAAAGCCTTTGACAAGGTCCCTCACCAAAGGCTCTTACGTAAATTAAGTTGTCATGGGATAAAAGGGAAGGTCCTTTCATGGATTGAGAACTGGTTAAAAGACAGGGAACAAAGGATAGGAATTAATGGTAAATTCTCAGAATGGAGAGGGGTAACTAATGGTGTTCCCCAATGGTCAGTCCTAGGACCAATCCTATTCAACTTATTCATAAATGATCTGGAGAAAGGGGTAAAAAGTGAGGTGGCAAAGTTTGCAGATGATACTAAACTGCTCAAGATAGTTAAGACCAAAGCAGACTGTGAAGAACTTCAAAAAGATCTCACAAAACTAAGTGATTGGGCAACAAAATGGCAAATGAAATTTAATGTGGATAAATGAAAGGTAATGCACATTGAGAAAAAATAACCCCAACTATACATACAATATGATGGGGGCTAATTTAGCTACAACAAATCAGGAAAAAGATCTTGGAGTCATTGTGGATAGTTCTCTGAAGATGTCCACGCAGTGTGCAGAGGCAGTCAAAAAAGCAAACAGGATGTTAGGAATCATTAAAAAGGGGATAGAGAATAAGACGGAGAATATATTATTGCCCTTATATAAATTGATGGTACGCCCACATCTTGAATACTCCGTACAGATGTGGTCGCCTCATCTCAAAAAAGATACACTGGTACTAGAAAAGGTTCAGAGAAGGGCAACTAAAATGATTAGGGGTTTGGAACGGGTCCCATATGAGGAGAGATTAAAGAGGCTAGGACTTTTCAGCTTGGAAAAGAGGAGACTAAGGGGGGATATGATAGAGGTATATAAAATTATGAGTGATGTGGAGAAAGTAGATAAGGAAAAGTTACTTATTCCCATAATACAAGAACTAGGGGTCACCAAATGAAATTAATAGGCAGCAGGTTTAAAACAAATAAAAGGAAGTTCTTCTTCACACAGCGCACAGTCAACTTGTGGAACTCCTTCTCTAAGGAGGTTGTGAAGGCTAGGACTATAACAGCTTTTAAAAGAGAACTGGATAAATTCATGGAGGTTAAGTCCATTAATGGCTATTAGCCAGGATGGGTAAGGAAAGGTGTCCCTAGCCTCTATTTGTCAGAGGGTGGAGATGGAGGGGAGGAGAGAGATCACTTGATCATTACCTGTTAGGTTCACTCCCTCTGGGGCACCTGGCATTGGCCACTGTCGGTAGACAGGATACTGGGCTAGATGGACCTTTGGTCTGACCCAGTATGGCTGTTCTTATGTACAACCGCCTGCCCTAAAGACCCCTCTCTTCCCTCGCAGGTGTTCCAGGTGCGGAAGGTGCAGGGGACCAATGCCGGGAAGATCTTTGCCATGAAAGTCCTGAAGAAGGTAACTAGCTGGCCAGCCCTTCCTGCTGCTGAGCTTGGAGGTGCCCCCTACTGGCACCCTAATGCCCCTCTCTCTGTCTATCTCCCCCCAGGCCAAAATCGCCTGCAATGCCAAGGACACGGCTCACACCAAGGCTGAGAGGAACATCCTGGAGGCCATCAAACACCCCTTCATCGTGGACCTGATCTACGCCTTCCAGACGGGTGGCAAGCTCTACCTCATCCTCGAGTGCTTGAGTGGTACGGGGCAGGGCTGAGGCTGGGGGTGGCTTGGGAGGGTTCGGCCCTGGCAAGGTCTGCGGGAGACACCAGGCTGCATGTGAGTGACCTATGTGAGAACAGTGTTGTCAGAGACTGTATAGTGCTGTTGGCATGCAATCTGGCCAGAGCTGCCCCCTCTCTATCCTCATGACCTCTCTGGGTGGGTGGGAGGGGGGTATGTGGGGCAGGAGCCAGGACCTGTGAGGGGAGCTCAGGTACCTCTTTGTTTTGGATCTGCAGGTGGAGAGCTCTTCATGCAGCTGGAGCGTGAGGGCATTTTCCTGGAGGATACAGCATGGTCAGTGACTGGAGTAGCTGGGAGCACACTGCCCCGCCAGCCCCGCCCAGCCAGTGCTCCGGCTGTGTTGTGATTGTTTTTGTAGGCTCCCGATCTCCAGCCCAGTACCCGTCCCGCCCTTGCTGTGTTGACCAAAGTCTGTGTGGAAAGGACCTGCTCCCATTGTACAAACACACCACAGAGCGGGGCTCTTCAGAGGGATCACTGAGCTGTTGTCAAGTGCAAAGCTGTGTTTAAAGCCAGACGGTGCCCCTGTGCCAGAGCACCAAGGCAGAGCCAACCCACTGGCGCCAGGACCTGAGGGAGACAGGGGCTTGTGTGCAGCAGGGAATGGGGGCAGGTTGGAATACATAATAACTGGCACAGCTCAGCGTCCCATGTTGTGCACACTGCCAGGAGCAGCCCGGGGCTCACCGTGACCTGCTGACTCCATGGTCAACACCACAGTCCTTGGTTACACAGTTTCGGTCGCCACTGGTTCGAATGGCAGCCAGTCTCCTTCAGGTGGAGACAGGCAAGGGCTGGGAGGAGGTAGTGGTGGGCTGGGTGGAGCAGGGGTCCCAGCAAGGGGAGGCAGGTACAGGGGGGAGGAACTGGGCTGCACAGGTGCAGAGCTAAGCAGGAGGGAGGGCGCAGGAAGGCAGAGGGAATGCCAGCTGGGGCCCAGCCAGCCTGGGAGAGGGGGGGCCGTACAGGTCTGTGAGTGGTGAAGAGGTTCTTGTGCCATGGGGGTGCCCACAGCATTTCCCAGGGCCTGACTGGATCCCCTGGGCAGTGCCCAGTTCTCTGGCACGGTGGGAGCCATCCCCCTGGTTTGATCGGGCATGTCAGCTGCTGCTCCCACTGGGGAGCTGCATGGCTGGCACTTCAGGGAGCAGGGCCCCCACGAGCTGCGGGTGTCAGAATGGTACTGACTGCTTCGTTCCTGCTTGTGCCGCAGCTTCTATCTAAGCGAGATCACGCTGGCCCTGGGCCACCTGCACTGCAACGGCATCATCTACCGGGACCTGAAGCCGGAAAACATCATGTTGAACATCCAAGGTATGGAGCCCGGGGGCAGCGGGGTTCGATGCGGGTTGCAGAGAGCCCTGGCTGGGGAGGTCTGACCCATGGGGTCTTGTCTCCCTCAGGGCACATCAAGCTGACGGACTTCGGACTGTGCAAGGAGTCGATCCATGAGGGAGCCGTCACTCACACCTTCTGTGGGACCATTGAGTACATGTAGGTGCCCCAGAGACACCCACCTCCCCTCGCACTGCTCCCCCGAGCGACCTGGCCCCAGAGACATCCCCTCTCCCCTCACGCTGCTCCCCTGGGGGGCCTTGGGGTGGTCAGTGGCTGGCCCAGCAGCTCAGGGTGTCTGTTCCGCCCCTAGGGCTCCAGAGATCCTGATGCGGAGCGGACACAACCGGGCCGTGGACTGGTGGAGCCTCGGGGCCTTGATGTACGACATGCTCACTGGATCGGCAAGTCCTGCTCGTGCTGTTAACGTGGGGGTGGGGGGGCCGGAGCCACAGGCCGAGTGTTTCCCCTTTCCCCAGGTACAGTTCTGGGCCTGGCTGTCGCTCTGTCCCATGAGCCTTTGCATCAAACGGCACCTTCCCTCACCCCAGCGCGATCCCTAACTCTGCACCCTCTGCCCCAGCCCAGACCCTTGTTCTGCGCCAGGTTCAGCACCCCTTGTGCCCCTCCCCCGATGCTGAGCCATGCCTCTCCCCTAGCATGGCCCCCTTTTGCTGGTGCTCACACCTTGCCCCGCCCCCGTGCTCAACCCCCTCTGTGCTTCCTTTGTAGCCGCCCTTCACGGCTGAGAACCGGAAGAAAACCATCGACAAGATCCTCAAGGGGAAGCTGGTGCTGCCGCCTTACCTGACCCCCGACGCCCGGGATCTACTCAAGAAGGTACTGCTTGCATGCCCTCCCCCCGCCCCCCCCAACTAGGATACTGCCTCACGCTCCTGACCTGTGCGAGGAGGTGCCACTCCCCCCAGTAGGTTACCAGCACCTGCCCCTGTCTGACACTTGCCATCTCCTTCACTTCCACTCTTCAAAGCTGCTGACCCATCAGCCCCAGAACCAGCAGGGTGTGATCTTGGATCAGGGCTTTTGTGTGGGTCTCACCAAAATAGCTGCCACTAGATGTGGAATCAGGATGGGGGCAGAGGGGGAACCCCCCACGTCCCATGTCCGCCAGGCTGTGTTTCCTGAGGGCCCCCTGACTCCATTCTCTCTTTTCAGTTCCTCAAGAGAAACCCCAGCCAGAGGATTGGGGGCGGGATGGGCGATGCAGCTGATGTGCAGGTAGGTAGGTGGGAGGGAATGGGCAGTATGCAGCGCTCTGAAGGGGGGATTTTCTCCCCTAGCTGCACCCATGGGCACACCAGAGTCAGTGGCAGGAGGCGGCTCCCTTCCATGTGCCATGGCTCTGGGCAGGGGGTGGAGCCTCCTCTCCACATGGGCACAGGCTCGTGCCCAGCCTTGCCATGGCCTTCCTGGGCCCAGGACTCCCCGCACCACAGGGCGTCTGCATGGGGAGCCCAGGGGAGGGCACAGGCCTGAGCTGGGCAGGTACCCATGCTGGGCAAGGGGGAGGAGGGGGCATCTGCTGGGCTTCTGACCTCCTGCCTGTGTGTCTGTCCCTACAGAAACAGCCGTTTTTCCGCCAAGTCAACTGGGATGAACTGCTGGCGCGCAAGCTGGACCCACCCTTCAGACCCTGCCTGGTACTGCCCTGCCCCTGCCCCCAGCCACCCCCCAATGACAGGAGAGAGCCAGTCCATTGCTCCCTGCTTGCCTTGCCCAGCCCAGCCTGGGCTGAGCTCAGAACAGGCCTGCCTTGCTCTCTCCCACATGGCAATAGATGTATCACCCCTAGGGGGCCTCGCAGCTCTCAGCACCCTCCCCCGGGTGGCAGTGCAGAGCACTCGCACCTAGGGCTCCTTGCAGCCCAGCCCTCCCGGTATTGGGGGAGGGAGACCGAGACAGTGTTGGAGAATGGGACCCAGATGTCCAGGACAGCTGTGCAGAGCGCTCAGCCCCCATGAGGCCCTGCAGCTCCCAGGCCCTGGGGGAGGAAAACCTGGATGGCAAATGGGAAGCCAGATCCTTTATGTGGCAAGCCTGGTTGCCATCCTCCCCTGCTGGTGGATGGCGCTGATGCCAGGCTGCCCCTCCTGTTCTGGGCCGACCCCTCTTTGTCCCCCTCCCTTCTGCCTTGCAGCAATCGGATGATGACGTCAGCCAGTTCGACACCCGCTTCACTCGTCAGACCCCCGTGGACAGCCCTGACGACGTCTCCATTAGTGAGAGTGCCAATCAGGCCTTCCTGGTAAGGACTCCCAGCAGGGGGTGCTGTCACAGCTGGGAGGGGGTGGAGCTAGCACTGCCCAGCCCCACCCTCCCCAGCAGGGGGCCCTCTGACACCTGGGAGGGGGTGGAGCTTGCACTGTGGCATCCCTGCTGCTCTGACCTCTGTGCTCTCTGCAGGGCTTCACCTATGTGGCCCCATCGGTGCTGGAGAGCATTAAGGAGGGCTTCTCCTTCCAGCCAAAGGTGCGCTCCCCTCGCCGCCTCAACAGCAGCCCCAGAACGCCCGTCAGGTACGGCTAGGGGCACCTCCAAAGGAGGTGACCAACAGGCAGGGTTCCTTTCCCCTCTAGGGGGCACTGGCTCTGATCCAGCACCAGGCTGGGGGAATTGCTTGCCTCAGGGGGATGGGGAGTGGGATATGAGGCCTTCCCTCTCTAGGGGGCAGTGGCTCTAGCATTCCCTTCCTGGGATTTCCCAACAGTAGATACCCCTCTCTCTGTATGGTGTTGCCATGTGGAGCTGTGGATCTGGGTGGGCAGGGAGGCAGTGCCAAAGCGTGGGGTTGTTAACAGGGTTCCCGTGGAGGGGTTGCGATGGGGGCTGTGGATTGGGGCTTGGGGGAGTTGAGTGCCAAGGCCTGGGGCTGTTGATTGCAGGGTCTCACTCCCAGTTTCCTTCTTGCTTTCAGCCCGTTGAAGTTCTCTCCCTTCGAGGCCTTCAAACCCAGCCTGGTGGTGGAGCCCATGGAGCTAGGGCTGCCGCTGCTGCCACCCCCACCAGAGGGCACGGCCCCCCTGCCCATCAAGACGCCGACGGGCACCAAGAAGCAGAAGGGGGGCCGGGGCCGGGTGGCAAGGTAGCTTGAGGCAGGCATGGTGCCCCTGCCTGGGCAGGAGACTCAGCTTGGGCCGGCGGGAAGCTCCCCATGGAGGTGCCCAGCCTGTCGGTGACCCATGGGGTGGACATAGCCCCCTGACAGCTGAGTGGGGCTGGGGGGTGTCGGGGCCCCCAGCCTGGATGGACTCAGGAGGAGATGCTTTGTCAGGGCTGCAATTCCAGTGGGTGGGGCAGCCCCGGCTGGGGAGGGCAGGGGTGCTGGGCCCCCGGGCTGCAGCTCCCACCCACGGGGTTTTTAACCCTTCCTTGGTGCTCTGTTTTTGTTGCTACAAATCATGTTTCGGGTTCGAGGGGCTGCGCAGGGCGGGGTGTGTGTGTGTGTGTCAGCGCTAAAGGAGAGCAGAGCGTGGGGGGTAGAGCGTGGCAGGGGCGTTGTCGGGGGGTGTCAGTGTGTGCTGGGGGGGAGCAGAGCATGTCTGGGGGGCCTGTGTGAAGAAGGGCATCGTGCAGGGTATGTGGTGGTGGGGGGGGGCAGAGCCCCAGGGGTCAGGGGGGCAGAGCCTGGAGAGGCATGGTGTGGGGGGGACAGTGGGGGTACTGAGTATTGGGGAAGTGACCACGCTTTGTCTCCTCTGGGTGGGAGGGTTGCTGGCTTGTCTGCTGTACTCCGTGTCACCTTGTGACTTGTGGGGGGCAGACAGCCCCTCTCTGCGGCTGGGTCTGTGCCAATTAAAGCCTGGATATGGCTGTGCTGTGGCCCTCCCTTCTTGTTGCTGGGGGAGGGGAGGTAATTTGCCACCACCCCCTTGCCAGCTGCTCCATGGTGTTTGGGGGAGGGGTGTCACTCCAGCTGGTGGGCAGCCAGTTGGGGGAATTGCCCAGTGGGGAAGCCTCATACTCTGCTCCCATCATGTTGTAGGGCAGGAGGGCCTGGAGAGCCTTCCTTAAGGCCAGAAGGCTGGGGTCACCCTCCCTTCCCCTTCTTCCAGGGGTGTGGTTCACAGCGGGTTCTGCTCCTCCTATGCAGCCCCACCCCCAGCATTCCCCTCTGGGGTAAATGAAGCTGCAGAGTGTGACAGGTTATGAGCAATGCTGCCCCTTTATTGGTGCCTGTAGCGGTGCCTGTGGGCTAATCAGCAGCTCCCCAGTGGGAGTGGAGCCACACCCTCATGCCACGGTGTCACACCCCATATCCTGGTGCAGGCAGTGGGGGTGGGGGAGGAGGAATGCTAGAGTCAATGCAGAGTCTGGGGGGAAGGGGGCGCTCCCTGCTCTGCTTGGGCTGGCTCTCCTGGTGTGGGGGGGGAAGAGGTGGGGTGCATGGGGCCCCATTGCAGCCCCATGGCGAGGGGTGGAGAGCTCTGCAGGGAGGGGTGGGGGGTGGGGAGCAGTTCATCCCAGCTTCTTGCGGGGGGGCTGGGAGCAGTTGTTCACCTGCAGTTGCTCCCCAGTGAGCAAGTGGGGGGCTGCATTCCCTCCTGTAGTCTGTGTCCTTCCCTCAGCTCCCCTAGAGGGCAGTGACATGCTGGCGGCTGCCTCCCTCCGCGGCGCTGTCCTCCCAGGCAGCCGTCCCGGAGAAGGAGTGCAGGTCACTGAGCAGGCCCCCGGCGCTGGCACCCTCTGCCTCCCCTCCCTCTTCCAGGGCTCCCTCAGGGACATCGTGGGGCAGGGTCCCCTCTGGCACAGCAGTGCCCTCCTCCTCGCTCTGCTGCTCCTTCCCTCCTCCACCTTCCTCCTCATCCCGCTGAAGGGTCTCCTCCTCCTCCTCGTCCTCATCCTCCTCCTCCTCCTTGTCTTGCCAGTGCCTCTCAGGGGGCACCTGCCCTTGCAGCTCACGCCAGCGCCTGGCCAGGGCTGCCAGCAGGCGGTGTGGCTGGCACAGGTGGCGTGGGTGATACCTGCCCTCTGAATCATGGCTCAGCTTGCGCCAGGCCAGGGCCAGTACCAGGAGCAGCAGCAGGAGCAGGAAGACCAGGAAGACCACAGCCACGGAGTTGTTGTCTGGATTGGAGTCTGAGCCCAGCGCAGCTCCCGGAAGCATCAGGAGTGCCAGCCCTGCAGAGAGCAGCCCCCGTGGGGCACGGATAGCGGAGTGCTGGGGGAGGAGGGAAAGGGGACGAGGTTAATGACTGCCTGCAGCTGTGCCAGGCTTGTGGGCATGCCGGGGACCTTGGCACTGCATGGATACCCCTTCCCCATGCTCAACACAATAGCTTTGTGCTGCTGTAACACAGCACCCTGGACCCCATATTCACCACTGGGATATGATTGTGATATGTTTTGTGCAAAGTACACCTTGCGAGGTATCATTGTTCCATTGAACATTGCCATTCGGTTGGATTATCTGTACTGTTATGGCATGTGAAGTTAATGAAGTATTGCTATATGTTTGGTACTGAAATATGTGGTAAGTGGGACATGTGCACAGTCAGCCTTTCAGTGGTAACAAAGGAGCAACTGACAAGACAGATTTCCATCAGGCCACCAAGACATGTCTGGCTGGTCCTGTCAAGAATTCACTCTGAGAGGGCACATATGCGATGGGGGCTGTCTAACCTCCATGTCACAGCAAGGATCTTTCTAGCCCCTGAGGGTTGATGGCATCACCACTTGGCCTCTCTCCTTCCACATGTCAGCACCTGGAAGTTCATTTGGAAAGCAAAGTCTTTGAACCCGGGAGATTGGTCCCAGACTGGGAAGCAAATTCCCCCAGTGTAATAAGAACTGTAAACTGCCTGAAACATCCAGTGGGGTGTGAATCTGCTTGATTCAAATCTTGCTTAGTCAGTAGAATTTAGACTGAGGGTTTTTTTTTTTTTTCTTACATAACTAACTTTGATTTCTATGCCTGCTTCTTATAATCACTTAAATCTTATCTTTCTGTAGTAAATAAATCTGTTTTAGATTTTTCCTAAAACTGTGTTTTTGGTTGAAGTGCTGGGGAAATCTCAGGTGTACAAGGGCTGGTGCATATCCATTATCCTTTGTTGGAGTGGCAAACTAATTAATGGGCTTGCACTGTCCACGGAAGTCTTGAGCTGTGTAAGATGCTATATTTCTGGGGTGCAAGCTGGGGGCTAGGGTGATTTGTACAATTCATGAGTGACTTAGAGAGCATTCATGCAATTTAGCTGGATGTAGGTCTCCACGTGCTGTTGGCTGAGTGATCCCAGTAGCTGGAGGGGTTTGCTGCTTGTCACTGGCATAGCCTTGTGAGAAACAGCTCAGGTTATAGAGTTAAGGGGGCACAGAGGTCCCAAAGTTCCAGGTTGTACCCCAGGAATCCTGTCTCAGTGGCACAATGAGCAGGATGAAATGCATGGCTTGTTTTGACCGAGATTTGCAATTCTTACACTGGTGTAGAGATTTTAAGTAAGACTTTAAGTCGGCTGCCTCAATGCAGTCAAGAAAGAATTACAAGTTTATTATTTTGTGTTTGCATATTTTGGGAAAGGGAAATAGGAGCAGAAAGGCATAAGAATGAGTGAGTGACACAGTTGCCAGGTTAGAGCTGTACAGACTGCAGGTAGCAGAAAAAGAGAGAAACAGCACCAGTTGAAAATGAAAGAACCAGAGATAAAGGAGAGGGGGGGAAAGGCTGCCAGAGAGGAGACAGCACATCAAGTGACTCTAGAGCTGAAAACCAAGGACCCTGAGGAAGGAGAGAGATTGAAAACACCAACTGGACTTGCTAGAAAAGCAAAACCAGAACCATCTCACCCCACTGATTCCCAGCTCTCCAAAAATCCACAAACAGGAGAATTATGTCCTTCACATAAGGAGATGGGTGATATCATAGAATATTTTACTACTTTTGAGAGGCTGTGTGCAGCTTATGTGATTCCTGATGACAAAGTCCCCTCCCTGATTGCAAAGTTAACTTTTAAAGTTCTTACTATTCTCCAATGAAATGCCAATTTGGGATGCTTTAGGTTACTGTAAATTAAAAAAAAAACTGTTTTGAAATGATTTCAGATTACCCCTGAAACAGATAGGGTGACATTTAGAAATCTTAAGAGAAATGCTGATCTGAGTAATGGGGAATATGTAAACAGGATGAAAGATCTAATGGGGAAATGGATGAGGGAGAAAAGTTTTGAACAAATGTTTGACCTTGTTGCTCAGGAGCATTTCCTAAGCATATATAAAGATGATGTAAAACTAGGGTGACTAGATGCAATCAATTTGTCCTCCTGGCATCACTCTTTTTTTTTTTTTTTTTTTCGGCCATTCTTTGGGGTTTTTTTGTTGTTGTTGCTCCCACCCTCCAGTGTCCCGATATTTTCTTCCTCTCATCTGGTCACCCTATGTAAAACAGTATCTATGGGATAAAAATGTAAAAACTGTAGATGAGAAGGCATCTCTACCTGATGGCTTTGAGCAGACCCAGGCATCTATTGAGAGAAAGTCACAGAAGGGGGTGGTGGGGGTTAAACCTTGGTGGGAAAGGAGAATCCCATTTTGCCCCTGGGAAGAAAGAGGGAGGCTGGGCACTCACCACCCCAAACCTCCTGTGAAAATAGAAGAGCCCAAAAGGTGCTATCATAGTAATTCCACTGATCACCTGAGAAATAAATGCCCTGTGCTGGGAGGAAGAAGGCAACAAGTAGCCCATGTTAATGCTGCTGTCCTCAGCACAGGATCCTCTGAGGCACCTGACACTTCTTATATTGATTTTGTGGGATTGGCCTCTGAAGAAGTAGACATGGAACTCATAAAGGTTGTCAAAATTAATGGCAGGGAAAATTTAGGATGGGAAGATACAGGTGCAGAGATTTCTGTGGTTAAGTAGAATGTAATCCAAGAAGGTAACACATTGCCAGGACAGATAGCAGAGCTTTTATTAGTAGGAGGTTTCCAGATTCTTGTGCCTTTGACCATAATGCACAGTGAAACTGATGGGTTAGAAAGTGAATTAAAGGTGGGAGTAGTGGATGATATCCCCATTGACATGTTTATTGGGAATGATTTTTTCCATATAGCTCAGATTGTTGTAGCCTGCAGCAAGAAGTGGTTTGCACATTGGCCTGCTAAACCCAGGGTTGAGAGTTCAATCCTTAAGGGGGGTCATTTAGGGATCTGGGGCAAAAATCTGTTTGGGGATTGGTCCTGCTTTGAGCAGGGGGTTGGACTAGATGACCTCCTGAGGTCCCTTCCACTCCTGATATTCTATGAAATCTATGAATATTTTGCGGGGACCCCAGAGGGAAAGGGTAAAGTCCCAGAAACTGCTGAAGGAAAGAGAGAAAATCTCATTGATTCCTCTGCAGCAAAGGGAAGTAATATGATTCCAGGTGTGGAGGGAGGGGGGGGATTGAGACCAGCTCCTGCACCACAGCTGAAGGCAGCACCTCTTCAGGAAGAGAGAGGGGTGGCATGCCCCGGGGAGGGATAGGTCAGTGGTTTGAGCATTGGCCTGCTAAACCCAGGGTTGTGAGTTCAATCTTTGAGGGGGCCATTTAGGGAACTGGGGTAAAAATCTGTCTGGGGATTGGTCTAGATGACCTCCTCAGGTCCCTTCCAACCCTGATATTCTATGATTCCTCTATGAGAAAACTATTCTAGCCATTAGCTGTGAGCCCTTTGCAGCTAAACAAGGGATAGTTTTTTGCTCTAGAGAGCTTAGAGAGATGTGTCCTAGAAGGGATCCCAGAGAAGGAAAATGTGGAAAGAATAGTGGGAGCACATGGATATCTCACTGGTCACTTGGGAGAGGATGCCCAGGACTGAGTGGCTGATTCAGCATCTGTGCACCCAGGCATGCCACCTGTAACTTAGGTTCAAAGAGGGGACTGTGTAACTGACCTTTTGGAGGGTAGCAGTCACATAGCTAATTTCTCAGGGAAAGGTGTGATGAAGGTACTTCAATCCAGGTCCCAGTTTTTTAGGACACCCATAATAATAATAATATAAATATATGGAGATATACCTATCTCCTAGAACTGGAAGGGACCCTGAAAGGTCATCAAGTCCAGCCCCCTGCCTTCACTAGCAGGACCAAGTACTGATTTTGCCCCAGATCCCTAAGTGGCCCCCTCAAGGATTGAACTCACAACACTAGGTTTAGGAGGCCAAGGCTCAAACCACTGAGCTATCCCCATCTTTATATGATTGTGAAAAGTCAAGTCAAGATGCAGCTCCCATACCTGTAACAGCCAAGAAGCTGAGTCCAGGAAGCTTCCAGGCAATGGTTGTCTGTGAGCATGCAAATCACTCAGCTGGCGGAGAAGAGAGGCTGGTAAGACACACAAAGCAGCTGACGGAGAGCTGCTGGAAAAAGGTGTGTCTGACTAAAGAGCAAGCACTTGTAACCTAGAGACACAAATCATGAACCTCTAAAAAAGGGGGGTGGGGAAACTCCCAAAAGGGGAGATAGATTTCTTGCATATGGACATACTGGGGTGGGAGACAGCTCCACACAGGACCAGCCAAAATGCAGAATCCCCTTACATCCTTACCTCACCAGACTGTGGAGTACCAAAGCCCCAAAGATATGGATTGAGAACCCATACTGAAGGGAACACTGAAGGGAAAGAAAAGCCAGTAACTGAACACATGCTAAGGTTCAGGAAGGAGTTGAAAGACACAATGGGTGTTGAACAAACCAGACTGTCTAAATAGAGGACATGGTATGACAAAGCTATTTGTAAACACCCATCTGTGGTAAAGGGTTTGATGCTACTCTTAAACCTCTTGATAAACTTTGTGATGCTAATGGTAAACCTGGTGATGAAGAATTTGGGGCTGATGTTAAGCCTGATGAAAAGGTGCAATATGCATGATTTTGGGGGAAAGCTTTTGAACATGCTTGGAGTGGTAAATAAGATCAAACCATGTGTTAAGAAGCTCTGTAGCAATGCTGCTTTTCAGCTCATACCTGTAAACAGACTTGGAGCTTGTCACAGCAGAGAAACCATAATAAACCTGTTCTGCTATATGGAAGGGGAAACTGAGACACACCACCTTATCTTTATCATAGAATATGAGAGTTGGAAGGGACCTCAGAAGGTCATCTAGTCCAACCCCCTGCTCAAAGCAGGACCAATCCCACACTAAATCCCCAAAAGGATTGAACTCACAACCCTGGGTTTAGCAGGCCAATGCTCAAACCGCTGAGCTATCCCTCCCCCCCCCCTTTAATAGCTAAATGCCAAAATATCTACGCTATAGAACACATTAATATCTACATTGAGCTAACACCAATGGGAGAAGCAAAAGGGCTAACAATGCTGCAAAGATACAAATAGATGCTTTCGAGCAACCCAGAGAAGGCACGCTTGCTAACTTTTGAGATCACTGGACAGATCCACAAAGTATTAGAAGGTACACAGAACTTTGCAAGAGCTCATGTGGGTAATACTACAATGTTTAGCAACACTTGGGCATTATATTGTCAAAACCTAAAGAGGACCGTGGCCACACTGTCTCTGCTTTAGGGATTAACACTCTTGCAGTAGGGGGAGGTGTGACACTCTGTATCTCAAAGTAGCACCCTGGACCCCCATATTCACTACTGTGATGTGATTGTGATATGTTTTTTACAAAGTACGCCTTGTGAGGTATCATTTATAAAGTCTTGATCCATTGAACATTGCTATTCGGTTGGATTGTCTGTACTGTCATGGCATGTGAAGTTATGAAGTATTGCTATATGTTTGGTACTGAAATATGTGGTAAGCGGGACATGCCCACAGCCAGTCTTTCAGTGGTATCAAAGCAGCACCTAGTGAAACAGATTTAAATCAGGACCAGCCAGACAGGAGTTAATGGCCCATCAAGAAGAAGCCACTCTCCCAGAGCCTCCTCAGAGAGGGCATGTACGCAATGGGGGCTGCCTAACCCCAATGTCGCAGCCAGGATTTTTCTAGCACCTGGAGAGAAAGTCTAAGTGAGGGTCGATGACATCACCACTTGGCCTCTCTCCTCCCCCATCTCAACACCTGGAAGCTTGTTTGGAAAGCAAAGTCTTTGAATGGGGGAGATTGGTCCCAGGCTGGGAAGCAAATTCCCCCTGTATAATAAAAACTGTAAACTGCCTGAAACATCCAGTGGGGTGAGAAACTGCTTGATTCAAATCTTGTTTAGTCTGTAGAATTTAGACTGCGAGATTTTTTATTTCTCATGTATCCAACTTTAATCTCTATGCCTGCTACTTATAATCACTTAAATCTATCTTTCTGTAGTAAATAAATCTGTTTTATATTTTACCTAAAACATCACCTCCATATTGGTGCACATAACAAAATTCATGTGGTGGGGGTGGGGCCGAGGGGTTCTGAGTGTGGGAGGGAGCTCAGGGCTGGGGCAGAGGGTTGGGGGGGTGAGGGCTCTGGGGTGGGGCCGGGGATGAGGTGTTTCAGGTGCAGGAGGGTGCTCTGGGGCTATGGCGGGGAGAGAGGACTCCGCCCCGCTCTCTCTCCCCCACAGCAGGACCTGGGCTAGCGGGGAGAGGCGCCCCTCCCTGGGTCGTGGCAGGTTCAGGCCGGGCGTTGGGTTCAGGCCGAGCAAGGGGAGCCCCTCCCGGGCCGCCCCCAGTCCGGGGCTGAGTTGGGGCCGGGGGAGGGGTGCCCCAGCCACAGCAGGTCTGGGCCAGGGCTGGGTCCGGGGCTGAGTTGGGGCTGCAGGAGGGGCGCCCCAGCCGTTGCAGGTTCGGACCGCCCCTCCCCCAGTCCGGGGCTGAGTTGGGGCCGGGGGAGAGGTGCCCCTTCCCCAGCCATGGCAGGTCCCAGTGGGGGGGGGGCCGGGGGGGTTGGGGGGGGGGGGGGGGGGGGGGGGCATTAGGCAGGGCTGAGGGGAGAGGTCAAAGTTGGGTGCAGGGAGCTGTGGGCTGGCACTGGGTGGGGAGTTAGGCAGGCTGTGTGAGTGTGTGGGGTGCCTTACCCCCCTGTCCTCAGGCGATGGGTGCAGGTCGGGCTGGTGCATTGTTGGGTCCCGTGCCCCTCGCAGGCAGTTGCAAGGCCGTGTGTGTCGGGGGAGGGGAGCGGTTTCTGCTCAGCTCATTCTCAGTCGCCCCGCAGGGGCTGTGAGTCTCGCTCTAGTGTGGCTTCCCCACCCTGCAGTGTGTGTGTCTCGGGGGGGGGTAGGGGAGGGCGGTGGCGGGTGGCGTGTATCACATGCTACATGGCCTGTGTGGGTGTCTCCTGGGGGTGCAGGTCTCACCCAGCTGACAAGGGTAAGAGGAAACTGCGGTCAGGCAGGTGACAGCAGTAGTGTGAGAGGTGGCTTTGTAGCTGGCAGCAGCTGCAGGGCCCAGCCCCGCTTGTTCTGAGCTCCAGCCCCCTAGGCTGGTACTGGGCCCAGCTCAGCAATCCCGGGCTCTCAGCGTGAGCCGAGCCTGGATCCCTGGAGCAGCAGGCCAGAGCGCTGACCACTGCATGGCTGGGGCCCCACTTGTCCTTGCCCCAGAGAGCAGCCCTTCCCAGACCTGCAGCCAGCCAGCCAGGGCCCTGCCAGTGGGCACAGGGTCACCCATGTTGCCAGGGGGCTCAGACGCAAGGAATAGGAACCTAAAGAGCTGCCATAGTGGGTCAGGCCATGGTCCATCTATCCCAGTATCCTGTCAGTCAACAGTGGCCAGGGCCAGATGCTTCAGAGGGACTGAACAGAAAAGTGCAATTATCCAGTGAGCCATCCCCTGTCGTCCAGTCCCAGCTTCTGGCAGTCAGAGATTTAGGGACACCCAGAGCGTGGGGATGTGTCCCTGACTCTCTTGGCTAATAGCCATTGATGGACCTATTCTCCAGGAACTTATTTAATTCTTTTTTTAACCTAGTTATACATTTGGCCTTCACAACATCCCCTGGCAATGAATTCCACAGGTTGACTATGCATTGTCTGAAGAAGTGCTTCCTTTTGTTTGTTTTAAGCCTATTGCCTATTAATTTAATTGGGTGACCCCTGGTTCTTGTATTGTAGGAAAGGGTAAATAACATTTTTCTATTCACTTTCTCCACATCATTCATTTTCTAGCCCTCTATCATATCCCCTCTTAGTCGTCTCTTTTCTAAGCAGAACAGCCCCCGACTTTTTAGTCTTTCCTCCTACGGAAGCTGTTCCAGACCCTCCATCATCTTTGTTGACCTTCTCTGAACTTTTTCCAGTTCAACCATATCATCTCTGAGATTTGTGGGTGTACCATGGATTTATATAGTAATTATGATATTTTTGGTCTTAATATCTATCCTTTTCCTAATGGTTCCTAACATTGTTAGCCTTTTTGACCACTGCTGTGCATTGAGCAGATGTTTTCCGAGAATTGTCCACAATGACTCCAAGATCATTTTTGAATGGTAACAGCTAATTTAGACCCCATCATTTTGTATGTCTAGTTGGAATTATTTTTTCCCAGTGTGCATTACTTTGCACTTGGCAACATTGAAGTTCATCTGCCATTTTGTTGCCCAGTCGCTACCCAGTTTTGTGAGATATCTTTGTAACTCTGCACGGTCTGCTTTGGACGTAACTATCTCAAATAATTTTGTATCATCCGCAGATTTTGCCACCTCACCGTTCACTTTCTTTTTCAGATCATTTATGAATACGTTGAACAGCACTGGTTCCAATACAGATCCCCAGGGGACCCTGCTATTTACCTCTCCTCATTCTGTAATTGTCCATTTATTCCTACCCTTTGTTTCATGTCTTTTAACCAGTTACTGATCCATGAGCAGACCTTCCCTCTTATCCCATCACTGCTTGGTTTGCTTAGGAGCCTTTGGTGAAGGGACCTTGTCAAAGATTTTCTGAAAAGCCAAGTACACTACAGCCATTGGATCACCCTTGTCCACGTGTTTGTTGACACCCTCAAAGAATTATAATAGATTGCTGAGGCATGATTTCCCTTTACAAAAGCTGTGTTGACTCTACCCCAACATACAGTGTTCATCTATGTATCTGATCATTCTATTCTTTACCACAAATTCAACCAATTTACCCGATACTGAAGTTAGGCTTACTGGCCAGTAATAGCCAGGATTGCTTCTGTAACCCTTTTTAAAAATCGGTATTACATTAACTATCTTCCAGGCATCTGCTACAGAGGCTGATTTACGCAATACCAGAGTTAGTAGTTGTGCAATTTCATATTTGAGTTCCTTCAGAACTCTTGGGTGAATAAGATCCAGTCCTGGGGACGTATTACTGTTTAATTTATCAATTTGTTCCAAAGCCTTTTCTACTGACACATCAATTTGGGACAGTACTTCAGATTTCCCCCCCAAAAGGCTAGCTTTCGGGGCAGGATGGAGCGATCTCCCCCACATCCTCTGCAGTGCAGGCCGATGCAAATAATTCATTTAGCTTCTCTGCAATGGCCTTGTCTTCCTTGAGTTCTCCTTTAGCACCTGTGTCATCTCCTGACTGTTTTGCAGGCTTCCTGCTTCTGATGTACTTCAAAAAAATGTGTGCTGTTATTTTTTGCTTCTTTAGCAAGCTGTGGCTCAATTTTTGGCCAGCCTAGCTACACTTTCACACTTAACATTTTGCTTGTTCCTATTAGCCTCACTATGATTTGACGTAAAGGATGCCTTTTTGCTGCTGACACCTCCTTGAGTCTGCTGTTTTGCCATGGGGCCGCTCATCTGGTCCTCGACTGGCTTTGTGGCATTGGGGTGTACTTTTAGTCTGAGCTGCTCGTATGGGAGTTTGATATAGTTCCCCTGCTGCTTGCAGGCATTTACCCTTGGGAGAGCTTATTGTAATGTAATGGAGCAGTAGGGAAGAGTGAGGGGAGGGTGTGTGTATGGGTGTACTTAATGGCTCCTGCTCAGACCTGCCTTTGAGAGGCTGTAACTGCCCGTTCTCCCTCCTGACCCATACTGGGCCTGTGGGGTGCCCAACCATGTAGGTGCTGGGAGGCCTGGTGGGACTGGACGGTGTCCCTCACCTAGCAGCTGCTCTGCTGAGTTCCCGTAGCCCCCAAGCCCACCACGCTGCCAGCCACTGGGGCTCAGCCAGCCCCACGGGGCCCTGGCCAGTGCCCAGAGGGGCAGGAGATCCCAGCTGGCTGGGAGGGAGCAGGGCCAAAAGCTGAGCTGCTTGGGATGGGAGGGCAGCTGCCCCAGGGCAGGCCCAAGAGCCCCTAACACTGAGGGCTGGGGGGGGGGGAGGCCAGGAGAGGAGGTGGGGCTGCCCATTGTGGCAGAATGGGCTGCAGGGGGTCTGTTGTAACACTTGGGAGCCTAGAAGGCCTACCTCTAATGGGGCTTTACCACCTTAACTTCGACTGCCCCTATACCCCGGCCCGTCTCTGCCTCCAGCTCTCTCCTGGGCAGCTGCCTTGTGCATGGGGGGAGACCAGGGCTGGGCTAGCAGGAACTTTGGCAGAGGGGGCAATTGATCTTTGCCCAGCTCCGCTTCTGCTTTCAGTGGACAGCAGCCCCGTCCTCAGTGGGGCAGGCCACTCTGGCTGGGGCTCTGGCCTGTCTTAGGTGGCTCGGTCCTTTGCTGGGCCAGGTAGAGTAGGTGTGCGGCCAGCCCGAGAGGCAGGGGCAGCGCTGGCACTAACTCATCACAACGCTGCAGGGGCAGGGGGCCGAGGGGAGGAGGAGAGCTGAGCTGGGCTGCTGAGAAATGAGTCTTTACAGCCCATGGACCGGAAATGGCCCGAAGACTGTCAAGCCAAGAGCAGGGTGCCCCGTGCTGGCTCATGCTCTTCCTGGGCAGGGAGAGACTAAACTTCACCCGCTGCCAACCAGGAGCAGAAGCGCCAAGGTACCCTCCTCTCTGCCATGCAACCACCTAGCTGCCTTCTGAGCAATGCCCCAGCACGCCCTGGCTGATGCTCACTGCTCTCAGGTTGGCGCTCGCTGGGCCTCAGGCCAACAGCTTCTCTTTGCAACAGCAACTAGGAGCTGCCTACCCTGATTGCCGTGCCACTGCTGAGCTATGCATCTATGGCACCACAGCATGGCCACGCCCCAGGGCAAGACACCCCCCCTGCCCGGCTACTGCAGAACTCCGCACTGAAACCAGGCAGGCTGGTGCCTTCATGCACCCCAGGCACACATGCATTGGAGGGGGGGAGCAGGGCTCAGGGTCCCCCAGGGACATATCTCATATCACAGCCTGCCAAGCTGCTCCAACTAATCCCCCCCTCAGCACGCCTCTAGTCAAAGCTGGGGAGCACAGCACAAGCACTGGCACCTTCCCCTCATGTTTAAGGGCTATGGATTACGGTCCCCCTGCCCCACTTCCAGAGCAGCTCCTGAGGGCTAGCAGCAGCTCCCATGGGGAGGGACAGTTAATAGGGAGCCAGGGGAGGGGGAAGAGGAGCAGACCAGCGATCAGGGGAGGGGAGGGAGCAGTGGGTTTGGTGGGAGCCCGTTGGTGTTAACACAGCAACCAATGCTGTTCTGGATGGGGATTTCCTTGCAGCCTTTGCCTGTGGTGAGGCACAGGGAATGGCAGGGGCAGAAGTGGCCATTACACAGCTATTTCCTCCACAGACCCGGGAATGGATCTCCTTCCCATTTTACAGAGGGGAAACTGAGGCACCACAAAGGCACAAGCAACCCCCCCACCCAAGTACATGGTCCCTTCACCTAGGTGGGAAGGGGGGAGCAAACTTTGGGCTGAGTGCCAGACCTTGGGAGCAGGGCCTGGGCAGGGATGGGGGAGGGGTCAGGATACCCCATACTCCACCCCACTGCCCTAGAGGTCCAGCTCCAGCCAGGCCTCCCCTTTGGGGCAGGAGGCTATCAGGTGGCAGCCTCTGTGCCCCTTTGCCAATGCTCCTGCATGGGGAGGGCCCAGCCCCAGCTGTCGCCCTCAGCCTGGGGCAACACAGACCCAGGCCAGTCCCTGCCCCTGTTGAGTTCTCAGTTGGTGTGTGTGTGGGGTGCCCATCTCTACCCTCCCCCCCCGGGCCATTCCCCTCCTGGCTTGGAACCCCCCCCCCCCCCCCCCCCCAGTTTCCCTCCAAACATACCTGGCTCAGCCTGGGGCCAGGCGGGTGGGGCAGAGCTAGGGGAAGAAGCCCATTAACCTCATCTAACTTCTTGCCCCCCCCATCTCCCCTGGAGTTTTTCCCCCCCTCCTACCTTGGGGGTGGTGGTGGGGGTTCAGCCCCCAGAGAGGGTCCTTACCATTGCAAGGTGATGGCAGCTGGCAGCTCCCGGCAGTGTGGGGGACTGTGCGACTGGCGGGGAGCAACAGAGGAGCGCAGGCGTGGGCGGGTGTTTCCTGCCAGCCCATCCAGCCTGCTGCACCGGGGAGCAGCTGCAACAGCGGCCAAGGGCTGTGCAGCCCTGATTTGCATCGAGCCCCAAGCCCTCAACTGCTGATAGACCACAGGTTTCATTCAGTCCAGGGAAGGCAGCCAACCCCCACTCCCTCCCCCCCAAGATCTGGGCAAGGGGGCTTGGTCCTTGGCATCTTTGCCCATCCCACCCATTTGGGCAGTGCCTGAGGCTTAGGGCGTAGGAACCGAGGCCCACCCAACTCATCATATGTAAGGGGGTTGCCCAAAAGCCAGTAGAGGGGCACTCCACTACCACCAGAGCAGGGCTGGATTTGAACCAGTGACTGGCAGGGGACGGGGTACAACTGACCTGCTGTGCCCTCTGCCAGCCCAACCTGGCCCATGTGGGGAAGGTGGAGCTGCAGAAAGGCAGGGCACAGAGGAAGCCCAGGATCCTCCAGGTGCTGCCTTTGGGAAATTGCTGGGGTGGAGCACAGGACACTTCTCAGGGAATTGGGGCTCAACTACTCACAATCATCCCATATCCCTCCCATCAGCTCACCCCCACAGGCTCCCCTCTGGACCGACGGCTGCCGGGGGAGGGGGGGGGAGGGAGAAGAGAGAGAGCGCAAGGCGGATGGTGCCCACAGACAGCAGCTGGGAGGTGATGCTCATTTCCTCTTTTTCCCGTCCCATGCCGGTCAAACCACCACCACCCATCTCTTCCCCTGGGCACAGAACAGGCACGGGTAGCAGTAGCAGGCTGTTCTCCTCTAACACAGTGGTTCTCAAACTTTTGTCCTGGGGACCCCTTTCACATAGCAAGCCTCTGAGTGCAACCCCCCTTATAAATTAAAAACACTTAAATATATTTAACATCATTATAAATGCTGGAGGCAAAGTGGGGTTTGGGGTGGAGACTGACAGCTTGCGACCCCCCCCATGTAATAACCTCACGACCCCCGAGGGGTCCCGACTCCCAGTTTGAGAACCCCTGCTCTAACAGGTCCAGAAGAGGGACAGGACAGACTTGCCCAGGGGGTTAAACAACTGTAGCTGCCCCGGGGAAGTAAGATGGCTGGGTTCTGTCCGGGTGCCAAAAGGGAGGCATGGGCTACTGCTTAGAGACAGTGCGCAGGGCTCAGCAGATGGGCCTTGAATTCATCCTCCCAGCACCACACTGTGCTCACTGCAGCCTCCTTTCCTGCCTGCCCCAGCCCTGCTGCCGTATCGGCTCGTTAGCCCCAACCACTGGTTTCCTGTCTCCCCCACACGGCCCCTGCCTGCGCCTGTGACAGGAAGGACCCTGAGCTCAGCACACGGGTGGGAAGCCATCTCTTCCCCTTGCTCTCATGGCCTTGAGGGGCTGGGGGGGGGGAGGGGGAAGAGAAGAAAGGGGGATGACATGCTTGCCAGCCACATTGGTGGGGGCACACTGCCCTGGGGGCTGGAGCTGATCTCTCCTTGCAACAGACAAGTCAGCCAAAGGGGGAAATGGTGCCAGAGCTCCTAGGGCAGTGGTCCCCAACACGGTACCCACGGGCGCCATGGTGCCCGCCTAGTGCCCAGCAGGGGAGAGAAGCCACGGCCCTGCGCCTGACGGGGACAGAACTCAGGCTGTGGGCGCGGTGTTCTCTGTCCCCGGCAGGCGCGGGGCCCGCCTAGTTCCCAGCAGGGGAGAGAAGCCGGGGCCCGATGTTCTCTGTCCTCGCAGCTTCTCTCTAGATTCATATATTATGTAATATTAAATATGATGTTTTTCATATTATTTAATGTACAAATACAAAATAAGCCTTGAAAATCGTTGGTGCCCACCACACTCTTCTGAAAACTTGAATGTGCTACTGGCCACAAAAAGGTTGGGGACCACTATCCTAGGGACTGGGGAACAGCCCAGCCAGAGCAACAAATGAAATCAGGAGGCACCTGCCACCGTCTCCCTGCTCAGCTGCCTCCAACAGCCCCACGCCCCCAAGTGGGCACTTCTGGGATAACCAGCCCCTGCAGGAAGGCTCTAGTCCCCCCGCCATCACATTCACCTGTGGCAGGAGGGGGGCTGCCCCTGGCAATGCACTGCCTGTTTTCATTCTCCAGCAGAGCAGGCCCTTGCAGCTGGCTAAGCACTTTAGTGCTGTCCAGTGGCAGTGAGTTACACACGCCCACAGGGGCAAAGCAAACCATTTCTTTTCAGCACAGCTATATGGGTGCTGCCTTCCCAGGGCATCAGGCGCCCACTGCTGGTACAAAGGTCTCCCCTCCTGCCTTGTATATACCCACTGTCTGCCCCCCACCCAGCTCTCCTGCTCATGTCCCCCTCTGCCCCGGTTTCCCTGCAGGGCCCTGGTTAGCTGCTGCAGCTCTTGGCACCCAGTCCCCGGCGCAGTGGCTAGAGCATGGGGCCCACAGACGCACAGTAAGACACGCCCAGCCCAAGGGTTTATTATAAAGACCTTTTATTTGGAATGAAAATATAGATCTGGCCCTGCACAGAGCTCTGTGTGTGGTTTTTTTCCTTTCCTTAATTGCATCTAGGCAGAAGCCACTTTGCTGGGTCTGAATGGTCCCTGCTATGACTGCCCCCCCGTGGCTAGTGAAGAGAGCACAGTCACATAAAACCAGGGGTGGGTTCCAGGGCCCGTGCCCTGCTCCGACCCCACTGCACTGGCATGGTGGTGGCAGCTGCAGACCCAAGTCTGATTTAAAGGGGAGGGCTGAGCACAGCGACACACCAATCTCGCCCCCTGCGCTCCCACAGGCACAGGAAGAGGGAGGCGGGGCCAGGCTGCACCCAACCTCCACCAGCAGCATGGACGGGGATGGGGGTGGAGCTTAGCGTTTGTCTCCTCTAAATGTGTGCTGGGAGGGGAGGGGGTTGCGCAGGCAGAGAGGGGCCCCTGCATGGGGCTGGGAAGAAAAGCACAGAGCTGAACCCAGCACCATCCCCCACCATGGGGCTGACAGAGGCAGGAAATCACCCTCAGCACATCAGCTTCTTGGGGTGAGTGACCCCACCCAGTGGGAGAGGACCTTCCAGGAGGGGGCGATGCTGCCTAAGGCAAGGGATGTGTGTGTGTGTGTGAACCACCCACTCCTTTAAGAGGTGGGGTGTTTTGGTCACCCATATAAAAAAGGGAGAGGTTTCCCTGTGGCAGAGCGGAAAGGGGAGGGGGGGGAGGGGGGCCCGGGGCCCCCCTTACCGGGGGGGGGGGGGGGAGGGTTTACTGGCAGTTCCGAGGTGAAGAGTCAAAACCCTGGTTTATGCGATCCCTTTAAGGAGGGGGGCACCGTGCCCCCCCACCCCCACCCTAGACATCCCCATTCTCGATGCGGCTCAGCTGCTCCTCCAGCCTGCTGATACGCTCGCCCTGCTCCTTCACCTGCAGCCGCAGCGCCTGCAGTTCCTGCAGCACCTCCTCCAGCCGCCCGCCACCCTGCAGACAGACAGACCGACCATCAGCCACAGGGCCAGAGTCCAGCCCCCACCCGCCCACCCCCCTGCAGGCCGACCATCAACCATCGGGCCAACGCCCAGGCCCCCACCCCATGGGCGGTGGGTGAACCCAACATGGGGAGGCTAGCCCCCCAGCCCCGCCCCCCTGAGGCCCCACCCCTTCCGTACCCACCAGAGTCCAGCCCCCACTGTGGCCACTGGCCCCTGCCCCAGGCTAGCACCCCCAGCGGCCGCGTCGCCGGGGCCCAACTCCCAGCTGGCCGGCTGGAGCGGCCCCGGGTCGGGGGCACAGAGCGGGGCCAGACAGCACAACCTCGTGTCACAGGGCTGGGCAGGCTCGAACCCAGGTGAGGACAGCAGTGGGATGCTGTACATACCCCAGGGGCAGTGCTGATGCTGATGCTGGGCACCGTGGCGGGTGCGGCCGTGGCACTGAGGCGCGTGGCACTGCCGGTGCTGGAGGCGGGAGCTGGGCGGCTCTCATGCAGCACATTCTTCTTGCTGATTTTCAGGTCCCGCTGCTTGCTGGGTACATAGGCTTCGCGCAGCGAGATCAGCACGGGACCTGCTCTCTTCCCGGCCACCCATTCCTCGGCCTCCATGGCTGCATCTGGCCCAGCCGTGTCTGGGTACAGGTCGTCCTGGAACAGGTCTGACTGCAAGGGAGACACACACACGGGGTCAGCCATGCAGCACCAGCCTGTGGAACTCTCAGCCACTGGGGAGGAGGCAGCCCCCCTACTATGGGCAGCCCCATGGCCAGCAACAGCTGAGGCTGGGGATTCCCCCAACTCCAAGACGCTGGCTTGGAAAAGAACTTTGTTGGGGGGGGAAGTTAGCTCCTTCCTCCAAGGGGCAGCAGTAGCATTCCAACCTGACCTGCTACAGCCACTGCTCTGCACCCAGCCCTGCTCCCAAGGAGCGGGACAGAACAGGGATGCTCCCCACCCAAAGTCTGACTCCCAAACACAGTACTCCCCTCCCCCTGCCGTGACAGGCACTCACCTTCCTTGGCACTGTCATGATGATAGGCTCACACTTGCGCTCGTGAAGCTTGTAAAACCTGCACAGTTGGGGAGCATAGGAGTTAGCGGAGCAGAAGTCATCCCCCCCATTTCCTCTAGATTGCCCCCATCTCCAGGATCAGTGCCGCCCCCAAACCCCTCCCTCTCCCAGCCCCCTACCTCCAGGATCACTGCCACCCCCCACCCCACCAGTCACCCCCAATCCCTCTATCACTGCCAGCCCCACCCCACATGCCCCGTTTTGGGAGCCCGCACCTGGCGATCTCACACTTGCTGACGTCCAGACCCCGCTTGGGCATCCAGCCCATGCCACGCTGGGGCTCCTTGCTGGTGAAGGTGTTCAGGAAGTGGATGTAGGGTGGCTCCTCTGTGATCTCAAAGTACCGGATGCTTGAGTCCCCCTGTGGGTGAAGAGGGAGGCAGAGAGGAGAGTGTGTGTGTGGGTGGGGGGGGGGGGGAGGGAGGGGGAGCATATGGGAATCATCACACCACCCAATCCCCACGGACACGGGCAGTGCCACCTGCCCCCACCCATCCTCTACTTGTAAGGATCAGCACTAGCTGGTCCCAGCCCCTTCCCTGTGGGGCCACAGGCTGCTCCTAACAGCGTTAGCCTGGGATCAGCAGGGGCATGACATCCCCCGATGATTGGACCCCTACCTTGCCGCAGACATAGATGACATTGGTATCGGGGTCGTAGAAAGGCAGCAGGGCTCCGTTGCTGGAGTCCAGCTCCTGAAGCGCCATGGGCTCTTCCAGGTTCTCCTGCAGTGGGATGGGGAGGGGAGGAGATGGTGATGGAGAGGATAGGCCCCTCCAGACCCCTCCTGTCCTGAGACCCCCTCCCCCCTACCAAAGCCAAGATATTACCTACAGACATGCTTCAGGGCTCTGGGGTCAGGAAGGGATCTCACCCTTATAGAGGACAGACTGGGGGAAGCCAGCATCTCCAGGATCACTGCCGCCCCCCCCCCCCCTCCAGCCCCCTACCTCCAGGATCACTGTCCCCACCGCCCCCCACCCCCCCAAAAAAAAACAACAACCAGGGAGCCCATCAGGGAGCCCAGCTGCCCCCTCCAGCATTATCACCAGTACAGCTGCCAATGATGGATCCCTGGCTCCAAGTGGGTTGGGGGCGGGGGGGGGGGGCAGGGCTGGGCTCCTGGCCTTGCTGGTAGCAGGAGATGGCGGGTCAGCATCTGTGGGAGCAATCCAGGGCCTTGCAGGGAGGCAAGGACATCACTACTCCGCTCTGGGGCAGCGCCATGCAGCCTCCCATCCCAGGGGACCCTCATAGAATATCAGGTTTGGAAGGGACCTCAGGAGGTCATCTAGTCCAACCCCCTGCTCAAAGCAGGACCAATCCCCAACTAAATTATCCCAGCCAGGGCTTTGTCAAGCCTGACCTTAAAAACCTCTAAGGAAGGAGATTCCACCACCTCCCTAGGTAACCCATTCCAGTGCTTCACCACCCTCCTAGAGAAAAAGTTTCTCTTAATATCCAACCTAAACCTCCCCCACTGCAACTTGAGACCATTACTCCTTGTTCTGTCATCTGGTACCACTGAGAACAGTCTAGATCCATCCTCTTTGGAACCCCCTTTCAGGTAGTTGAAAGCAGCTATCAAATCCCCCCTCATTCTTCTCTTCCGCAGACTAAACAATCCCAGTTCCCTCAGCCTCTCCTCCTAAGTCATGTGCTTCAGCCCCCTAATCATTTTTGTTGCTCTCCGCTGGACTCTTTCCAATTTTTCCACATCCTTCTTGTAGTGTGGGGCCCAAAATTGGACACAGTACTCCAGATGAGGCCTCACCAATGTCAAATAGAGGGGAACGATTACATCCCTCGATCTGCTGGCAATGGGGCAATGGCTGCATACTTATACAGCCCAAAATGCCGTTAGCCTTCTTGGGAAGAAGGGCACACTGTTGACTCATATCCAGCTTCTCGTCCACTGTAACCCCTAGGTCCTTTTCTGCAGAACTGAACTGCTGCCTAGTCATTCAGTCCCTAGTGCCTAGGCTGTAGCAGTGCATGGGATTCTTCCGTCCTAAGTGCAGGACTCTGTACTTGTCCTTGTTGAACCTAATCAGGTTTATTTTGGCCCAATCCTCTAATTTGTCTAGGTCCCTCTGTATCCTATCCCTACCCTCCAGCTTATCTACCATTCCTCCCAGTTTAGTGTCATCTGCAAACTTGCTGAGAGTGCAATCCATGCCATCCTCCAGATCATTAATGAAGATATTGAACAAAACCGGCCCCAGGACCGACCCTTGGGGCACTCCGCTTGATACTGGCTACCAACTAGACATGGAGCCATTGATCACTACCCGTTGAGCCGGATTATCTAGCCAGCTTTCTATCCACCTTATAGTCCATTCATCCAGCCCATACTTCTTTAACTTGCCAGCAAGAATACTGTGGGAGACCATATCAAAAGCTTTGCTAAAGTCAAGGAATAACACATCCACTGCTTTCCCCTCCTGGGCACCCCTGCCCCCTGTATCCATGAAGCCCCCAGCTCACCGGGTCCCAGAGCGCCAACTGCCGCTCACTCATGCGGCTGAAGCCTGTGGTGAAGATCTTGCCGTCAGCCAGGAAGATAGCACGCATGGGCCGCGCTCCCTCATGCGCACGCTCCTTCTCCTGGAGGGAGGGGGACAGCAGGGTGAGGGACGGACTGACACACGCCCCCCCCCCCCACCAGCTTCCCCCTCCCCAACCAACTGTTGCATGGCAAGAAGGGTCCTGGGGCCACCCCCCCCGGAACTTCAGCTCCTCTGGGGTAAAGGAGTCAGGTTCACCCCCACCACCAGGGGGCAGTGACAAACTTACCCCCCATTGATGGGAGCAGCTGGTGCCTTTAAATACTCCCCGCTCCCCAGATCAGGCTTCTAACACCTCTGGGCCCCACACTCAGCCAGGGGACAGAATGGGTCTGCAGAGCACAGGAGGGGAGGGGAACCCCCAGGCAATGCTGCCAGGGCGGGGGAGAACCCGGGGCCATCATGTAGGAGCTGGGGGTCCGGGGTGGGTCTGTCCCACCATCTGCAGCCCACACCGGGGGGGCCCCGGAGGGGTCCGTACCGCCACGACCACCCCTCGGCGGGGATCCACGATGCGCACGCTCTTGTCCTTGCAGGCGGAGCAGAAGAGGCTCCCGTCGTGGCTCCAGCTGACGTTGTAGATGAGGTCAGGGTGCATGCTGTCCAGGCGGTACAGCTCCTCGGCCGTGCCCACGTTCCACACGATCACCACGTTATCACAGCCTGGGGGGGGGGGGACCGGTCCATTACACCCTGACCCCCAGAGACAGCTTCCCTCATCCCTCCTCCCCCCACAGCTCCTAAGCCGTGCCCAAGTTCCACACAATCACCATGTTATCACAGCCTGGGGGGACTGGTCCATCAAACCCTGATCCCCAGAGACAGCTCCCCCTCCTCCCCCAGCTCCTTGGCCGTGCTCACGTTCCACACAATTACCATGTTATTTTAGCCTGAGGGGACCAGTCCATCACACCCCGACCCCCAGAGACAGCTCCCCCCTCCCCCCCAGCTCTTCGGCCATGCCCATGTTCCACACAACCACCACATTACCACAGCCTCGGAGGGCGGGAACTTTTCCCCACCCCCACCGTCCCCACTCCAGAGAGCATAAGAATGGCCACTGGGTCAGACCAATGGTCCATCTAGCCCAGTATCCTAGCCACTGCCAGCAACCAGATGTTTCAGAGGGGCTGAACAGAACAGGGAAATTATCGAGTGATCCATCCCCTGTCGTGCAGTCCCAGCTTCTGGCAGACAGAGGTTTAGGGACACCCAGAGCATGGGGTTGTGTCCCTGACCATCTTGGATAATAGCCATTGATGGACCTATACTTTGGCCTTCACAACATCCCCTGGCAATGAGTTCCACAGGTTTGACTGTGTTATGTGAAACACTTCCCATGTTTGTTTTAAACCTGCTGCCTCTTAATTTCACTGGGTGACCACTGATTCTTGTGTTATGTGAAGGAGTTGGTAACACTTCCCTATTTTCCACACCATTCATGATTTAATAGACCACTATCATATTCCCCCTTAGTTGTCTCTTTTTGATCTCTCCTTATATGGAAGCTGGTCCAGACCCCTTGTTGTTTTTGTTGCCCTTCTCTGTATCTTTCCCATTTCTAATATTTTTTTGGAATGGGGAGACCAGAGCTGCACACAGTATTCGTGGTGTGGACATACCACAGGTTTATATAGAGGCATTATGATAATAAGACAAACTATCCCTTTCCTAATGGTTCCTAACATTCTGTTTGCTTTTTTTGACTGCTGCTGCACATTGAGTGGATGTTTTCAGAGAACTATCCACAATGATCCCAAGATCTCTTTCTTGAGTGGTAACAGCTAATTTAGACCCCACCATTTTGTATGTATAGTTAGTATGTTTTCCAATGGGCATTACTTTGCATTTATCAACATTGAATTTCATCTGCCATTTTGTTGCCCAGTCACCCAGTTTTGAGAGATCCCTTTGTAAATCTTCACAGTCTGGTTTGGATTTAACTATTTTGAGTAATTTTGTATAGTCTGCACACTTTGCCACCTCAGTTTATCCCTTTTTCCAAATCACTTATGAACATGTTGAACAGCACTGATGCAGTACAGATGCATGGGGGGGCCCTGCTGTTTACTGTTCTTCACTGTGAAAACTGACTATTTATTCCTACCCTTTACTTCCTCTCTTTTAACCAGTTCCTGATTCATGAGAGGAACTTCCCTCTTATCCCATGACTATTCAGTTTGCTTAGGAGTCTTTGGTGAGAGACTTCTGACAAAGGCTTTCTGAAAGTCCAAGTACACTATAGCCACTAGATCTGGTCCATGTTTGTTGACACCCCCGCCCCTAAGAATTCTAATAGATTGGTGAGGCATCATTTCCCTTTACAAAAAACTTGTTGACTCTCCAACATATCATGTTCATCTATGTGTCTGCTAATCCTGTCCTTTACTAATTTGCTTGGGATTGAAGTTAGGTTTATTGCTTCAGAGCCATTTAAAACCAAAGCAAACAAACAAGGCTTTACATTAACTATCCGCCAGTCATCTGGTACAGAGCCCTCCACATATAGCCCCACCTGCTCCCCTTGCTCCCCTGCAGGGGCCCTGCCCCGCCCCACCCCACACACAGAACCATGGGGAGGGGAGGCTGTACCTGCGCTGAGGAGGACATTGCGGGCGGTCGGGTGCCAGGTGACGATGCCCACGCGCTTCGAGTGCCCCTCCAGGGCCACCACGGGCTCTGTCAAGGGCTGTGTTAGTCCATTCTCTGGGATCTGCCAGACCTGTCAGGGCACAGAGGTTAGAGGGGGCCTGTGGGAAGCCTGCACCCCCTCGCCCCACCAGAGAACCCTCTTGGCTGACACAAGCACCTGCTCCACCTGCCACCATGGGCATGCTCTGACACACACGGGGAGGAGACAGATTGCTAATCACACAGAATCCAGATGGAGCTGGCTGCCCCAACCCCTTCCCCCACCTAGAGCCACCCCTGCCCCCAGCCCTCTCACCATGACGGTGCAGTCCTCAGAGCCGCTGGCGATGACATGGTCATTGTGCGGGCACCAGTCGATGTCCAGGACAGGGCCCGTGTGCCCACACACCGTGGGGTACGACTTATCGATGCGCCCTGTCTGGGGGAGAAGGGCAGAGTCACAGGAGATTCCTCCCCAATCTACAGCCAGAGCCCCTCCACCCTGACCCGCAGTCCCCTGCTATTCCAGTCATAGGCTTCCCCCACAGCTCTGCTGATGCCCCTCCATCCCAACCCGCAGCCCCCTGCTATCCCAGCCCTGGACTCCTCCTACACACTTGCAATCCTGTTGATTTTTTGGGGGGAGTGGAGGGGCGTATTTGCAGGGATGCACATGTGATGCAGCTGAGAACAAACTCATTACATCTGTGAGCTACAAAATTGCAGGACATCACCTTCCCAACTACACTGTCCCCTTAATGTCAGGGGGAAAACACCCGGGGGCACGGGGGAGAATAGTCCCGCACACAGACCCATCCTCCACCCCCACTGCTAACCACAGCTCTCCCCATTCCCATCTCTCCTGAGGCTCAAAGCACATTAGTGTCACCAGTTCAATGAGCTGGTAGGACTCAGCTCCTGCACCCCTTTACCCCAGTCACCTTGAGCACTGGCAGCACCATGAAGGCCCCTCCCCCGCTGGCCTCCACGATCACGGCCACGAACTTGGGGTTGACAGCACAGAAGCTGCTGTCCCAGGTGACGCGGGAAACGCGGATGTCATCATAGCACTGGTCATTCTTGACGGGCTGCCCGAAGACATGGCGGAACTTGCTCTGGCGCACAACCTTCCGGAACGACATGGCTGGGGGTAGGGGGGTAAGAGTCAGAGAGGCCAGGCCTGAAATGCAGAGCCACTTCTGGGGTAGGACACAGCAGCCGATTTATAAGCACAGGACCCTTCACCCAAAGCTGAGTGGCAGCTGTCTCTGAGGTGAAGCGCAACTGTTTTATATATACAGGATCCCTTGCTCAATGCCAAGATGCAGCTGCCTCTGGGGTGAAGCCCAGCAGCTGTAACAGCACAGCCATGTTATACAAGAGTTTAAAGAGCAGGAAGTGAACCAAGTATCTAGTGCCACAGCATGGGGGAATTGGGAAGTGGAGACAAGGTATCCTAGAAACTGCTGCTGGAGCCTTGTGTGGGCAGTAGGGCTGGCTAGGTCCCCCCGATTCTGATCTGCAGGATGTGGGGGGAGCATCAATCCTACTACTTGGGGCACAGCCAGGAGCATGGGGTCCATGGGAAAGGGCAAGGGGTGAAGACCTCCCCAGAAAATAACCCAGAATTCCTCCCTTACCAGCCCCAGAGCTTTGTAGGGCAAAGGGGCCTGTTGGGTCCGGGCTGAAACCCAGCCTGATTCCCACCCGGAGCGGAAACCGATGCCCAGGGAATCAGCCACGCCCCAGAGCCAGTCAGGCAAACCCCCGCCCCTGCCACAGCCGCGGGGGGGGACACCCTGGAGACTGGAGAGCAAAATGCCATGAACTCTGCTCGGCCAGAGGTACCGAAACTGAAGGGGGGGGGGGGGGGGAAGCCCATTGTATCCGGCCCCCCCCCCCCCCGATTTCACCATTTACCCTCAGGATTTCATTTCCCACTTCCCTGTACACCCCCCGCGGGTCTAGGGCTGCCCCGGAACGCTCGGCAACCCCGCCCCGGAGCGGGAGTAAGGGCCCCCCCAAACCGGGGCTAGGGCCCCCCAAACCCCGGCGACCCCCCTCACCTGGGGGCCGCACTCACCGGCTGTGCTGGGGCTGGCGGTCGGGGCCGCTGCCTGGCGGATGGAGGCGCCGGGCCGGGCCGGGCGGAAGTAGCGGGGGAGGCCGCTCCCTCCACCTGCGTGGGCCGGGCCGGGCCGGGCCGGGTCTGGGACTGGCTGCGCCGAGATCGGCCCGCCCCGCCCCGAGCAGCTGGGGCGGGGCTCAGCTGGAGGTGGGGATGGGCTAGCGGAGGGGGGCGGGGAATGGGGATGGGCCAACATGGGGGGTTGGGTCAGTGGGGCGGCGGGGGGGGGATGGATCAGGACAGTAGGAGGGGGATGGATGGGCGGGGCGGGGAGGGAATGGGGATGGGCCAGCAGGAGGGGTGGGGAATGGGAATGGGCCAACATGGGGTGATGGGTCAGGACCGTGGGAGGGGGACTGGCCAGCGGGGGGG
>NW_020664441.1:3475364-3487579 GCF_002925995.2 Terrapene triunguis | reverse complement strand
TGTTGGCAGACAGGATACTGGGCTAGATGGACCATTGGTCTGTTTGGGCTTTTTTTTTTTTTTTTTAAAATAGTTGTAAGTGATGCCAAGTACAAATCAAAGAATGGTTACAGTTTGATTATTTTCTGTTTATTTCAGGTGTGGAAATAGAACAAAGGAAGTTTCAAATGAGTGACAGTGAAACAACGGCAAAGTTAGAGCTGGCTAGTCTGGAAAGGGAGGAAGAGGTGTTGAGCAAGCAGCACGAGGACACCAGAATAGGAAGCTGAACAATGAAATAGCAAGTGTGAATACCCAAAAAGGGAAGTGGAGCGAAGAGCCAAAGAAGCACATCGGTGGGCCCTGGAATTGGAAGCGGCTGCCCACCAATGAGCGATGGAGCTGAAAGAGCAGGAAAGGTGTGGACAGATTCCCCCCGACCCACAGGTGCTCTCTCTCCCCAAGGGACATCCAGCTGGGATAAGCTGTGCCCTGCATACAGAGGAGTAGACAGTATTAAGGAATTCCTTACCACTTTTGAAAGGCTCTGTGAGGTCCATAAAGTTCCAGACAGAAGAACAACGCAACGTTGATTACTAAGCTCTCGGGTAAAGCATTGGATGTATTTAATGAGATGCCAATTGACCAGGCTTTGAAATATGATGAATTTAAAAAGGGTGCATTGCATGCATCTGATGAAGTGGGTATTCACCCACAAAAGCTTATGCTCCAATAGATCTGTTAGTATATAAAATCATGAGTGATGTGGAGAAAGTAGATAAGGAAAAGTTATTTACTTATTCCCATAATACAAGAACTAGGGGCCACCAAATGAAATTAATGGGCAGCAGGTTTAAAACAAATAAAAGGAAGTTCTTCACACAGCGCACAGTCAACTTGTGGAACTCCTTGCCTGAGGAGGTTGTGAAGGCTAGGACTATAACAGCGTTTAAAAGAGAACTGGATAAATTCATGGAGGTTAAGTCCATTAATGGCTATTAGCCAGGATGGGTAAGGAATGGTGTCCCTAGCCTCTGTTTGTCAGAGGGTGGAGATGGATGGCAGGAGAGAGATCACTTGATCATTACCTGTTAGGTTCACTCCCTCTGGGGCACTTGGCATTGGCCACTGTCGGTAGACAGGATACTGGGCTAGATGGACCTTTGGTCTGACCTGGTACGGCCGTTCTTATGTTCTTATGTGCTATAAGGTGCCACAGGACTCTTTGTTGCTTTTTACAGATCCAGACTAACACAGCTACCCCTCTGATACTGTGTATAAATAGTGTGATTTGATGAGAAAATGGGCCAAGGGGACAGGGGCAGAGAATTAGGACCGGTTGTTTGATCTCTTCACCCAGGAACAGTTCCTGAGCATGTTGTTCTGAAGAGATCAGGCAAGCCATTTGGGATAAGTCTCTGGATTCTATCCAAAAAGCAGCTGATCTCACTGATGATTATGTGCAAGCTAGAGCATCTGGCGAGTGCAAACTGCAAAGGGAGGGGCAGAAGCCCAGCGTAAAGGGGGGATCCCGGTCTACCTCTGGGAAAAAGAAGCATGGTTGGGAGCCCAGGCACTCACCTTGGGAATCTCACTCGCAGACCGGCTGTATGAGGGAATGCGTTACCTATGGGAGTGACTGAGCACATGAGACACGCTTGCTCTAAGGCCTGGTCTACACTACGACTTTAATTCGGATTTAGCTGCATTAATCCGAATTAATCCTTAACCCGTCCACACAACGGAGCCAGTTACTTCGAATTAAAGGGCACTTAAAATCGATTTCTGCACTCCACCCCGACGAGCGGAGTAGCACCAAAATCGATTTTGTTAATTCGAATTAGGGGTAGTGTGGCCGCACACCACCGAATTAATGTGGTTAAAATTAATGGGGTAGTGTGGCCGCACACCACCGAATTAATGTGGTTAAAAACCGAATTAATGTGCTTAGTGTGGCCACGCACAATCGAATTTATATAATCTGTTTCCCAAATTCGAATTATCTAAATTCGAATTAATCTCATAGTGTAGACGTACCCTAAGTGAAAAGAAACTAAGCCCATTGTCATGTTTAGGGGGTTCAACCCAGACCAGCGAGAGGTTGTCACTGCCTGCCCTGTAACCCTGGGTGCCTTAAATTCTCTACTGCAAGCATGCAGTTCCCTGAGTGTCTGTGCTGTGCTGCCCTGTTCAGCGCTCTGGCCCCGGCAACCTGCCTACAACACAACAGCAGAGCCGTAACTAGGTATTTTTGCGCCCGAGGCAAGAATATAAAATTGCGCCCTCCCCCAGGGCCGGATCTTTGGCGGCAATTCGGCGGCAGGCCCTTCCCTCCAAGAGGGACTGAAGGACCCGCTGCCGAATTGCCGCCAAAGAATGAATGAAGGGGTGGCAGTAGAGCCTGTGATTTTGGGGGGTCTAACTAATGATTTTTGACTGCTTGGGCTGGTAATGTTGCTTCCAAGATGGTCTTTGGTTCCAGTCCAGTTCCAATCCAGAGAGGGACTCACAGGTTAAGAGAGGAGGGAGGTGCTGGATATCAGCAGTGGCCACCAGGGATCAGCATGTGTCCTGAGAATGCTGGGAGTTCAGGTCTGCAGGGCAGGATCGGGGTGGCAGGTTTGTAGAAATTTTGGTGGTGCCCAGAACCCACCCCCGCCCAAACTCCGCCCCCCCACCCGCCCAAGGCTCTGGGAGGGAGTTTGGGTGAGGGGGGAGGTCTGGTGTGCAGGCCCTAGGCTGGGGCAAGGGATTGGGGTGCAGGCTCTGGGAGGGAGTTTGGGGATGGGAGGGGGTGTGGAGGGAGGGGGTGCAGGTTCTGGGAGGGAGTTTGGGGATGGGAGGGGTGCAGAGGGACGGGGTGCAGGGGTGAGGGCTGTGGGTTGTGGCTGCAGATGAGGGGTTTGGAGTGTGGGAAGGGCTCAGAGCTGGGGCAGAGGGTTGGGGTGTGGGGGTGAGGGCTCTGGCTGGGACTGGGGATAAGGTGTTTGGGGTGCTAGAGGGGTTCAGGGCTCGGGCAGAGGGTCAGGGTGTGGGGGGATGAGGGCTCTGGCTGGGACTGGGTGGTGGGGTGCTGGAGGGGCTCAGGGCTCGGGCAGAGGGTTGGGGTGCAGGGGGGTGAAAGCTGACTGGGGGTGTGGGCTCTGGGGTGGGGCAGGTTGGGGATGAGTTTGGGGTGCAGGCAGGCTGCTCCTGGACAGGGGCCAGAGAGGAGGACTCCCCCCAGCCCTTTCCCTGCCAGCAGCAGCGAGCTCTGGGGGAGGAGCCTCCCTTTCCTGTCCCCCCAGCAGCACACTCACCCCACCACTGTCACTGCATGTGCTCCTAGGGCCCCTCTCAGATCCAGGAATCTCCCTCGACTCCCCTGTGGTGGGTGCTGGGGGGTGCTGCGTGCGCCTCCTCCCCTGCTGTTGCCCCTTACTGTAGCCTCACTGGGGGTGGGGGATGGGGCTGCCTCCTTGCCCAGCATGGGGCAGGAGCGGTGACTGCGGGTGGGGGGCCCCCCTGTGCTGCTGGAGGGTCCCATTGGAAAATGAAAGGGTCTGAGGGGGAAGGGCAGCCTCAGAGTCAGTCTGCCCTGGCAGTGGAGTTGGGGGCACTAGGACCCTGCAGCAACTGCTGCTGCAGGCAGCATGGAGCTGCTCTGCTCCGGGGCCAGGAACGGGGGAGCAAGTCGGGGCCGGGGGACACTCGGGGGAGGCACGGGCGGGGGGCAGGTGGGGCCAGGGGGGAGATCACCTGGGTTATAAATATCTCCGTGCCAGCAGCTTTTTTTTTTCTTCTCTCCACCACTTTCTGTGACCCCCCGGCTTTGTGTGCCCGAGGCAAGTGCCTCACTCGCCTCGCCCTTGTTACGGCACTGCACAACAGCCCCACCCTGGTCTCTACCAGCCTTGGTTACTACTTGCAGGGTGACCCCAACACCTCCCAGTCCCAAATTTCCCCCAAACCATCTGCCCTGAAATGTCCAGCCCTCTCCTGGAACACTCCAAGGAGTAAGAATGTCCATTGCTCCTTTAATGAGACAAAAACTCAGCTTTGTGCTTTAACTGGCGTTAGCAATCACTTCAATTCAAGCACAGCTCATGGTTTGTTCAGATTACAAGTAAAGCAAGTTAATTAACAAAGAGACAGAGGGTCTCCATGAGTTCAGGTACAAGGGATAAAGACAAAGTGGATACAAGCAAATAAAAGTAAAATACACTTTCTAGTGGCTAAGACTTAACTAGCTACAGCCTTGGTTCAGGGTGTATTTCTTTCCAGCCATGTCTCTCTCTCTCTCTCTCTCTCTCTCTCTCTCTCTCAGGACTTTCCACTGAAGTACAGGGGGCTGGTGTCCCTTGTCTTCCTAGGTCTTTGCCTAAGCAGGTTTCTCACCTATGTTCAATTCCCAGGAGAAGTCAACCCCCTTGGTTAAAGGGCCCATCATTCTCAGCTTGCAGGAGCTCTGGCCCCTTGTGTCTGTCCAGTGATGGATGCAATGTTGGCTTCTTCTGTCTCCTTAGATCTTCCTAAACTCATTGTTTTCTCCCCAGGCTCAGGATGACCTCATGCTGTTCTTCCCGTCCTGTGGTTTTCCCAGCCTCCTGCTGGCTCATGTGTAAACTGGGCTTTTATTGCTTTTGGTCATATATTGCTTAATTTTCTTGGTGGCGGGTAGCCAGCTGCCTTCCCTCCTGTCTGGGGAAAAAAAACATTTCTCCCTTTATCTGGTCACAGAGTTTAAAGCATGATATCAGTGAGCATCCATAATTCCCCATAGAGTGTTAATACTGACATCTCACAATGATATTAATCACCAGTGTGTCATTAGCTTTCATAAAAGACCTTTGTTGATACGCTTTGGTAACACAGTAATATTGTGGACAATCAGTTGATTCATTTGAGGTCCGGACCCCCTGGCTTTACAGCTAAGATGCTATCTCCCTCACTCGCTAGATTGACGGCTTTGTTTACCTTTTATGTAAAGGTGCCTTCGTTGACTCTGCCTGAGGATGAGGCTGGTCAGACCCACAAACACCCATTTCTTTGTCCAGGGCAGACTGGGCTTATGCATTGCTTGCCAAACATATTTTAAGAACATAATTCTGGCCTATATTTATGACTCTTTCTACAGACCCAGACATACATCACCCAAGGATATTAATGACCAGTGAGCTGTTTGTTTTTCCAATGATATCATACATGCCACCTTTTGGCTCTAGAGCGTGACAACTGTGTGTTAGGTGTAGTGAGCGTGTCAGGTGTGCCAAGAGTCGCTGACACAGAGTTTGAACCACAACCGGGTCTGTGTGTCACACCTATGTCCTGTCCGGCCCAGGTTAATACAGCTGTCATTAACACAGAGGTGCTTGAGGGATGCCTGATGAATTTTGTGAGGTCTCCACCACTGGAGTTTATGAAAGGTGAATGGTAAAGAATGCCGAGGGTGGAGACAGTGGGGCCCAAATTTCTCTGGTCAGAGAAAGGATGGTCAGGGACTGTGACAAGCTGCAGGGCGGAAGGGTAGATCTCCTGGCACTGGGACAATAGAAAACTCCTGTGCCTTTTGCTAAAGTGCATTTGGAGTCAGGGGGATCAGGGGGCCATGGACCCATCACTTGTTACCAGCCATAAGGGGGACTGATGGGGAGGGGGGAGGGGGCACAGAGGAGCAAGTGAAGGCTGGAGGCTTGGGAAGGTGGGGTGGCGCAAGGATGGGGTTTGGGGAGAAGGAGCAATGCCTGGCATGAGGGGTGTGGGGCCACAGTTCGGGTGCTCATGGTCCCCCCACTTTGAGGTAGTTTCCCCTGCTCTTGTTTGGAGTGAGAAGGTTTGGTGGGTACCTTAAAAGCAGAAGGGCCGGTGGGAAAAGATGGCTGACGCTGATGAAAGCTGTTAATGCCGTAACCTGCTGCAAAAACGCAATGTTCTGATCCCAGAAGGAAATGGTAAAGACCAAGAAACCACTGGGAGCGGCGGGGAGGGCGCAGCCAGCTCCAGCTCAGCAGGAGAAAGCAGTGTGCTTTCAGGTGTGGGAGAGGCTGATACCAAGTGCCACGTAGCAGAGGAAAGCAGAATAGCCTCGGGGCTGGGCTGGGCGGGGGAGTTAACCCCTGTAACTGAAGACACTGTCCCAGCTAGCAGCTGCCAGCCTGGAGCAGAGAGCGGCCCCAACTCTAGAAAGCATCCAGGGCCACCCCTTGGGAACCCCAGGGAGGGGAAACAGGGAAAGGGTTTCTGAAGAGGCAGGAAGCTTGTACGGGGAAGCTCCTGGGGAACAACAAAAGCCCTGGGAAACCTTACAAGCAGACTTGTGCCTCCCCACTGCCTGTTGGGGGTGGTGGTGAACAGTTGCAGGCCGGCAGCTGCCCTTTGGCTGGGCACGTGGGAGCACAGAGGACCCAAGAGAGGTTAAAGAAGGATGGATTTTTACTTGTCAGGGATGGAGAGTGATGTGAGAAACTATTGCAGATCTTGGGACAGATGCCAGTGGTAAGAGACCTGCAGGACCCCAGCGAGTTCCTCTGCACCCTTTGCTGCCGACACAAGACACATTTGAGCACTGGACACTGTGGGTCCTATGCCTACCCAAAGGGGAAAGAATATCTTGGTTGTAGTGGATTTGCCATTGGGTATCCAGAGGCAGTGGCTCTAACATAGGGGGCCCTCCCCAGCAGGGGGTGCTGTGACACTAGGGAAGGGGAGGAGCCTGACCTGCCCAGCTGCACCCTCCCCAGCAGACAGTGCTGTGACACCGGGAGGGGGAGGAGCCTGCACTGCCCAGCCCGCCCTCCCCAGCAGGGGACCCCCAGTTTCTCTAGGCAGGACTGGGTAGTGGCCCAGGGGTGTGGAACTGAGCTTCTAGGCCAGGCTGTGAAAGCTGGGAAGAGTGAGGGAGGAGAGGGGGCAGCAGGAATGATGGGGATGAGCACAACGGGGAGTGTAGGGGGAAGGCGAGCTGTGTGGAGAGGAGGGCAGTGGGCAGGTGACAGAGAGCTGGGCAGACAGCAGAGTGGGAAGGGGACAGGGAGCTGTGGGTGGTGCAATGGTAAGGGAAGGGAAGCAAGGGGAAGGGCGGGCCAGGGGCGAGGAGGGGAGGGGGGAAGGGGAGTTTTGGGGGGTGGAGGGGAGGGAGAGCTGGGGGTAGGAGGTGTGATGAAGTGGGGGATTGTCGTGTGTTTTCCTTGTTTTTCCAATGGTTTACAGCAGAGGGGGTGGGACTCCGTTTCCCTGGGTGTTACTGGTTTAACGAGGTGATGGGAGAGGGAGTTGTTGTTACAGAGGACCAGCGAGGGAACTTGGGACCCAAGCCAATGGCCTGGAGAAAGGATAGCCCAGCGACTGGTGACCTGGAGGCCCAGCTCAGGAGTCTCAGCTGGTTCTGGCCAGTGGGAGGACAATGGGCTACAAAGAGAAGACACTGCTCCCCCCGTGGGACCTGCCCCTGGCGCAGAGAGACCCCCCCCCTCCTCACACTGTTCCCCCCCTGTGGCACCCTACCCCGGACCCAAAGAGACCTAACCAGCCGGTTCCAACCAGAGGACAGAAGAGAGGAGAGGAGGCCCAGGCGACCCTGTTTACCTGGAAAGAAGACAATGGACAGAGGCGGGGCTTGGGGGAGGTGATATCAGGTGCCCAGCTGGGAAGCAGGGGGGCTCAGGTCTGAAGAGAGAGAGCAGGCAGAACCCACCTGGATGCAGTGGAGACTTGGATGTACTGTGCTGAGGGAGGCCAGATCTGAGGGCCCTGAGAGTTTCCTATGCTGTGTTCAGACGCTCAATAAACCCTCCTGTTTTACGCTGGCTGAGTGTCGCTCCAGTCTAGAGAACAGGGTTGCATTATTCCCTTTGGGGAGTGGAGGCCCTGGGGGTCCAGAGCGAGTGGCCTCCCTGAGGAGGCCCACGGCGAGAAACAGGTGTGCTAAGGCTCTGAGAAGTGCGGCTCCAGGAGGGGGGCGGCGCAAGGACAGGGCTTCGGGAGAATGGGCAATGCCTGGCATGAGGGGGGCGGGGCCACAGTTCAGGTGCTCATGGTCCCCCCACTTTGAGGTAGTTTCCGCTGCTCTCAGAGAAGGGCTGTCTCACTGAAGGGGGTTCCCCCCACGGACCGCACGGGGCCAAGAGTGGGCTTGATCTGTGAGCCCGTGACAGGAGGGCAGTAGTGAGGGGAGGGGGAGCTGTGGGGAGGGACAGTTGTGGGGAGGGAGAGCTGGAGAGTTGTGGGGAGGGGATAAGGAGGGAAGAGGAGCTGGGGGGCAGTAGTGAGGGGAAGGGGAGCCATGGGAGGTAGTGGGGAGGGGATGAGGAGAGGAGGGGGAGCCGTGGGGGGCAGTGGGGAGGGACAGGGAGCTGGGGGGTGCCAGGGGGCATCGGTGGGAGGCAGCGATCCATACCGGTGGGGCTGGTGCTGGAGCAGCTGAGCTGCCAGTTTCCTGCCTGTAATCCCAGCTAATTGGCTTTGCCCCCCAGCCCGGGTGCTCCTGGAGGTGGGGAAATAAGAGGATTTCTCTGACTCCTTCTTAAGGCCCTGCCCTCCTGTCCCCTCGCTCTGTGCCCGTCCTGGAGCTGCCTGTCCCAGAGCCGGCTGCCGCGCCCCGGTGCCCGGCCCCATGCCCCACAAGCGGCCCGACGAGGTTGAGTCGGAGAAACGCAAAGGGGGACAGGACCCGAATAAGGGGGGGCAGGTGCCCCCTAAGGAGGAGGAGGAGCCCAAAGCCAGCAAGAGCCCCGGCTCCGAGTCGCGCCGCAGCTCCCACTCCAGCCACGGGCGCAAGCATGGCAAGAAGCATCACGCCGACGCCCATGCCGACGCCAACAAGGCCTACTCGCCCTTCCTCAACACTGTCTTCGGCAGGGTGCGCTGGCCGGGGGTGGGGAGGGGGGGCAGAGCAGGATGGGGGCACCAGGGAGGCAGGGCATGAGGACACTGGGTGTGGGGCAGGGCATAGGGGTTCTGGGAGTGGGAGGCAGGGCATGGGGCTCCAAGGTGGGGCATGGGAGTGCTGGGTGTGGGGTGGGGATGGGGCACTGGGTGGGGGGCAGGGATGAGTACATGGGAGTGGGAGCAGTGATGGGGCACAGCATGGGGGTTTGAGGAGGGCAGGGCATGGGGGGCAGAGTGGGATGAGGACATGGGGGTGGGATGGGGCAGGGCATGGAGGCACAGGGGATGGGAGCAGAGATACAGGTGCGGCAGTGGGGTATGGGTGTGTGGGGGCAGGAGGAGCGGATGGATTGCCGGGGGGGCTGGGCACTAGGGGAGGAGAGTGGATCATGGGTACAAAGAGGGGGAAGGATAGGCAAATAGGTGCTAGGGGAGTGCGGGAATGGAGAGGACAAGGCAGTGGTGAGAGAAGGGGTGGGCGTGAGGTGGGGGGGTGCTGTGTGGGGGTGGACTGGGAGAGGAGGGGCAGCTGCAGCAGGGAGGCAGTGGGGACATGGCTGGTTGGATGGTGTTGGTTGGGGGGTACTTTAGGGTGGGTTGGGGCATGACTAGCTGGATTGTGTGGGTGGGGTGGGCAGGCCATGGCTGGGCGGGCACGATCATGGTGGGGGCATGCTAAGGTGGGATGGGGGCAGCTGGGCAGGGTGTCTGTGCAGCGGGTACAGCTCTCCGATGCCCAGAACGGTGCTGGGGGGCAGGCACCCTGCCCCCAGGCTCCTCCAGAGAGGGGAGGTGCTGGGCAGGCTCGGAGGGCCCAAGAGGCGGGGGAGAATGGGGCACTGCAGTCCCCGGTGGGTCAGTGGTCCCCACTCCCAGATGTGAAATCCCTCCAGACTCTTGGCCCCATCGGTGCCCATCATTTCCTGGGGCCAAGAGTCTGGAGGGATGGAGCCCAGTCCTCTGGGTCCTTCTCTGCCCCCCCAGGCGGCTCAGTGGGCTGCAGCATGGCATGGCGCCCCTGGGGCGTAACAATGCCCCTGCTGCCTGCACCCTGTCACCCCGATTAGCTGGTATAAATAGCCCCTTCTCAGCTCCCTGCTGGGAGCCTGCCAATCCCATTATCCCTGGGCGTGGGGCGGCCAGTGCCGGGGCCAGTCAGAGATGGGGGAGCAGGTCAGCCCCTCCAGGGGAGTGGGAGTAGGGGCCCTCAGGGGATGGAGGGAGGAGCAGGGCCCTTCTGGGGGGGAGTGGGGGAGGGGTTGAACAGGAACCGTTGGAGGGCTGGAGTGTGGGTGGGGGACACTGGGAGCTGGCTGTTGAGCCAGGCTGGGGCTGGAGATCACAGCTTTGCTTAATCCCAGTTTCAGCAGGTTAATTTTGTCTGGGATTTCTCACCCACTTCTGTGACTTCTAAATGAAGTTGACACCCTGACAGCACCTCCTGTGCCCTCCCTCCCCCGCTGTACCCTTCACATCACTCCTCCCCATAATGAGGTGTGCGCTCAGAGAGATGAGACCCCTCCCCACATTTCTCCAATAAAATATCACTGCCTAGCCCAAAATCCTCTAGGGGGCGCTGGCTCTGATCTGGCCCTGGGGCGGGGGGACTGCCTGGCTCAGGGGGCAGCAAATGGAACACAGGGCCTTTCCCCTCTAGGGGCGCAGGCTCCGATCCGGCCCTGGGGCAGGGGGACTGCCTGGCTCAGGGGGCAGCAAATGGAACACGGGGCCTTTCCCCTCTAGGGGGCGCTGGCTCCGATCTGGCCCTGGGGCGGGGGCACAGGCAGGTTCAGGCGCTGGGCAGTGGGGGGCCAGTTGGCTGAGGCAGGCTGGCATGGGGCGCTCCCTGTGCTGTGGGGCTGGAGGCATGCGGCTCTGCCCGCACTGACCCGGCTGTTCAAGGCTGGCATCCTAGTGGGGAAGTTGATGGGGATTGAGTTACAAAGGGCAGCAGGTGGGGGCATTCGCATTGAGCTCCCAGCATCCCTGGGAGCCATAGAAACACCCTGGGCATGGAGCCCCTCTCCTCCACCCCTGCTTGCTTTGGGGGGCTGCTCTACCCTCTGCCCTCCTCCCCCACTTGCCTTGTTCAATCCCTGCTTGCCCTGGGATGGGGGCAGTTTTACCTATTTAGCGCTTTCCTGCTGTCGCTCGCCCTGGCTCCTGACCCCACTTGCCCTGCTGGCACGGCTCCTCTAGGTGGGTTTTGTGGGGAGGGTTTCCCTGGCACAAGCTCCATACTGGGGCAGCCTATCTAAGGGGGTCCACCGCATGTTCCTGGGGTCTAACTGCCTGCTCTTGTTTCTGCCCCCAGGAGCGGGATCTGTCCCCAGTAGAACTGGATGGTGAGTTGGCAGGAGCCCTGGTGGCTGCAGGGCTCTCGACCAGGAGTTGGGGGTTGCCCCTGGCAGGGGGGCACTGGGGCCTGGGCATGTCTGTTTGCCCTCTCAGAGGTGGGGCAATGGATTGTGCCCGTCTCTCAGCCATGCCCAGCCCCTTGTGGGTTGAGGACCAGGGACACAAGGAAGGGCCCAGTGCCTGCCGCCCAGGGGTGGGGTGGGTCTGGATTTATTTTTAGACTCTCCCAGTTGTGACCCTGTCCTGGGTTATAACGTATCTGTGCAAACCCAGGCACACTCAGCCTGCAGCAGAAGATTCTGGGTAGCATAGCCCACCTGGCATTGTCCACTTTACGATTAGAACGACCACTAGGGGGCGCCCCGGCTGGTACCACAGCTAGTGGTGGAACCCCTCACCGTGCATCCCTGGGGGTCCTGGTGGCAGGATCATGGGCGCTGGGTGGCATCAGTGCAGTGGCTAAAGAAAGGGTCACCCCTTACACACTTATGACCAGTTTGGGTTGGTTCTGACCCAGCCCTCACCCCACTGCGGCTGGGTTCCCTGGAGCCCCCCTGGGGATGCCCGGGGTAGGCACCCCAGTGCTGAGGGCGGCTCTGGCTCTTACCCTCGGCAGAGCTACTGGATGCCTTCAAGGAGTTTGACACGGACCAGGATGGCTTCGTGAGCTACAAGGACCTGGGCGCCTGCATGCGCACCATGGGCTACATGCTCACCGAGATGGAGCTCATCGAGATCTCCCAGCACATCAAGATGAGGAGTGAGTGGGGGGAATGTCTGTACCCCCAGGGGTCCCTCCCTGCATAGCATCCCACCCGTCCATGAGACCCCTCCTCACTGCTCCCCCCGTGGGACCTGCCCCAGAGAGACCCCACTCCCCTCACACTGCTCCCCCCCCCGTGGGACCTGCCCCTGCTCCAGAGAGACCCCACTCCCCTCACACTGCTCCCCCCGTGGGACCTGCCTCTGCCCCTGCTCCAGAGAGACCCCACTCCCCTCACACTGCTCCCCCC
>NW_020664441.1:3472998-3475264 GCF_002925995.2 Terrapene triunguis | reverse complement strand
CCCCCCCCCGTGGCACCCCACCCCGGCCCCAGAGATACACCCCTCCCCTCACACGACTTCCCTCAGTGGGACCCCTCCCCATTGCAGAGGCTGGGCACTGATCTCCGTGTCTCTTCCACAGTGGGTGGGCGTGTGGACTTTGAGGACTTTGTGGAGATGATGGGTCCGAAGCTGCGTGAGGAGACGGCCCACATGGTGGGGGTGCGTGAGCTCAAGATTGCCTTCCGTGAGGTATGGGGGTATAGGAAGAAGGGGGAACATGGGCTCAGGGGGGAGGGGGAGAAGGGTGGAGATGTGGCTGGCACCCATCCAGCCGGGCCATCCCACACTCACTCCGTTCTCTCCCCCTCCCCCCCCCCCCCGTTGGACAGGAACGGGGACGGGGAGATCAGCAGCACAGAGCTGAAGGATGCCCTCCTGGCCCTGCTGGGGGAGCAGGTCCCGCTGCCGGAGGTGGAGGAGATCCTGCGCGATGTTGACCTCAATGGGGACGGCCATGTGGACTTTGACGGTGAGAGACGCTCTGCAGTCCCCACCCATTGACCCCAGGGACTCCTCTCCCCCCACTAACTGCACTGGCCTTTGGGAACCTGCCTCCCACCCACTGGTGCCAGAGATCCCCCACCTCCTTCCACACTGAGCCATGGGGATATCTCCTCTGCCCCTCCAGCAAGGACGCATCCCTGCAGAGACCTCCCCCTTCTCTCCCTGCCAGTGTCTTCCTGTGACACCCCCCTCCCCCAGTCCTGTCTGTGCTCTCCCCCTTGTGTTTAGTTGTGTGCTGGGCCCTTAACACAGAGCTATAGGGTCTAGGGCCCTGGGCTAAAGAGCCACCCCCTCCCCCTCCAGAACAGGGTGAGGCTCAGCCCCACTTTCTACAGCCCCAGGGGGGCTGTTTTTTCACAGGGTTGTGGTGGGTGGTGCCTGGGGCAGAGCTGCCTGCTGTGGGATTGGATGGAGCAGAGGAGGGAGCCAGAGCTAGGGCTGGGGAGGGGCACATGAGAGGAGGGGCAGTGATGGCTGGGGGGTGGAGGCAACAATCTCCCCCCAGCATCCTGCCTCCCTTTGGCTGCTCCAAGCCCTCGCCCTGCTCTCCACAGCCCCCCTGCAGCCCCGTGCCCCCTGATGCAGAAGCTCCACTTGCACGGCTTGGGATGGGCTGCAGCCTCCTGAAGCCTGGTAGGGGGAGCCGTGGCTGGGGGTACAGTCCGGGGGGTGGAGGAGTGGGCTGCAGTGGGGACAGTGCAGGACAGTGCAGTCAGGCTGTGTTGTGCCGGATGTGCAGAGGGAGGCGCTGGTATTCGCTCACTCCAGATCCCACGTTGTGTCTCTCTCAGAGTTTGTGATGATGTTGTCCTCCCGCTAACAAGGCCTCGGGGAGGGGGGCCCTCACCCCCCATCGCCGTCGCTGTTCCAGCCTCCAGGGGGACCCAAGCAGCTCCAAGTGGATCCCCGCTTCTTGACAGCTGGTGACTCCCCTTCTTCGCCAGCAGGAAGTTCCCTCGCAACTCCCTTATGGGCCTTTCTTAGAAGACCCCTCCCTCTGGGTCTGCCTGCCCCTCTGCTGGCCCCTCTCCCTCACAGTGCGTTGCCAGGGGGCAGGGTCTGAATTCCCAGTTGGCAACCCCACTGGGGGCTGCTAAGGCTCTGACTAGGCCAGGCCCTGCTCCTCAGCTGGAATTCCAGATAGTCTCCCCTCACTCCCAGTCAGACTGTCCCCCCAGCTCGCCTTTGCTGCTGTCCTGTCTCCGCCTCCAGCCCAGCCCATGAGCTGCCCTAGGTACCCACCTTCCTGCTCCTGCCCCACGTCAGGGAAATCTCCCCTCCCTACCAGTGTCTAGATTGGAGCGGAGGAGACCACCCAACCCTTCACTACTCCAGCTCCTCCCCATCCCCTTGTTCACTGAATGGCTCTGCTAAAATGCCCGGCCGTGACAGAGCATTAACAGTGGTGCTGTTTCCATTTGCCCTCTGTCACGGATCCACAGGGTCGGCGTTACACCCTGGCTTTTCCACAGTCCCTTGGAGCAGTGTTTCCCGACCGGTGTGCCGCGGCACACTGCTGTGCCAGCAGTCCCCAACAGGTGGGCTGTGGAATTTTTTGAAAAACTACATGTGAGAACAAAGAACCTTCCCTTGTATTCTAATGAGCGTTGGGGCTGGATGGCAGTCTGTACGTTTGCTCCCAGGACGAGGCCCTTTCAAATACTATGCACACATCACATTCCATTCCCCAAAGTGAGGCTAAGGGAGAAAAAGTAAACAC
>NW_020664441.1:3450200-3472598 GCF_002925995.2 Terrapene triunguis | reverse complement strand
GGGCTGGGGACGGGCCGGCGGTGCTGGCCCGGGGGTGCTCGGCCGGGGGCCGGCACCCCAGGGCCCGAGCCGAGCCAGGCTGGGGCCGGGGCCGGCTCCCGGCGGGGGCCAGACTGGGCCGCGCCTCCTCCCTCTCCCTCCCCCCTCCGCTTACCTGCTGCCTGCTTCCTGCTTCCCGTGAATCAAATGTTCGCGGGAAGCAGGGGAGGGGGCGGAGTTGGGGCGTGGGGGCGTGGGCGGGGCTGGGGGCGGGGCCCCGTGGAGTGTCCTCTTTTTGGACACTCCAAATATGGTAACCCTAGGGTAGGAGAACCCATCAGTTCCATGGCCATGCCCTGATAAGTTGTGTCCATGTCCAGTAGCAGGTGTGTGGGGTTTCTCCCACCCTGAACAGGGTAAACGTGTCTGGCAGTCGTCCTGCCCTGCCCATGTCCTCCCTCCCATGCTCAGCTAGGGCCTCAGCCACCACCGGACCCAGCTCGGCCTCTACTTCCCCAGGCTGCCTCCCTTGGTCACAGCAGCAGGCCTCAGGGAAGTTGTGCTTGAGCCCGTGTGACTCACATCTGCTTTGCGGAGATGGCTGGGTCCATTCCTCTGACCCACTTAGATACAGCTGTCTGCTTACAGACAGCCAGGTCTCCTGACTTTAACAACCTTTCCTCCTTCTCCCTGTTTGCACTATTGCTAACACCTCCGGTCTGCTTGGTTCAAACCCTGGGCTGGTCCAGCAAGAGGGGCTGAATTTTGTCTTAAAGTGACACATTCATTCCCAAGAATCAAAGCTGATATCCTGGAGATCAGCCACCCCGATCCTTCCTGTGTCTGCCCAGGAATCTCAGCCATAGGTAGGGTCAATGGCTTCCCATTTGGAACCTTACCTCAGGTTGTCCTGCCTTTCAGGATTTGATGGGGTTTCACCAGCAAGGGTTCTCTCTGCCCCACAGTCCCTCCAGCCCATGAATGTCTTCCCATTAACCTTCTGCTCCCATTCAGCCTTAGGCTTTCTGTCCGCTAATCATGTTTTAAGCTTGTGGGGACGTATCTTATAGAATTGTTCCCAAAATCCTCCAGTGTAGTGACACCTGCATCCTTGCCCCATCACCATTCCCCCATCAGGGTGGTAGCTTCCATATGTGTCACAACCTTGATCTTTTGCACACACTCCAAACCTTTTCCTGTAAGCCTCAGATGCCATTTCAGACTTAAGCAGTAGAGTCTTTTCAAACTGTTCATGGTCCCCAATATCAACTCTGTCCGTTTGGCTGTACACCTGTATTGCTTTGGGACCGAGTGAGACAGACTGTACCCCTGTGTCAACACCCTATTGTACAAGGTATGCCTTGGGAGGTATCAGTGAAAAAACTCATAATTTGCTGATCAGTAATATCATGGCAAAATATACATAGCCGCGTTCTGTGGGAAGTTCTAAACATAAGGGGAGTAGACATGACTAGAAGTAGGTTTTCCAGAAATGTCTGGGGAGTGGCCAAACCAGTTCCTCAGAAAGGAAGGGCAAACTGACGCCTCAGCCTGGTGTCAACAAGCAGGGCCATTACCTGCTAAGTGGCCATTCTTTGGCAGGAAAGGGGGAAGGGGGGGGAAAAAAAACCCAAACCAAAAAACTTACATCTTAGCAAAGAACCAGCCTGGGGTTCCACTCCACACAGGTTGCCTGTTGCCTGTTCCCAGCTGGAAATGCATCTCAAAGTGGGGACAGGTCTATAAAAAGGGGCAGATACCCTAAGGGACTCCTCCTCCTTCCTTTCACTCTGTCCATCGATTTGCTGCACCAGAAGGAACAAAGGAAGCAGCCATTACACAGAAGAAGGGGTCCTGGCCTCGGATGTTTGGCTGGTAAAACTGTTGAGAGCATGTGGTGAGAGAAATTTTGCTGTGAATTTAACATAGTTTGTTCAGTGAGGCTTTAGTTGTGTTTTATCTTTACTTTTCTTGTAACCTTTTCTGACTTTTATGCCTCATTATGTATTCACTTCAAAGCTTTCTCTCTGTAGCTAATAAACTTGTTTTATCTAATCCAGTGTGTTTAAATGGAAGTGTTTGAGAACCTCCATTTGGGACAGCAGGCGGGGTGCATAGCATTTCTATTAATAAAATGATGGACTTTATATGAATGTGTATTGGCCAGGAAAGGGCAGCACAGGGCACCCCAGGTTAGAGGGCAGCTACTCACAAGTCTGGATTGTACCCAGGTACCAAGTTAGGGGGTAAGACATTGGAGCTGGTCAGCAGGGTCATCCTGGTTCAAATCACAAGTCTTCTCAAAGGCAGTGATGTCGGCATCTATATCATTCCCTTACACTGGGGCAACTGTTTGGTATCTAGGTTTCCTGAGGATTGGCATCCCCGAGGTCTTTCCCCACATCCATTTCTCCATCTCCAGTTCCTGCTTCTGTGTTCTTTCTCATGTTTTTGCTGCTTCTCCTGGTCAGCTCCCTCCCTTGCACGGTCCTCCAGTCTCTGCCACTCTATATGAAGCTCCCAGCTCCAATTCTCACCACTTTAAGTCTATTGATGGGGAACCCGGTCATGAAAGTGCCTTGCTGGAAGGGGAATCAGGTCTTGAGGCTGCCCTGCTGCTGCCATGGTTGCAGCCTTTCTTGATCTTGGGGGTGTGTTAGTATCACACTGCAATATAAGGTGCCACCAGACTCCTTGTTGACACTGCAATATAGTCAAGGCTGGTGAAAGCCAGAGCATCATCCATGTGTAGCTGGCTGGCTGCAGCCCACACACAGATCCCCTTGGAACTTCAGCTTGGTCTGGAATCTGGTTCTTGGTCCAATCATCCTTCTCCAGCCATACAATCAGTTGCTCCTTGTTGAGCTTCCCAATGCTTAACCCTCTCGCCCCGCACAGGTTTATGATGTCCTTCTTAGGGAGATGGTTATATGCCATTTTCTTGCTTTTTCCTTTGACTAACCTTGTTTTTTACTTCAGCAAGTCACATATTGCAAAACACTACTGATGCATTCAGTATCCCACTTCTGACACCAACTACCATGGACCCACAGGATTGGTGCTCCACTGCATCTTTTAATAAGTTTCTTGGAGGAACCCCTTCAGTGTGTTAGACCCTCAAGGGGTCTCACTCTTCCTCCAGGGTAGGCCCTGTAGCCTCACTGACTCCGTGATTGTGTGTCTGGGCTTCAGCCCTCCTGCTTCATGCCGTGAGCACTGACCAGCAAGTCCAACTAAGCTAGACTTCTGGTACAGACTTGTCCACTCTTCAGGAACTGATTCACCTGAAGCAATGGGGCTGGAAGGGATCTGGCCAGAGGGCTGAGGCATGGGAAGGGGCCACTCAGGCCTAACAGTGACTGTGACCCGGGGGTGCTGGAGCTGAAGAGGCTGCTCCAGCCACACTCGCTGGCTGGTGAGCGACCCCTCTACAGGGGTACCTGGGATCCCTGGTGGGGTGGAGATTGGGGGAACTTGATATTGGATAAAAGGGGAATGGAGGGGTGCACACAGCCCCTGGCATGTGTGTGTGGGAGATGGGTGGCCCTGATATAGGGGAAGGGGCCAGTGGGGGGCACAGGGAGTCCCTAGCGTGGGAGAATGGAGACACACAGGGACTGGGTGGATGCAGAGAGTCCCTGCAATAGAGGGGGATGGCAAGTTGGCACCAGGGAGCTGTGGGGGGATGGAGGGATGCAAGGAGCCCATAGGGTGCAGTGCACTCAGCTGACACAAGCTACCACCTGTGCACCCTTTAGTGTATTGACCCTTGCAGCTCCCCATGAGGCAGGGCAGTGCTGTGATCCCCATTGTACAGATGAGGCAACTGAGGCTCAGAGAGGCTAAGTGATTTGCCCAAGGAGCACATGGGAAAGCTGGAACTTGAATCCAGGCCCCCCCAAAGCCAGTGCCCTAACCACTGGGCCAGCCTTCCATCTCAACTTCCCCCCATTGCTCCAGCACTTCCCGCTGGGATCTAACTCTTTTTGTGGACCATGGGGATCTCAGTGCTGGAGACAGACCAGGCTCCAGGCCTGGGGCAAGTCCCCTAGCTCCCAGCCCCCTAGAGAGAATCAGCTCTTGGGTCCCGCAAAGCTGCTTCTCATGGGTTAGGTCCCATGGGCCAGTCCTGAGGCCCATGGTTGCCATGCTGCCTTCCAGCTGGCTGTTGCACTACAGGGTATCACCTGGCTGTGGCCCCCTAGGCTTTCCAGGTGTCCCTGCTCTTCAGTGGGGATAGACCTGAGAGCCCTCTGCCCAGGCTGCTGAGCTAAAGGAGAATCCCCACCAGCAGTAGAGGGGCTATGGCATGTAGATGAGCAGTTCTGATCCCAGCCAGCAGAGGGCACGGTGAGTGCGTATTACAGTTGCCCATCCAGAGAAGTTATGAGTCTGTTCCAGGTCTCTAGCGCCAGCTGTAGTGGCTCTGTGCTTTTAGCTCTGGCGGACCCCACTTCAATTCCCAGCATGTCGGCTGTCACACCCGCTGGGTCCCAGCCGCAGGGAGATCTCTGCGCTTGTAGTCTCATTTCTTTCTCTGCCCATGGCAAAACAGGTGGAGGGGTGGGGGGTCTGAGAGCCCCATGCAGCTGGGCTGTTACAGCCAGGGGTGGGGCTGGGGGAGAAGGGCACCTGAGAGTGTATTCTCCCATTGCAACCCCTGCCCTCATCTAGATTTGCTCCCTTGTTGTGTGCGTCAGCATTTCCCGACTGGGATTGGGGTGGGGGATGGAGTGGATGGCATCAGTTCCCCCGAAGTCACTGTATTTCTGCTCTGGGACCTCAAAGCTCATGTTAGCCCCACCTGCTTCCCTTTGCCGTAAGGGGTGCATCCCCTTTGCTGCTTCTAGCACTGCCCTTTCCCCGCTGGGCTGCCATTGTGGTGGCCTTGCGTAGTTCAGAGATGATATCTCCCCCCCTCCCCCAGTGTTTTCCCCAGGAATTGAAATTAGGGAGGGGTGTTTGAATTTACAGGGGTGTGTGTGTTAGGGCCGATGAGGGGTGAGACCGTGAGGGTGAAGATGGGCTGTATGGCACCATAGTAAAAACTGAAAAATGTTTCATGACCATTTTATTAGATTTAACTCATGTTCTAAAATCATCACACAAATTAAAGTTGGCTACTCATGCCTTCTATGAAGCACAACATCTACATCCTTCTAACACAAATGCTAGAAGTCTAAATAATAAGATGAGTGAACTAGAGTGCCTTGTGATAAAGGAGGATATTGATATAATAGGCATCACAGAAACCTGGTGGACTGAGAGCAATCAATGGGACACAATCATTCCGGGGTACAAAATATATCGGAAGGACAGAACAGGTCGTGCAGGGGGGGGGAGTGGCACTATATGTGAAAGAAAATGTACAATCAAATGAAGTAAAAATCTTAAGCAAATCCGCATGTTCCATAGAATCTCTATGGATAGAAATTTCATGCTCTAATAAGAATATAACATTAGGGATCTATTATCGACCACCTGACCAGGACGGTGATAGTGATGATGAAATGCTAAGGGAAATTAGAGAGGCTATCAAAATTAAGAACTCAATAATAGTGGGGGATTTCAATTATCCCCATATTGACTGGGAACATTTCACTTCAGGACGAAATGCAGAGATAAAATTTCTCGATACTTTAAATGACTGCTTCATGGAGCAGCTGGTACGGGAACCCACAAGGGGAGAGGCAACTCTAGATTTAGTCCTGAGTGGAGCGCAGGAGCTGGTCCAAGAGGTAACTATAGCAGGACCGCTTGGAAATAGTGACCATAATACAATAGCGTTCAACATCCCTGTGGTGGGAAGACCATCTCAACAGCCCAACACTGTGGCATTTAATTTCAAAAGGGGGAACTATGCAAAAATGAGGGGTTTAGTTAAACAGAAGTTAAAAGGTACAGTGACTAAAGTGAAATCCCTGCAAGCTGCATGGGCGCTTTTTAAAGACACCATAATAGAGGCCCAACTTCAATGTATACCCCAAATTAAGAAACACAGTAAAAGAACTAAAAGAGAGCCACCGTGGCTTAACAACCATGTAAAAGAAGCAGTGAGAGATAAAAAGACTTCCTTTAAAAAGTGGAAGTCAAATCCTAGTGAGACAAATAGAAAGGAGCATAAACGCTGCCAAATTAAGTGCAAGAATGTAATAAGAAACGCCAAAGAGGAGTTTGAAGAACGGCTAGCCAAAAACTCCAAAGGTAATAACAAAATGTTTTTTAAGTACATCAGAAGCAGGAAGCCTGCTAAACAACCAGTGGGGCCCCTTGATGATCGAGATACAAAAGGAGCGCTTAAAGACGATAAAGTCATTGCGGAGAAACTAAATGGATTCTTTGCTTCAGTCTTCACGGCTGAGGATGTTAGGGAGATTCCCAAACCTGAGCTGGCTTTTGTAGGTGACAAATCTGAGGAACTGTCACGGATTGAAGTGTCACTAGAGGAGGTTTTGGAATTAATTGATAAACTTAACATTAACAAGTCACCGGGACCAGATGGCATTCACCCAAGAGTTCTGAAAGAACTCAAATGTGAAGTTGCGGAACTGTTAACTAAGATTTGTAACCTGTCCTTTAAATCGGCTTCTGTACCCAATGACTGGAAGTTAGCTAATGTAACGCCAATATTTAAAAAAGGCTCTAGAGGTGATCCCGGCAATTACAGACCGGTAAGTCTAACGTCTGTACCAGGCAAATTAGTCGAAACAATAGTTAAGAATAAAATTGTCCGACACATAGAAAAACATAAACTGTTGAGCAATAGTCAACATGGCTTCTGTAAAGGGAAATCGTGTCTTACTAATCTATTAGAATTCTTTGAAGGGGTCAACAAACATGTGGACAAGGGGAATCCAGTGGACATAGTGTACTTAGATTTCCAGAAAGCCTTTGACAAGGTCCCTCACCAAAGGCTCTTATGTAAATTAAGCTGCCATGGGATAAAAGGGAAGGTCCTTTCATGGATTGAGAACTGGTTAAAAGACAGGGAACAAAGGGTAGGAATAAATGGTAAATTCTCAGAATGGAGAGGGGTAACTAGTGGTGTTCCCCAAGGGTCAATCCTCGGACCGATCCTATTCAACTTATTCATAAATGATCTGGAGAATGGGGTAAACAGTGAGGTGGCAAAGTTTGCAGATGATACTAAACTGCTAAAGATAGTTAAGTCCAAAGCAGACTGTGAAGAACTTCAAAAAGATCTCACAAAACTAAGTGATTTGGCAACAAAATGGCAAATGAAATTTAATGTGGATAAATGTAAAGTAATGCACATTGGAAAAAATAACCCCAACTATACATACAATATGATGGGGGCTAATTTAGCTACAACAAGTCAGGAAAAAGATCTTGGAGTCATCGTGGATAGTTCTCTGAAAATGTCCACGCAGTGTGCAGAGGCGGTCAAAAAAGCAAACAGGATGTTAGGAATCATTAAAAAGGGGATAGAGAATAAGACTGAGAATATATTATTGCCCTTATATAAATCAATGGTACGCCCTCATCTCGAATACTGCGTACAGATGTGGTCTCCTCATCTCAAAAAAGATATACTGGCACTAGAAAAGGTTCAGAAAAGGGCAACTAAAATGATTAAGGGTTTGGAACGGGTCCCATATGAGGAGAGATTAAAGAGGCTAGGACTCTTCAGCTTGGAAAAGAGGAGACTAAGGGGGGATATGATAGAGGTATATAAAATCATGAGTGATGTGGAGAAAGTGGATAAGGAAAAGTTATTTACTTATTCCCATAATACAAGAACTAGGGGTCATCAAATGAAATTAATAGGCAGCAGGTTTAAAACAAATAAAAGGAAGTTCTTCTTCACGCAGCGCACAGTCAACTTGTGGAACTCCTTACCTGAGGAGATTGTGAAGGCTAGGACTATAACAGAGTTTAAAAGAGAACTGGATAAATTCATGGTGGTTAAGTCCATTAATGGCTATTAGCCAGGATGGGTAAGGAATGGTGTCCCTAGCCTCTGTCTGTCAGAGGATGGAGATGGATGGCAGGAGAGAGATCACTTGATCATTGCCTGTTAGGTTCACTCCCTCTGGGGCACCTGGCATTGGCCACTGTCGGTAGACAGGATATTGGGCTAGATGGACCTTTGGTCTGACCCGGTACGGCCTCTCTTATGTTCATACTAGCGCTAGTTGGAGTAGATGGCCTTTGCAGTGTGTATAGGAGAGATCAGGGTTACACTTTTCTCTGAGCAAAGCTTATACTTCACCATGTCTTCCAGAGAAGTTTGCAGCTCCATCAAATGCACAAGCAGACATCTGTTTGAGGTCTAATTGACAAGCATTTAACTTTTCTAAGATGTGGGTTGTCAGAGATGCAGGCGATGTGTCTTTTATAACTTGAACATCTAGAAATGCATGTACTGGCCTACCGCTGATATCAAGATAATGTACACAATGACTTAATATTTGACACCCATTGCATTGGTGCATTCATCAGCCATGTATGCACATTTTTTGAATGTGGTGAGAAAGTTCTTCACTTTTTCAACTGTTGAATCTTTAACTGTTGCACCACATGATTCTAGCCAGTCAGTTGAGTTTCTTGCAGAAAGATAGTGAGCATTTGCTGGTCTTGTTTGGAACCAGTGTTCAACTTCAGGATGAACAAGCGACAATGCACTTAACATTGGCCCCCAGTTTGTAGTGTGTGGTATCTCTTGCTTAAATAGAAAGTATGATGCCACAGCCATGTTTGTTCGCATGAACTGTGTTGTGTCTCCAGCATTCTTAACAGCCTCATTAACACTCACCGGTGTTGTCCTTGGTCAGTGGAGACTCAGAGTTCAGAGGTGCTTTCACATAAGTTCACCTGCCAGGTTGGGGGCAAGAAGGCACCGTGCTCATTCCTCCAGCTGCTTACTGTTCGCTCTGGCCACTGTTGTTCATTGTGCCACCGTCACCTTCTGCTGGGAGTTGGTCTCTTGAGGTTCCACCCAGCTCTCAGTGATTTCAGCTGAGCTCTCAGTGGGAGAACCTCGCTGCTAGTGCAGACTAGGCCGTCTCTTCCACAGAAACACTGTCCCACAGCAGGTCCAAGCACTTAGACCTGATTATCAGTGATTTCAGCTGTAGTGATCACTTAACAAAACAAAAGACTATCTATGAAGCCTAATCAGCTCTGTCTTTAAACAGTGGAGAGGGGCAGGTCAAATAGTACTTGTGACTCAGGCAGACCATCAAGCAAAACCCCTGTCCCCACCCTCTCTCTTGATGCCCTCAATCAGCACAGGCTAAGTACAGTTCTACTGCCCTTTACTCATACAATAAGAATAACAACATTTTATTACCCCCCACCCCCCGCCCACATTCAAGTGATTTGTAACCCAACCCCAGCCAAAATCTATCACTTGGGCAACACAGCTCTGTTTGCTGGAAACCTAGGTAGATTAGGTGTGAATGTAAATACAATCTGGTCCTGAAGCCTTTCCCCCCAGCTCATCACTAGCTGTCAGGGAGATCTCAATTAGACTTAGCTTACAAATCATCATTTGAAATTATTAGGTTGGCCAAAATCACCGAAATGAATGCACTGACATTGTCATAAAAAACAACAGCTGTATAAGGAAGCTAGTCTATGTTCATACTTTTAAAATCTATTATACTTTTTCAGATACATGTATTTTATCAGATACTTTATATGCTTTTAAAGTGTGCAATAATGTTTCAATTACAATTCAAATTTCCAATCACTAAATTGGCAACACTGCATGTAACTAGTTCACAAAACTGTGGGGGGTGTTGGGGAAATTCAGGGGGGGTGTTGGGGAAATCCATGCCTGCCCCCGGTTCTAACCCCAATGACAAGCTAATCTCCTGTGCACAGCATCCTCCATTGCCGATGCCGCAGTCACCCGGCTCTGTCCATCTCAGCAGAGCGTCAGCTGTTCTCCAGCCCCCTGGGGTAGAAGCCTCCCATCTGTGTGTGACATCATCCTTATCTGCCCCCCCCATCACCGTAGTAACGGAGTACCTCCCAATCTTTGATATATGAACCATCGCGCCCCCGTCCCGGGAGGCAGGGCAGTGCTGTGATCCCCATTGCACAGATTGGGAAACTGAGGCAAGGAGCCGCTAAGGGACTTTCTCCAGGTCACGCAGGTAGTCTGTAGCACAGCAGGGAATTGAACCAAGTCCCAGGCTAGTGCTTTAACCACTAGACCATCCATCCCCTCCCATTTAGCAATATGGAGGGGCAGGGCAGGTGTGACCTCCCCACACCTCCAGTTGAGACCCCCCGTCCTACTTATCCCAGCGCCTTCCTCAAGAAAATAATGAGCCTGGGCCATCATCCCCACCCAGGGCTCAATAGTCCTTGTGCTCCCTTGTGGCAGAGATATGCCCTCTTCTTCCTGCAGGGGTGACATGGGGACCCAGGCCTCCCACTCCTCGGGCTTTCTTCCAGCCCAGGAACCCTGGAGTAAGCAGCTCCATCCATCCCACTCAATGTTACTTCCCATGGCCACTTCCTACCTTCAAGCTGATGCCAAGTCTGCTCAGGTTGCCTGGCCACAGAGCCCCAAGCAGGCTGGGCCCATTCCAGCTCCCTGGGAGGCCTCTTGCTCAGATGCTTTTCTGGCCCGGGTCTCTCTGCCCCTGGGAGCTCAGCTGCTCTCTCTCTCTAGGAGGCTTCTCTTTCCAGGAGCAGTCTATGAGCTCAGCTGTTGCTAGTCAGCAACTTCCTCACGGTGCTTATGCTCATTAACCCCTTTGCGGCTGCTATAGTGTGCTACTAGTATAGCTATGCCGGTCAGTTTCTGCAGGAAGATAAGCCTCAGGGTGTGTCTGGTTTAGTTTTCAGAAACTAAAGGGACTTTTCCATCTCAAACTCTAAAGTTCTGGGCTTTGGCAAACCCTGATTCGTCTTTGAGAGAGGAAATACACTAATGGTGAAATCCAGAGCGCACGGAGGCTGATGAAGACACTCCCATTGGGGTCTGGCTCAGTATGCAGTGAGCATCCTGTACTGGTGGCTATAATGGATTGTGTGTTGGCCTTTCAGAGCTTGGAAGCTATTGAAAGGCTGTGGGTTTGACACACATTGCTGATTCTTACCCCCTGGGAGAGCAGTGTCTGTGTGAGTGCAGATAAATGAGTTCCTCTGCCGCAAGATATTCTAGCCTGTGTTATGCATGTGACCAGATGATCATAACAATCCCTTCTGGCTTCTAAATCTATTATTCTTACTATTTGTATTTATGGCAGTGCCCAGAGGTTCTGGCTGAGATCAGGGCGCCATTGTGTAGGGCGCTGCACAGACAGTCATGGAGATGTTCTGTTCTGCCGGACTCTGCATGGACACAGTAAACGAGATTGGGGCCCATTGTCCCGGGCACAGAGTGAGGGGCCATCCTTGTCTGAAATGCTTGCAGTCTAAATAGATGAAACCAGCCAAAGCTGCATCATTATCTTGATTTTGCAAGTGAAGTCCGAAGAGGTGAAATGACTTGACCAAAGTCATACAGTGAATCTGTGGCAGAGCAGGGAATTGACCTTGGGCCTCCTGCATCCCAGCGATGATCCTTAACCAAATTCTTTAGGGGATAGGATTGTGTTAGCCTTGGGGAAACTGAGGCACAGTTCGGCATTGCTTTGGCCAAGATTGATGCTGAAAGAGGGGAAATTGAGGCACAATTCTGCATTGCTTTGGCCAAGACCCCAGCTGAAAATGGGGAAACCGAGGCAGTTGAGGAATACTCCATCATACCTATGCAAGATTGGAAAAATACTCCATCATACCTGTGCAAGACTGGAAAAAGCCCCTAATACGTGTGCAGTAGACAGGAGGCCGCTGCCTACGCTAGAGGCCCCTTTTCAGAGGGTGTCCAGGGATACTGGGGGACAGCTCAGTCAAGGGGCTCAACAGTAGTGATGGATGAATTAGGCTCAAGCTTGTGAAGACCAGCTCTTTTTCATCGTGGTGAAATATTTGCTGCCAGTTTGCATCCAAACTTCAGAACAACAGAATAAATAGAAACAAACCTGTTTCCCACCAGATTCTCCAGATACTGGGGTGGTTCTAGGATGGAGGTATTCCCACACGCTTGTCGTTTGTCTCCTGCTTCTAGGAAGCAAGGCCAGATTCCTGGGAAGGCAGAGATGGGATTTTTTTCATAGCGGGATGGAATGTTTTTCTGTCTCAATTTGCTATATCCCTGTAACCCCTGCAGCACCCCCTTCTGGCTGGGGGGAGGAGTCTACATGACTTCCCTTCTTTGATGTTTAGTAGAAGGAGACATTTCGTTACCATGAATAAAGCAGCTAGGAGAGGTGGGAGGGAGAGGTGAATGTGTCTGGGAACGCAGAGACAGTGATCGTGGCAAGTGCTGTGGCTATTAAACTCATGCATCTGGTGCTAGCCACTGTCCAAGACAGGATACTGGGCTAGCTGCGCCGGCTCTGATCCAGTCTAGCCGTTCCTGTGTTCTGACCCAGCCCCAGAGGGAAGGGGGCTGGCTGGCTTGGGGGTGGGAGTGGGATTATGGTGTCTTTCTCCTCTTGGGGGTGCTGGATCCAATGTGCCCCCATGGGGTGGAACTGTCTGGCTCAGGGGAGCAGGGAATGGGACCCTGGGGCCTTTTTCCTCCATGTCCCCAGCTCCCGTCCAGCCCCAGGAAGATAAAGCAATGATGGGGATGAGTTTACCATCTTCCAGGTTACCGCTGTGCTGGTCTCTGTCTCCCTCCAGCGGCTGCTCAGAAATGAGGTTTATGTGTCCAACAGTGTCTCCTGCAGGGGCAGCACTGGGGGAGGGGACTTGCTGGAGCTATAGTCCCCCCTTTTCTGTCTAGCCCACCTCAGCCCCACACCAGGAAGAGGCTGGCACCGCCCCTGGTCTCCAGCTGGCAGACACCACCTGTGAAGCACTGAGCAAGGGCCATTTGCACCGCGCTCCCCAGGGGAGCCAGCAGGCAGACATGGCAGCCCCAGGCAGTCTGCAGGGTTTAACTCTGGCCTTTGGCCGATGCCACCTGCAGCTTTTCTGCCTCCCGCGGGGCTGGTTAAAGCTAAACCCCAGGGCTGGGTGTGGAGCAGCTGAGCCCAAAGAGGGGCCCATTCCCTGCAGGGGGGAAACCCTGCGTCCAAAGGGGGCTCCACCGCTCAGGCTCAGGGCTGTGCAGGAAGCCAGGCTATGCCCAGGGTGGCACAGCCATGTTTCATAGAATATCAGGGTTGGAAGGGACCTCAGGAGGTCATCTAGTCCAACCCCGTGCTTAAAGCAGGGCCAATCCCCAGACAGATTTTTACCCCAGGTCCCTAAATGGCCCCCTCAAGGGTTGAACTCACAACCCTGGGTTTAGCAGGCCAATGCTTAAACCACTGAGCTATCCCTCCTCCTGTGAAGGCAGGGGCAGCCGCTGGAGCTGGCCCACTGGTGGCAACAGGGGGCACTCGTTATCAAGGCCATGATTTTTTGGGGGGGGTGTTAACGATCCTGGTTATTGCCCTGGCCCCTCACGGGAAGAAGAAAACAATGGACTGGATCCCCCTGTGTGTGTGGGGGGAAGTCCTCCTGCTTGTGACAGACCCATCCCATGCTACCCTGAGCCTCTTCTGCTTCCCCTCAGCAGGTTGGAACCGGCCTCCATGATCGCCCAGTTCTGAGTCAGGCCACGGCATGCCTGATGGGACTCACCACATCTCCCCCCCCCCCCCTTAGCCCTGTTTCCCCCCCCCTTCACTTCCCTGCCTCCCGCCCCCATCCCGCTTCATTGGTTCCTGCCCACCTTCCTCCCCCACGGCCTTCCCCCAGACAGATCCTGCCTCTTCACGCTCCCACCCTGCGCCTGTTCTCACTCCTGCATTGCTCCTGCGACTGTAGTCGACTCAGGTCGCACCTCCCCCACACCACCTGAGGGGGTCACTGAGTACACTGGAGAGACAGGTGCCCTGCTCTGTGTGCTGGTGCCTGGCACCACAGCAGACATGAGCAACAACAATTGCAGGGAAAATCGGGCTCAGCTCCTGCAGCCACAGGCTGGAGCATGCTCAGTCACTTGGTAGGGCGGGCCCATGGTAGGGTGACCAGACAGCAAGTGTGAAAAATCGGGACAGGGGGTGGGGGGTAATAGGAGCCTATATAAGAAAAAGACCCAAATATCGGGATTGCCCCTATAAAATCGGGACATCTGGTCACCCTAGCCCAGGGGTCGACAACCTTTCAGAAGTGGTGGGCCGAGTCTTCATTTATTCACTCTAATTTAAGGTTTCATGTGCCAGTAATAAATTTTAATGTTTTTAGAAGGTCTCTTTCTATATCAGTGGTGAGCTGGAGTGGTTCCCACTGGTTCGCAGGAACCGGTTGTTAAATTTAGAAGCCCTTTTAGAACCGGTTGTTCAGGGACAACCGGTTCTAAAAGGGCTTTTAAATTTAACAAAAGCTTCAGCAGCTGTCCACCCCGCCCCCGGCCCCAGCTCACTTCCCCCTCCTCCCCTGAACGCTCCGCCCCCCTTCTCCCCCTCCCCTGCTTCCCGCAAATCAGATTTTTGCGGGAAGCCTGAAACAAGCAGCAGGCAGGTAAGCTGAGGCGGGGGGGGCGCAAGGAGGGCTCCAGGGAGGCGCGGCGCGGCCCAGTCCGGCCCCGGCCGAGCGCCCCCAGCTCCGGCCCCAGCGGCGCCGGCCAGGCCCCGGCACTGGCCCCGCGGCACCGACCGAGCACCCCCGGCTCCGGCCCCGTGGCTCTGGCCCCAGCGGCTCCAGCCCGGCCCAGCTCAGGCCCCACGGCGCCGGTCCCAGATCTGGCCGAGCGGCTCCGTCCCAGCCCGGCTCGGGCCCCGTGGCGCTGGTCCCGGTCCCGGCTGAGCGGACCCGGTCCCGGCCGAGCGGCTCCAGGCAGCGGGGTTAGGGGGCAGGGAGCAGGGAGGGGGTGTTGGAAGAGGGCAGGGGAGTTCGGGGGGTGGATAGGGGTCGGGGCGGTCAGAGGGCAGCGAACAGAGGGATTGAATGGAGGCAAGGGTCCCGGGGGGGGCAGTCAGGAAGGAGCAGGGGTTGGATCGGGCGGTGGGGGGCAGTCAGGAGCAAGAGTTCGAGGGGCAGTTGGGGACAGAGAGAAGGAGTGGTTGGATGGGGCAGGGGTCCCGGGGGGCCATCAGGAATGAGAGAAGGGGTTGGATGGGGCAGCAGGGGGCAGTCAGGGGACAGGGAAGGGGGGTGGATGGGGCAGGAGTCCCGGGGGGGGCACGACCCCCTCGTGGGGTGAGGAGGAGGGAACCTGTTGTTAATATTTTGGCAGTTCATCACTGTCTATAATATATAACTAAGTATTGTTGTATGTAAAGTAAATAAGATTTTAAAATGTTTAAGAAGCTTCATTTAAAATTAAATTAAAATGTAGAGCCTCTCAGACTGGTGGCCAGGACCCGGGCAGTGTGAGTGCCACTGAAAATCAGCTCACGTGCCGCCTTCGGCACACGTGTCATAGGTTGCCTACCCCTGCCCTAGCCCATGGGCACTCTAGTCCATTCTAGGAGCTGGGAGGGTGTGAAGCATGCTCAGTGTGGACAGAATTGTCAGGGAATTAAAAAGGCTCTACTGAGCATGTGCTTATAACTTGGCCAAATTTGGGTGGATTTCGATGGGGACAGCAAAAGGCACATCCCTTCCTCCCAGGCCACCCTGCTGCTTGGGGCGCTCTAGCATTGCAAAGAAACTGTTGTAGAAATTAACCTGGCAAAACAATGCCTTTTGCCCGAGCCTCGTTCTTGGGAAAAGGCTGAATGGCTGAAACGTTCCCAAAAAATGTCTGCCTGAGGCAGGCCTGCCTGGAAAGTTACAGCCTGAATGGTTAAAGTTTTTCAAAGTTATAAGAAAGAAAAACAAAGAGTCTTGCACTGGGAAATGCCAGGGAACCTGGATAATAGGTGGTGCTACCAGATGGTGCAGTCAACACCCAGCCCAGCCCCTCCATCACAACACAAGGGTGATGTCCGCCTGGTAACACCCATCCCATCCCTCATGGCACACACCATCATAGCCATTCAGTCTGTTTATTTCCTCTTAGCCCATGGCCCACCTGGCCCCAGGCTCATTCTCTCTGCAGGCCGGGGATGGAGAACATGTGCTTCTCCATCTTGGCAAAGGCCACCTTCTTCTCATAGTAGGCAGCCTCGTTGATGAAGGCCGGGTAGATGGTGGTGTTGTCCTCGTACAGAATCTCCTCCCCGCTGAAGGTCTGGAAAATTGGGTCCCTGGGGCTCAAGGGGAGGAAATCCTTATCCTAAGGGTGGAACAGTTGGTGATAGGCTGGGGCTGGAGTAGCCTGGACCTCCCCCCACAGCCAGTGCTCTTGCCCTGCTCCCTACAGCGCCCCCTGCTGGTTGAGACCAGGATCCTCACTGTCCTGGAATTACCTTCTGGTAACCAAACATTTTATTAGACATGTACCCCATGCAGGTCACAGAGCCTTGTGAACTAAGCCCACTCCAACTCATCTCCTGGCTGTCTAATGTCACCCAGCCTGGTGCTGTATTGCTACAGTCTACAGCTCCCTTGAGCCTGAGGGCTGCATAACCAAGATCATGGAATCAACTCCAGTCGCCCCGTGCCCCAGAGTAAACCCAGCTTCACCCCGCTGAGCTCGGGGGCTAACTCTGGCACTACCTTGCCATGGTGGAGCCTTTGGAGTCGCTCTAAGTTGCTCTAAGGCCCCGTTGTGCCGCTCAGTAGTAGAAACAGGAACAGAGATGTCCCAGCTGCTCTAGAGCTGGTGTAAGAGCCCTGCTCCCAGCCCCTTGGGCTGCTTTAACCCACACCAGGGGCCAGGCGCACAGCCCATGATGCAGGGAGCACAGAGGTGGTTTAAAGCCTCCCCCTCTTGCTCTGCCCTGAGCTCAGAGAAGGGCTGAGGGAGAATTCGGGCCGGTGAGTCAGTCCTTGTTGTTGCCAGGCTGGCTTTGTGGGCATGCTGGAGCTACAGCTGTGATCTCTGCCTCCCAAAGAGAACAACAATGCAGGGGCTGGGACCACCCTATTTCCAGTCCACACCCACCTGCAGCTTGGGATGCACCATGGCCGAGATCTCCCCCTCGGGATAACGCGGATAGTCCATGCGCCCAGTGATCTTGTACACTTCGATCTCAAAGGCAGGGAACACCGTGCCTATGGAGCAAAGGGGGCAGCAGGGGGCTCAGAATGGGGGGGGGGCACGGGATAGGAAGGCTGCCCTCCCCCCTACCCGCCCCCCCGCCCCAGTTAATCACAGGCTCCTACTGCTGTGGCTGGAGAGGAAGGTGACCCCCTCAAAGTACTGATATGGGAGGAGGGCCATGATGCAGAGCAATGCATGATGGGATAGCTCAATTCATCTCCAGGATGATGCCTGATAGGATATCCACAGGTCTGTCTCAGCACCCTTGCGGAGCCTGGGCCAACAGGGGGCAGATCCGTTGTGGGCTGTCAGACACAGGATGTCCCTCTCACGACTGGCGTGTGATCCCTCCTCCCTGGGGGTGACAGCAGCTTTAATGCTACCCCGTCTCTAGCTGGACAGGTGCAGTGGCCTTAGAGCAGAGCAAAAGCTTGCTAGCATATGGGATGCAGCAGGTGGCCAAGCAGCATCTGTACCGGTCACTCCACCACATGGCCACCAAATCCACTGGTGCTGGACATGGCAGCACAGCAAATGCAATGGACGATCCCAGTCTCCTTGCAGCCCAGGAGGACACACACAGATGGGGTGCCCACCCTAGCATGGCACTGCTGGGTAAAAGGAGCCCTGAGAAGGGGCCGTGAAGCTGCAGCAACTGTGACTGTAGGAGGCGACTGGTGGCCTGTGTGATGCAGGGGGCAGAATGCGGCCCCAAGGAGGGGAGTGGAGTCGGACTGCGGGGAGCTGTTGTGACTCAGGCCCGTTCTGCATGGTGCTCTGCTCTTGCTGGGGTGCCTGGACCTTAGCTAGAGCTTGCTGGGCCTGCTCCACCTGTGCTAACAGAGCAGGGGGCAGGCTCAGAGGGGCAGCTGTGTTAGTCTGTCTCAGCAAAAACAACGAGGAGTCCTTGCGGCACCTTAGAGACTAACAAATTTATTTGGGCATAAGCTTTTGTGGGCTAAAACCCACTTCATCAGATGCATGGAGTGAAAAATACAGTAATCAAAATATATATTATAGCACATGAAAAGATGGGAGTTGCCTTACCAAGCTGGGGGTCAGTGCTAATGAGCCAATTCAATTAAGGTGGAAGTGGCCTATTCTCAACAGTTGACAAGAAGGGGTGAATACCAAAGGGGGGGGAATTACTTTTGTAGTGCTAACGAGGCCAATGCAATCAAGGTGGCCCATTTCAAACAGTTGACAAGAAGGCGTGAGTATCAGCAGAGGGAAAAAATTTGTAGTGACCTCTCCACTCCCACAGCAGGGGGGTTAACTCAAGCAGTAGAGGTTTATGCTTTTAGCTCCCAAGGTCCCGGGTTCAATCACTCCTGCCAGTGGCCTGCGTGGGAAATGGCGGCTGTTGTCCTGCTTCCTCATTCTTCACTCCAGGAATGAATTTGCAGCTCCTGTCTCGTCCTACTGGGGTCACTGGGCAGATCCAGACTAACTGGGGTCTGGATCCCAAGGCCCCTGATGCAATTGGGCAGCTCCCTGGAAATGTGGGTGAGCCCCCGGCTGGAGGTAGGAGAAAATCACTTCCCCCTCCAACACCTTGTGATGCATCTCTCAGCCCCCTAGCCCAGTGTCAGTGTGGCTGAGATTGCTCAGCAGGGGGACCCCTTCTCCCCTTGATCCCCCATGCCCCTACCTGCGGTCACTCACCTGGGAGCCCCTGGGCTGACATGAGCTCAGTGCATCTCCAGGGCACCTCTCTTACCCCACTCCTGCCTGGTGGGGGAAAAGGTGGCTCTGAGTCCCTAGCAGGAGGTGCTGGTGGGCGGCCAGACCCACACACTGGACACCCTGCTGGGGGAAACTGGGGGGGAGCTCTGTGTGTGGGTGGGGAAGGTCAGAATTAAAGAACCACATGCCCAAGGGGTCAGAATTAAAGCCAGGCGGTGTGGCTCTCTTTGAGGTGTCCTGCCCCCATGGAGTGGTAGGAGGGAGCAGTACCTGCCCCCTGGTGGGTGTGGGAAGGTGGGGATCCCCAGGACAGCCCCGTGGCCTTAATTCTGACCCTTCAGATGTGTGGTTCTGATGCAGCCCTCCCCCCGCACCCCACATACACCTGGGCTGCAGCTTCTGTCATAGTCATGTGTGCTAAGGGGAGACTGGGCCTGTTTTCTGCAGGTCAGAATGGTCAGGCTGCAGGGGCCCAAAGGGAGAGAGTTAGCGGGACAACTGGTTCTAAAAGGGCTTTTAAATGTAACAACCGGTAAAGCTCCGGCAGTTCCCCGCCCCGCCCCCAGTCCCAGCTCACCTCCGCTCCGCCTCAACCCTTGAACGCTCCGCCCCACTTCTGCTCCCCCCCTAGGGTGACCAGATAGCAAGTGTGAAAAATCGGGACGGGGGTGGGGGGTAATAGGAGTCTATATAAGAAAAAGACCCAAAAATCGGGACTGTCCCTATAAAATCGGGACATCTGGTCACCCTATCCTCCCCTGCTTCCCGCGAATCTGCTGTTCGTGCGGGAAGCCTGGGAGGACTGAGAAGCAAGCAGCGGCTTCGCGCTCAGGCCCAGGGAGACGGAGCGGAGGTGAGCTGGGGCAGGGGGCGCAAGGAGGGCCACGCGCCACGGCAGGTAACCCCCTGCTCCCCCCCTAGCTATGCTACCCCGCCCCTAGGAGCCAGAGGGACCTGCCGTATACTTCCCGGGAGCAGCCCCAGGTAAGCACCGCCGGGACTCCCCACCTCGCCCCCGGCAGGTCCCTCTGGCTCTTAGGGGCAGGGTGGGCACCCACTACGGTGGCCCACGAGACCCTTCTGCCTGGCCCCTGAGCTCCCGGCTGGGGAGGCTAGCCCCCGGCTGTTCCCCCTCCCCCGCAGCTTCAGCTTGCCCGCCGCCGGCGCATGCTCTGGGCGGCGGGCTGCGAGCTCGGCCTGACCCGGTGCTGCAGCCGAGCGGCCCGGCTCCGCTCCAGCTGCGCGGCCCGGCCCGGCCCAGCACGGCCCGGCTCCAGACAGCCACCTCCAGGGAGCAGGGAGGGGGTGTTGGATAGAGGGCAGGGGAGTTCGGGGGAGGGGGGTGGATAGGGGTCGGGGCGGTCAGAGGGCAGGGAACAGGGGGATTGAATGGGGGCAAGGGTCCCTGTGGGGGGCAGTCAGGAAGGAGCAGGGTTTGGATGGGGCAGTGGGAGGCAGTCAGGGGCAGGGGTGCCAGGGGCAGTCAGGGGACAGAGAGAAGGGGTGGTTGGATGGGACAGGGATCCTGGGGGCCATCAGGAATGAGAAGAGGGGTTGGGTGGGGCGGCGGGGGGCAGTCAGGGGACAGAGAAGGGGAGTGGATGGGGCAGTGGTCCTGGGGGGGGTGTCAAGGAACAAGGGGGGTTGGATGGGGCAGGAGTCCCGGGGGGTGGGCCACGACCCCCTCGTGGGGTGAGGAGGGAACCGGTTGTTAGGATTTTGGCAGCTCATCACCCTGTTTTGCAGATGGGGAAACAGAGGCACGACCATTCAGGGGCTTGCTTAAGGTCATACAGGGGAGGCAGTGACAGAGCTGGGCATTGAACCCAGGTGTCCTGCGTCCTTACCCCTTCAGCACAAACCCGTCCTTCCCCGCCAGAATCATGTGTCTTGTTTCCTATAATTAAACTCCAGTTCCACCAGTTATGTGAGATGAATTTGTAATCCCCTGCCCTCCTACTGCCTTGCAACCCAAATGCTGCAGCACAGGGAAGCAGGGAGGGAAAGGGACTCTAGACAAAGGGGAAAGTGTCATTGTCCCAGCGCTGGGTGACCACAGATTGGAGGTGAGGGGGAGGGGAGCCCGCACACTTGCACCCCGGGAGTGATTCCAGGTGGCATCGGTGACGCGGGAGCGGGTTTGTTTGTTTGTAACATGTGGGACCAGTGTCAGCTGCTGCAAGTGGGCACAGACTCAAGTGGAGTGACGCTGATTTTGATGCCAGCTGGGGATCTGGCTCCATTGGGTCCGATGGACTGATGTTGATTGGCACCACACCATCACTGGCTCACGCGGCTCTGCACAGAGCAAGGCTGCCCGGGACTCTGATACCAGAGCGAGAGGCACTTTAACATCTCAGATGCTGTTGGGCAGAGCCCCATGCGGCTTCACGGGCATGGCAAGCTGTGCCAGGGGCTGCCCAAGTGTCACCGGGTCGGGCCTCTGTCCAGCAGGGGAGGGCACAAACTGCCCAGGATGGGGTGTCACTGGCCCCCCGTGGTCCACTTATTGGTAGCACCTGCTCTCGCTTGGCTGGCAGGGGCCTCCTGGTGCTGTGGCACTTGGCGTGGGAGTGATCGGAAGTGAGGGAAAGGCACATGGTAGGGCTGAGGGACTACATAGGCAGAGGGGCCTGTCCTGCCTGCACAGACCGGGAGTGCGTAGAGGCGGCTGTGTGCTGGAGGGATCCTCCTGATTCCAGGCCCTGCCTCTTACTCCGATGTTGCTAAGCCTGGCGGGGGTTGGGGCCGGGGCGTGCTATTCCAGTTCAGGGGTTCCCATACCATCAGAGCAATCCCAGCTCCCAAGGTGCTTTGCCTGAAGCTTCCCCCACAGCCCTGGCCTCTCACAGGCCCCAGGGAGTAATGATGGGGAATGTAGGGCCCGGCTAGGGATGCCGTGTCCATCTGGCCAGGAATCCGTCCATCCACATCTTGTCCTTGCTGCACTGACTGGCTTCATGGGCCCCATAGGGGAGAGGGGTAACATCCTGCCTCCCCCCAGCCAATCCTGTCCAGTCCCACCGGGGAGCGGATGTCTCTGCCCTGCTCCTCTCTGTTCTGCTCTGACCCCCAGCGTCCCCTCAGCCCTTTCCTGGGCAGGGGCTGTCTCTGCCCCACATTTAATTTCATGTAATCCATTTTTCATCCCTTTCCCCGGTGATTGTTTTCTCGGGTGGGGAGCAAGGGAATGAGACAGATGGAGGGAGGGAGGGGATGCCCAGTAATGGGATTCCCACCCTCCCCTGGCAGAGCTGCATGTCCCTGTTAATCCCATTGGGAGGGGAAGGGTCACCTCGGGTATGCCTGTGTCCCTGTGGGAAGCTCCGGCCGTGGCTTCACCCCCTTACGCCCTCTGAGGTGTGCTATGAGCATGGCAGGGGTCCCTCACTAGGTGCTGCGGTGCAGCCATCTCTAGGATGGAGCCTGGCAGCTGTGTATAGAGGGCATGCCTTACCCTGTGCTGAGGTGCAGCTGCCTCTGGGGTGGGGCCTGGCACTGATTAACACCCCACAAGTGCCACTGCACACCTGTGCAGAAGAGGCAGTGGGGAGAGACCATCTGGGACTGTTTCTGGGGGGGGATTGAGGAGGCAGAATGGAATTGCCCAGGACATCTCAACT
>NW_020664441.1:3408121-3410200 GCF_002925995.2 Terrapene triunguis | reverse complement strand
CCTGGGCTGCCTCCTGGATCCGCCCTGAAAGACCCTTTGAAATGACAGCTCTCGACAACTCTGTCACTCTTAGGATTTAATGGTAACTCATTGGTGTGTACATGTTTGTGTAACCCTTCTGCCAGGTGGAGCCAGCAGCAACAAGGGCCGGGTTCAGTATCTAGGGGTTCCTTTTCAACAATACAACACAAAAGCAACTCGAGCCCCCACTCAGTGACAATTATACACCATCCCCGGGGCGCCTCTAAGAGGCAATACTTCCCCTCTCACAAGCACAGAGTCTGAGTGTAGCAAAAACTTTTAATAAAAGGAGGGAAATAACTCAGCATTAATTTGGGAAAACACTACAACTAGGGTTCATAAACACAAACGACCCACCCCCAAGTAAGTTGGTTAGTGTCCTCAGGCTCTTAAGTCCAGCAACCTAAAAGTCCTTTTAACATGCCTTTCTCTGTATCCCACTCACAGTTGCTGTCCTTGGCCAGTGCAGCCCCCGAGTTCAGAGGTTCATCCACAGATTTCACCTCCCACCCTGTGTGTGTGTGTGTGTGTGGGGGGGGGGAGTAGGGAGTATTAACCTGGGAATGTTGCATGGGAGTTTTACTAGTTGGGGTTGGGGCCAGGTGACACCTTCTGCCTGGGAAACTGGACAAAGGTTGCAGGAGGAGCCGAGGGGTGTGGCTGGGCGAGACTGCTGGAGGAGGTTTCAGTTTGGAGTTGGCTGGGGAAATGGAGGGAGACCCAGAACTGGGATCTGGGCTCCCTACGCCCCAAGATGGACCTGATTGAGGGGTCCTGTTCTCTGTACCTACAAGCTCTGTTTTACACTGTGTTCCTGTCCTAATAAACCTTCTGTTTTACTGGCTGGCTGAGAGTCATGATGAATCACAGGAAGTGGGGGGTGCAGGGCCCTGATTCCCCCACACTCCAGGGGAGGGGGGAGAGAAGGAAGTACCTTACATGCCCCACTGCTCAGATACTCGCTCATCACCCTGCTGGCCACTTGCTAAGAGGTCTTCAGGCTCCCCCCTTGACTCAGCTCTCAGTGATTTCAGCTGTTATTGGGGGAGCCTCATTGCCAATACATACTGGATAGGCATTTACAATAGAGACACTGTCCCAAAGTAGGTCTAATATTAAGTATCAGTGTTAACAAGACACTCAATTAACCCCATTTATCACACCATCAAGAAAAAAAGGGTCAAACATTATCTACAACTCTTACACAAAACCCAGAGCACTAAGTACAAACAGCTACCGCCAGCCTGATGAGCTTGTGAAGGTTAGAACAATAACAGCATTTAAAAGAGAACTGGATAAATTAATGGAGATTAAGTCCATTAATGATTATTAGGCAAGATAGGTAAGGAATAATATCCCTAACCTCTGCTTGTCAGAGAGTAAAGATGAATAGCAGAAAAAAGATCATTTGATAATTACCTGTTAGGGTCACTTCCTCTAGAACATCTAGCATTGACCCCTGTCAGAAGACAGAATTAAATTTTATTAGAGAATATTTAAAAAATAAACGGTACAAAAGATTTGAGGAGTCAGTTGTCGGTCATTGGGGGAACATACAGAGTATGGGGAGGCTGTTGTTATGTCAGGGTTGGCAGCACACATAATACATATAGACTGTGATGTCTCCAATGGGGGGGGTAAGCGGTGGGCGAGATCAAGGCACAGTTGGTAAGCGGTGAGGGTCAATCATCCACATAGGGGGTACAAATAGTCCTGGGTACAAGTGGGTGGGCTGGGTAGTGGTGATGGGGCGACCCTCACATGGTGGGATTCACTTAGGTTGGGTGGGTTCAGGGTTCAGGGGAAAAGGCCCAGCGGGGGGGGGTTAATAGGTCCCTTCCCCCTTGCAGGTGGGCGAGGTCCCCCCGGCTCACTCTTGGCATAGGCGGTGGCCGGGGAGGTTGGGTGGGTTCAGGATTTAGGGGATAAGGCCCGTCGGGGGGGGGGTATATAGGCCCCTTCCCCCTTGCGGGTGTGCGAGGTCCCCTCGGCTCACTCTTGTTATCAGCGGTGGCCGGTGGGTTGGGCTGGTTCAGGGCTCGGGGAGGGGGGGGGGGG
>NW_020664441.1:3390341-3408021 GCF_002925995.2 Terrapene triunguis | reverse complement strand
GGGGGGGGGGGGGTGGGGGGGGGGGGGGGGGGGGGGGGGGGGGGATATGGGTCCCTTCCCCTTTGAGGGTGGGCGAGGTCTCCCCGGCTCACTCACGGAATTGGCGGTGGCCGGTGAGGTTGGGTGGGTTCGGGGCTCCAGGGGTAAGGTCCCGTAGCAGGGGGTTTAAGGGTCTCTTCCCCCTTGTGGGTGGGCGAAGTCTCCCTGGCTCATTCTCAGCATTGGAGGTGGCCGGTGGGGTTGGGGCTCAGGGGGTAAGGTCCCTTCCCCCTTGTAGGTGGGTGAGGTCTCCCCGGCTCGCTCTCGGAATTGGCAGCGGCCGGTGAGATTGGGTGGGTTTGGGGCCCAGGGGATAGGGCCCAGTGGGGGGGGGGTAAGCGAGTCACTTCTCCCTTGCAGGTGGGCGAGGTCTAATCGGCTCACTCCTGGTATTGGCGGTGACCGGTGATGTGTTCAGTGTAGATGTCCCGTGACCAACGGATAGTGTCTGAGACCATTAGGCGTCTCATGAGCCGTGCGTAGTGACGGCCCACTCCACAGGTCCTCAGCACTCGCTCGTTGCACGGGTCCCAGGCACCCAGGGCCCCGACAAGCAGGGCGTCCGTGTGTACCTCGTAGCCCTTGGACCGCAGGGCGTCAGCCAGGGGGGCGTATTTTTCAAGTTTGCGGGCTCGGGCTTCGCGGAAGGCCGGGGTCCTGTTCTCGAACGGAATCGTTACGTCGACCAGGATGATCTTTTTTCCAACCTCGTCCGTGACGACGATGTCTGGGCGCAGCGGGCTGTCGGTGCCGGGGACGGTGCGGTTAACGGTGACTTCCCCCAGGCGCGGGTTGATGGCCTTCACCAGGCGGTCCTGGACGGCGTTGTGTCGCAGTTGCCAGGCGCTGGCGTGGGGCTTGCAACTGCATAGGACGTGGGGCAGGGTTTCGTTGACGTACCCGCACTTCCTGCAGCGCTTGTCCCGGTTCCCGTGGCGGATGGCACCGTTGAGGGGGACGCAGTTCAGCCGGGCGCGGTGTATGAACCGCCAGTCGGCGAACCGGATGAAGCTGCCCGTGGGGAGGAAGTGGTTGCTGGAGTCCCATTTGCTGGTTACTTCAAAGACCTTACCCTGGTCCGGTTTTTTCTTCAGGGTGTCCACGTAGAGCGCGTGGACGGCGGCCTTCAGGGATCTCTCCAGCACGCCTCTGGCTCCAGGGGCGACGATGGTGTTGTCCTCCGTTCCGATCCGCGGTATCAGGACTCCCAGCTCCTGGCGTTCCTCGTTCCATTCCCAGCGGCAGCCCAGTCGCTTCCCCAGCCGGCGTGTGGCGTTGCGGGCACGGGACCACAGCGAGGCGAAATCGCCCCTGTCCCGGGCGAAGTCGCCGTCCAGGGAGCCGCTCAGGTAGGTGGCCACATCTCGGTCGGTGGGAGGTCTGCCGATTCGTTTCTCGGTGGCGGCGTGCAGGGCGGTCGTTGCAACGTTCTTCACCTTGGTGTCCGGGCACGTCAGGAGGCGGAAGGCGTGCGTGACGACCGCGATGTCACATAGGTCTCCCATACGGGGGACGCCGGCACCACCGTGTCTGTGGTTGATGTAGATGAGCTCGTTGCTGGCTCTCCGGGGCAGGGACAGCCAGTTCTTGACCAGCTGCCGGATGGTTTTGTCCGCCTTGTTGAGGGGCACCTTTGCCACGGCGGATCCTCTCAGGACGAAGGCAATGCGGGGGATCAGGAATGTGTTGAGGGCGTTGATCTTCTGCCACGGCGCCAGCAGGGATGTGTCGATCTTGGCGGCGTCCTGCAGGATCTCCCGGATGGTGTCCTCGGGGGTCTGCCGGACGCGGAAGCCCGTCGGCGTGCCGAGGTGCTGGTACGCCTGCCCCTCCGCCAGGGGGACGACGGACTCGCCCTGGATGAGGAACTCCGTCATCAGTACCGGGTCCCTCTTGCTCCCGTCAACGTGGAGGGACGCGCACTTCTTGGCATTGAAGCGGAGTCCCGTCCAGTCCGCGGCTCTCCCGATGGTGTTGAGCATGCCCTGGAGCCTCTCGGGGTCATCCGCGATCAGGACCAGGTCATCCGCGTAGGCCAGGACGCTCACCCTCTCGCCGTGCAGGTCGTAGCCGTCGGTGCCGTCGGAGATCGCCCGCAGGAGCGGCTCCATGGCGAGGTTGAAGACGATCGGGCTGAGGGGGCAACCCTGCTTCACGCCGCTGTGGATCGGTATCTCGGCGGTCTCCCCTTCCACCGAGCGGATGGTGGTGCTGCAGCCCTCATATAGTTCCCGGATCAGGTGGAGAAAGGCCTCCGGCATCCCGAACTCCTGTAGTGTGTCGAAGATGTGGTGGTGGGGGATGGACCCGAAGGCGTTGGCCAGGTCGAGCCATGCTATCGCGCACTGCTTCCGCGTTCTCCTGGCTGTCTGGATGACGGTCTGGAGCAGGAAGTTGTGCTCGTAGCACCCCTCTGATGGCATGAAGCCCTTCTGGGCGGGGCTGATGGCTCCCCCGGTCGTCGCCCACTCCGTGATCCTGGCTGCCAGGCAGCTGGCGTATAGTTTGTACATCGTGGAGCAGAGGGAGATGGGTCTCCAGTTGCTGGGGTCGTCTCGCTCTCCCTTCTTGTGAATCAAGACGGTCATGGCTTTCTTCCAGGAGGTGGGAGATCGGCCAAGTCGCTTGCACTGGTTAAAGATGCTGGAGAGCACGAGGCAGCCGGGGTCCCGCTTCTTTAGGAGGCTGTAGGGGATGCCGTCTTTTCCGGGTGCAGTGTTCTTGGTTCTGGAGAGCCTGGCCGTCACCTCTTGAGGGGTGAAGTCAGCCTCTAGAGCGTCTGTATCGGTGATGCGGGGCAGTGGGCGGAGGCACTCCGGGCGCTGCGCGTCGTTTCTGGGCACGCCGCCGAACACTCCGTGGAAGTAGTTGTAGAGGCGCTCAGGCGGGATCGTGCAGTAGGACGGGGGCCCGTCGAGGACCTCTCTTACAGCCTTGAGGCGGTTCGTCCTGTACAGCTTCTGGATCCTTGAAGCCGCTGCCGGGTCGAAACGGCGGCCGGTGTTCCTCCTTCCAGCTCCTCTAGTGTTGGTGTCACGGTGCGGGGCGGGCCGTCTGGGGGCAGGCCGGGTGGTCTCCTGGTTCGGTGTCCTCCTGAAGGCAATCTCTGCGGACAGCTCGCGGGTGAGCCTGTCGATGAGGGGGTCGAAATCTGAGAAGGAGGCTGTCGCTTGGAGCTCCTCGATCCAGGTGGCCTGCCAGGGCGTGGCTGGTCTCGTCTTCGGCCGCTGGTCCTCGGGCTCCTCAGTCGGGGTGGGCAGTGAGTTCGTCGCACGGTCGGTGGGTTGTCTCGCTCGTGGGTCGGGGGACCTCTCGGTTGGGTCCCGGGGCGCAGTCGCTGGTGGGGTGGAATCGTTGCTGGTTGTTGGTGGGAGCTGGACCGGGTCGATGGGTGCAGGGGTGATGCCAGGTCTTCCGTGTGCGGCTGTCATCTGAGGGGTTGTCGTGGGAGCGTGCGAACGTCTGGTGGCAGGGATCGGCCTGGCGGCCTCTGGGGCCGTACCGGTCCGCCCGACGGTGGGGGTCTGGTGCTGTGGCCTGGTTGTGGCGTTGGCTCCTCTGGCAGCAGCAGTTTGCGGAGCGAGCTGGTGGGTGGACCCCATAACCTCGGCGGGTGGGGTTCGCGGTGCAGGTTGAGGAGTCGCGTTGGCTCTTCCTGTGGTTGGTGTCCGTAGGGTGGTCTGAGGGCCGACGTCGGTTCCGCGGGAGGCAGGATTTCGGGCGGCCATGCGTGGCGGGGCGCTGACCCTTCTTGGGATGGGGTTGCGCTGGTTGGACATCGGGAGGGCACTGAGAAGCCTCAGCTCAGAGAGGCTAACTAGCTAAACCCTTAGTCTGACCCAGCATAACTATTCTTATATTCACTGTTAATTCATTGGTCTGTGGAACCCATGTCCCTTCCCTAACAAATGCTATTCAAATGAGGGTGAGTCCCTCCATTGGGGTATGCCAGGTTCACACAACAAGGATAACAACCCTTTATTACTCCTGCCCCAATAACAAGGAGACTGGGGATCCAACACCAGCGTCAAATGATCATTTGGGGAACCAATCCCATCACGCTGAGCACCTAGGCAGGGTGGATGTGTCCATGCAAACGAGATCAGCTTCTGAAGTCTTTTTCCACAACTCACCACTAGATGTCAGGGGAGAGCTCATTCAGACTCTGCTTACATCTGCTTTGCTTTAACCTGTATATAACTCTCTTATTTCTCTTTCCTAGTTGATAAACCTTTAGATAGTTTATTGCAGGGTGTTGTCTTTGGTGTAAGATCTAGGGTACCAATTGATCTGGGACTGGTCTCTTGGGACTAGGAGCAACCTGTGATTTTTGTTATTAGTGACCATTTATCACTAAGTCCAGTTTGTCTGGATGGCAAGATAGAGTGGAGCGTCTGAGGGACTGTCTGTGACTCCGAGGGAACACTGGTATAGTGATCCAGGAGATTACATTTGGAACTTGGTTGGTGAAATCTAATGATAGACACGCCATCAGTTTGGGGTGTCTGCCCTGTGTTTGACAGCCTGCCCTGAGGTTGGCACTCACAGTCTCATGAGCCATTCCAGACAGCATGATGGGGGCAGCTGGGCTTGCGGCTGATGCACAGGGGTGGGACCCAGGAGATCTGGCTTCAATGTCTGCCTCTCCCACAGGCAACCATAGGGAATGATGAGCCATCCTTTATCTAGTTAAACCATGAGCTCTTTGGGGCAGGGACTGTCTCTTACCCTGTGCAGCCCCTGGCACAGCGGTGCCCAGATCTGAGACCTGCCCCAGGTGTGCCAGGCTGTGCAGCCTCAGGGCTGCTCTAACTAGCTCCAAGCTGGACAGCACAGAGTGGCCCTGACCCACTCCCTCCCTCCCATTGCGGAGCAGCATAGACCTGCCAATCAGGGACTGTTGGCCCAGTGAGCAGGTACCCAGGGTATGGAGAACAGAGAGACCTAGCCACTAACAGTGAGCGAGTGGTGGTGTTAGGAGCGGGGGGAGGGTGTGGTCAGGACTCCTGGGTTCTATCCCCAGATCTGCTGCTGACGGGCCAGATGAGCACTGTGCATCAGTTTCCCCCTCTGGAGAGCAGGGGCTGCCCTGCCCCCGTGCTGAGTGAGGTACCTGTGGGTGGGAGGACTGCAGCAGCAGGAGGCACAAGCTCCTGGGTGGAGAGGTGCCAAAGGGCGGCTGCAGGGGGCCACCTTTCTGATCCAGAGCAGGAGGGGTTGGGATGGGGCTTCCCCTCCTCCCCTCCCACATCCAGGCCCGTCCTTAGGCATACGCAGCATACGCAGCTGCATAGGGCACCATGAAATTTGGGGCACCAAATTGCCCCAAATTTCACGGTGCCCTAGGCAGCTGCGTGCTGCATACGCCCCAGCCCCGGCGACCAGCCCTATCCCTCGGCCGGCCCCTCCTGCAAGTGGCAGGGCCGTCCCTAAGGGTGTGTGGGGCCCCAGACAACTCCCTCTGCCCTGCCTCTTACCCTTCCCCCTGCTCCACCCCCATTCCTCCTCTTCCCCCAGTGATGCCCGGCAGCGGCAGGAAGCGGAGCAACCCGGCCCCAGCCCGCTCTACTCCGCCAGCTCCCAGCTGCAGCGCTCCGTTTCCCGCCGCCGGTGAGTGCGGGGAAAGGATCGCCCCCCACAGTCACTGGCGGCGGGAAGTGGAGCGACGCGGCCCCAGCCCGCTCCGCTTCCCTTGCCCTGGCCCCAGCCTTGTCGCTCGGGTTGGGGAAAGGACCACCCCTGGCTCTCTCCGGCGGCGGGAAGCGGAGTGCTGCGGCTCGGAGCTGGTGGAGTACAGCGGGCTGGGGCTGGGTTGCTCAGTTTCCAGCTGCTGCTGGTGAGTGGGGGGGGGGGTCCCTTCCCCCAAGCCCCTCCCTGTGGGGCCCCAAAAGTGGTCCCACACAGCTCCTGCCTCCCAAACCCTGGGTGGGGGGATGCCTGGGGCCCTACATAGCTCCCCTGCAGGAGGGCTGCATAGGACACCCAAATTGCTAGGGACAGCCCTGCCCACATCTCACCCTCTCTCAATCCAGCCACTGTCCCTTTCCCTTGGTCTGTGGCTGGGTCCGCTCTCCCTACACCGCATCCGCTCTCAGCCCATCCTGCTTCTCCCAGAGAGGGGGTGGGGCAGGTCTGATTGGCATGGCAGCTGCTGCTGCTGAGGGCACCAGCACTGGCTACCCAGTGCCGCTCACTCCATCTAGGTGCAGGTCCCATATGTGCCAGGGACGGGGACCGCTTCTTGCCATCTGCCCACCACCCCTGGCTCAAAGAACATGCCCCGGAGGCCTCACCCTGTGCCCCATCAGAGCCGCCCCATGGAAGCTAGTGGGGTTAATGACCCCCTAGCACCTCCCCGATAGCCCTGCAGGGGGGCAATCAGAAACCCAGGCCCTACTGCTCCCCTCCTCTTGGAAAGGGGACCAGCTCAGCAGAGGGTCTGCCCAGGAGGGTGGCTGCTATCCATCCCCGCACCCTCGCTGGTCATTGTTCCCCCCGTGCTGCCTGCCTGCCCTGTTCCAGGGTCACCCCATTGGGAATCAGGCCCCATAACTGCCCCCAGGGAGTGGTGATCTGCCCTTGGGGGAAACGGACAGGACTGGAGGGGGTGGGGATGAAGTGGCAGGGAGAGAGAGAGACTTTGCCTAGAGCCAGGGAGGGAAGGGACGGCTCCCTCTGACCGCCACGACACACAGCCACAGCCTGGCCTGCATGGACATTGCCATGACACGCAGCTCATGGCACTGGGGCTTGGGCTCTGCCCCCAGTGCCCCTCTGCTAGGGTGACCAGACAGCAAGTGTGAAAAATCGGGATGGGGTAGGGGGGTAATAGGAGTCTATATAAGAAAAAACCCCAAATATCGGGACTGTCCCTATAAAATCGAGACATCTGGTCACCCTACCCTCTGCCCAGACTGGCACCAACGGGCTGAGACCCAGCAGAACTTGTCTCCTGGGTCAAGGCTCTCCCCAAGACCTGACTCTGAGGCTGGGAGAAGATATTCCCACCCACTCCCCAATATTGGCACAGAGCCTAAGTGCCCACCAATGCCAAGATGCACCGTCCGGCCCTGAGATGGAGACCATGGGCAGGGCCACCTGGGCATCAGTCACATACTCCTGGGTCATAGCCAGCCCGTCAGAGCAGGACCAGGCTGCAGAGCCAGCCAGGCAGGGTCCAGTGCCAGCTAATTAGTACCATTCATGAAGTGTTAGTCTCAATCCCCACTGCAACCTTCCACCAAAGGCTGGGAGGTCACCCACGGGAAGGGGGGATAAAGTAGGACCTACCCGAAGTGTCTGCAGTGAGAGTCAGGCAGGGGTTAGGATGGAGCGAGCCCCCACCTGGTGTCCAATCACTGCTCGGTCTCCGGAGAAGGATGAAAGCCAGCAGGAGCAGGACGCTGATTTATATCAGTGGCAAGAGAGGAAGCAGCATGGGAGGGGTGGGGGTGGAGGCACACGGTGTGAGCCAGTAGGGCAGGGAGGCAGATACCATTTAACTGGTGGCAGTCCAGCTAGTGCTTGCCGCAGCCCGCCTCCAGGCCCCACCCCCAAGCCTCAGGCCCCTTGGGCCCAGTCTGGTTGGGAAGAGCTGACATCCAGCCTGGGATCCTGCGCTCACATGTCCAGCTAGCTTCACCCATGGCTGCAGACTCCGTCAAGTGAAAGCCCAAGGATGGCCCCTGTGGACAGGGACAGGGCACCTGCCAGCCCGGGGTGGGGACTTCACGGGGTTAGGAGTGCGTGTAATCAGGGACAGGCTGTTGGGACCAAGTGTCTTGGCTGGGAGAGTTGGGGAATAACATGAGTTAAGAGGCAGTGTGGCCTAGTGGATAGAGCACTGGACTGGGAGCCAGGAGATCTGCTCTGCCCATGGCCTACTGGGTAACTAGGATCAAGTCATTTCCCTGCCCTGCACCTCAGTTTCCTCTCCTGCCCTGTTTCTGGCTGGTCTGTTTAGACTGTAAGCTCTTTGGGGCAGTGGCTGTCTCACAGGATGTACAGCACCCAGCACAGGGGGGTGGGGGAGGGACGGGACTGATCTCAGATGGGTCCTGGAGGTGCTGCCGGTCTGCCGCCCGCTCCTCTCCTCTCCTTTGGGGGTCATGAAGGAGGTGAGTTAAGATTTGTTGCCCAGCTCTGTCCGTATCACACAGCAGGCATGTGGTTAGACAAAACTGCCGACCAGCGAGACTGGGAAATGGCAGGAGGTTTTGATCAGCTGCCAGGGGTTGGCTCCAGGTGATCAGTGCGGGGTTAAACAAAGGAGCTGGCCCTGGCACGGGGAGCACGCTGATCTGAGCTGCGGGCTGAGAGCAGAGGGAGAAAAGGAGGAGAAAAAACATGTGTTGCTCAGCAACCAGTGATGGAGAGAGGCAGGTCGAGATGGGGTCATTTTGGGGAGGAAAATGTGGGTTTGGGTTAAAGGAAGAGGGAGCATTTCTGAGAATCAGATCCCGGAGGGGAGCAGGTGGGTTTGTTAATTGAGCAATCAAAGGGCAGCTCAGCCCATGGGATCCTCGATTAGTGCCTGTTAGAAACCGCTGCTGCAGGCGGGAGGATAGCAGTGCAATGAGACCAGGTTTGTCCCAGAGTTTGCTCCACCCCCCAGTATCTGGGGCCTTGCCAGGTTATTTCCAACTGCATTTCCTTGGTGCAGTCCTGTTTATTTACTGAATTCTCCCACACAGTCCTGGCTCCTGCACCAACAGGAACAATCATCAGCTGACCATTTTCTTGCTCAGAAATCCCGAAGCCTGAATCTCCAGCCAGTCCTGTGCCCCAAGGAGCTCAGCTCCTCACGGCCATGCTCACAACTCCTGCCCTTGCTGTCTGCTGCCTTTCTGCCTCTCACACAATTTGCCAAGCAATCCCCTAGCCCCTGTGTTTGCTGTCAATCTCAGCCAGGGAAACCCTTCCAACCACACAGCTTAACTCAGTTCAGGCTTTGCCTGGTGACTGAGTGCCTTGGGCTGCGGCTTTTATTGTCTCCAGCTATCATGACATAAAAGGATAAGTGACAATCAGGGTTGAGACACCCCAGCGGGGATCTAAACCCTAAAGAATAAGCAGTTGAATCAATTAGTTGTCTACAATATTATTGTACTTATAAAAGTGTAGTGAGTAAGGTCTTTTAGGGAAGCTGGGGACACTTTAATTATTAATTAATCAACCAATCAATCATTCAATCAAATAATTAATTAAGGTAATTAATTAAAGGTGATTAATATAATTGTGAGATGTCTGTGTGACACTGTATGGAATATGGGTGACCACTTATAATATTATCGATACCAATATCACAAAATTGCAATGAATCTTATAGGCGATGTAAGTGATCAGTGGAAAACGTACAATTTGTTAGATATGATAAGCTTGTTTATATCTATGTATCATCTTTGTATCGTGCGTGCAAACGTGTGGTATATTGATATCTCAAATTTGTGCTGTGTATCTGGGTAATCCCAGACAGATTAGCATCAGCACTATCCAGCCCGCTTGATGGCCCATCAAGCCCATGAGTCAGCAGGACATGTAGGGACATGCCTGTGGACAGGGAACTGCAAATACTTTTCCATGCCCATATGCTGTGAGCTTGTGTTTGGGACAAAGGATGTACAAGCCACATGACAAAGGATATAAAAAGGCAGCTGCATCACATCCATTTTGTCTTCAATCCTGCGTCTCACCTCTGGAGCAACATCTCTACAAACTGAAGTTTTGGACAAAGGACTGATAGACCCATCCAAGCTTTGGATGTGTTCCAGGGGGACTTCACAAGCCAGCAAACTCACCAATGCTGCTAAGAACTTGATATATGGACTCTGAAGTCATATGTCTGTGTCTGATTGCTTTGACCATTTAACAACTCTCTTCTCGTTCTTTCCTTTTATAATAAAACCTTTGGTTTTAGATACTAAAGGATTGGCTGGCAGCGTGGTATTTTGGGTAATATCCAAAGTAGTATTGATCTGGTAATGAGGCTTGCCCTTTCGGGATCAGACTAACATTTTGTATAATGAATAGAGTTTTAAGTAACTTCTTGTTTTACTGGATCTATGAGCCGGTTGGGAGCCCGAGAACTGGAATGCAATAAAGGGGGCTGTGTGATTTCTTTTTTGCAGCTTCTTGATAACCAGAGTGGGGGATCAGGAGCAGTTTGTGACAGGTTGGTGAATCTAACGTCACTGTGAACCACCAGTTTTGGCTGCCTGCCCTGACCCTGGCATTTTCAGCGTGGGCTACCCTAGGCACTTCGGGTCACAGTCTGTAATATCACTGCATGTGGAATCATGGATACTCACGGACATTAAGCTTTAAAGTCTGTGACCAAACAAAGGGAGAAACAGATTTCCCCCCAGGCAGGCAGGGAAGGCAGCTGTCTCCCTGTCTCTAAGGGACATGGGACACTGTGGACCCTAAACAATGGAAGCCCCAATTACATATGAGTCAGCAGGGAGATGGGAAATCCATAGGAAGACACACACACAGGGTAGAAAACCCTCCAAAGAATACTTGTAAAATGTTTACTGGTCTAGAAAAAGAAGGGGAGAGACCCCCTAGTTATCCATCACTTCAGGGACGTAGGGTAAAACGCCTTCAGAGCCTGTGAAAGTTGGAGCCACTAGCTTGTGGGGCTAGAGATGCTGGCAACCTGGTGTGAGAAAGAAAACTGCTTAGACAAAGATTGTGACTGGCCAAAACAAAGGTTTGGACCCTAGGAAGCGGGTTTGTTTTGGTTTTTTTGTACCCATGCCCTGTCTTTTCCTCTTGCGTAGTATCACTAAAAGCAGGGCTCCCAAAAATTTTTCCCTGACGCCCACTGGTACAACTGCAATAGGCGCGGTGACACGTGTGGGGGCATGTGGGGTCACGTCCCCACCCCACCCCGATTTGCTGCTTGGCTTGTACTGAGCATGCTCACACGGACTGAACATGCTCAGTGACACTGTTGAAGCATGCCCTCATGCTCCCCCCCTACACTATTGGCAGGCATGGGCCCTCTCTCCCTGCGTCTCACTTATTAGCACTTCTGGAGGGAAATTATGAATGTTAATTATTACTCTCACACTGTAACTCAGGGATCGGCAACCTTTGGCATGTGGCCCATCAGGGAAATCCGCTGGCGGGCTGGGACAGTTTGTTTACCTGCAGCGGCTGCAGGTTCGGCCAATCACAGCTCCCACTGGCCACAGTTTGCTGTTCCAGGCCAATCAGGGCTATGGGAAGCGGTGGCCAGCATATCCCTTGGCCCACGCCGCTTTCCGCAGCCCCCATTGGCCTGGAACGGCAAACCGCGGCCAGTGGGAGCTGCGATTGGCCGAACCTGCGGATGCTGCAGGTAAACAAACCGTCCTGGCCTGCCAGCGGATTTCCCCGATGGGCCACTTGCCAAAGGTTGCCGATCCCTGCTGTAACTAAACAATGTACATGTTTCCTCTTCATTTCAATGCAAGCACTTGTAATGAGAGAAGTCCCTAGTAATATGCCCCTGAGAAATGCTTCAAGATCTTTGAAACCAGTTTTAGTCAGACTACACTTTAAAAAAAAACAGTTGAGCGCAAAATGTGGTGTTCAAACAGGGGAAACACAAGTTCGTACCATACTGAACAATAAGCAACCGAAAAATGTTAACAACATGGTTAACAAAACTGTGTAATTATTTGTTGATTTTTAAAACAAAAGAGTTGTCCAACTCTGCACACTAGATGGTGTATTCAATTTTCTTTTAGTGTGTAAGTAAAGACCCAGCCCTTCTCTCTGCTAATTAGAAAAGACTCGAATATTGTCAATAAAAGTATAAAATAACTCACGAACCAGGAGTCTTCTTAATAGGGTGGACATGCCTGTTTCTGCTTGCACAGTTTTTCCAGCTGGGGGCGTGTGTTAGTGAGGCTCAACCTGATCTCCTCTTCAATTTTCAGCCTTGCTCACTCGCTTTTTTGATAGCTGCTGGCGCTGAAAATCCAGCTTCACAAAGAGATGCTGTTGCACCAGGAAGGAGGACAGGCTGAGGATGGATGCCCCACTCTGGCGAGAGATGGATGGCTGGGGAGGGAACCCTGCAATGGAGGGGGTGGGTGGCTCCTAGCATGGACAGCAGAGATGGGAGGGGGGAAGGAGACAGGTCAGTGCCCTGGGGAGGGGGATACCTGACCCCCCCCACTGCAAAACATTACACCCACTCCCTGCCACCAGCAACTGAGATGGAGGGGACATCTCGGTGCACAAGTAGGGGGATCCCCGATTCTCCCCACTGCAAAATAGCCACCCCCTGCTGCCTGCAAGCCAGATGCTGAGGAAGGGAGGAGGAAACCTTCCAGCTGCACCTCTGCTGCTCCCCCGACCCCAGCTTCCCACCATGTAAAATCCCTTTCTTCCAGGCAGTCCCCCTCAAACTCCCCCACACATGGTCTCCAGGCAGGCTCTGTCAGGCAGGGCAGGTGGAAAGGGCTGCGTGCCCTGGAGCTGCACTGAAGGGCCAGGGTAGTTTGGAGGGGGAGCAATGCCCCTACATGCCCCATCTCCCATCTCCACCCTTGCCAGCAGACCTCCCAGGACTGTGTCGCATCCCACAGAGTGGGAACCCCTGACTTAACCCTCTGTTCTTTAACTTAATCTTCGTTTTGCCATAAACCATCTCAGGGTGTTGTACCAATGTAGGCGTGAGTCCCTAGCTAACCTATCAGGCTGGTGTGTGCTCTGTCTCTCTCCAGGCAGCAAACATAGCGGTTTCAGTGAGTGTCCCGGGAGAGGGACTGGATGCTTCAGGGAGACATCCCCGGGGAACGCAGGAACTGGGGTGCACTGATTGTTACCAGCAAGGCAAGGTTTGGACTGGTAGCCTCTCAAGGAGTTTGCTGGGAGAGCAGACAGGCTGGGAGCTGACACATGGTCTCATGCCAGCAAAGCTCACTGTTGCTGAGGAAGAGGGGTAACACAATGACTCTCAGTTCTGGGTGTATTGAAATACTCCTGCCATTAAACCATTCAGCGGCAATCAAAAAAGCTAACAGAATGTTAGGAACCATTAACAAAGGAATAGATAATGAGACAGAACTAAGTCAAATATGATGATGATTACTGAAAACCTTATTAATCATATAAAAAAGTTCTACCAATCTCAAGGACTGAGATCCCAGTCCTGACTGGACCACCCTGAATATAAACATTGGACTATAACCTACGGACTAATTCTGAAAGAACTCTTTGCAACTACAAAGCTCACCATCTCTGCTATGAATCGGAATCTCAAGAATTGTACTCATGTCTGTATGTATACTGATCTTTTAACCATACTTTTCTTTTTTAATAAATTTTAGTTTAGTTAATAAGAATTGGCCGTAAGTGTGTATTTGGGTAAGATCTAGAATATTCATTAACCTGGGAGGTAATGTGTCCGATCCTTTGGGATTGGTAGAACTTTTTTATATGATGAATAAGATTTTCATTTATCCTTATCATACCTGACTTGGGTGTCTTGGTGGAGGCCTGAGGCTGGGTTACTTTACGGAAACTGTGTTGTTGGTGTGACGCTGTACCCCATAATGCTTTACGGGAATATGACATAACTGGAATATGTTTTGTGCTGCCTGTGCCATGTAACATATCTCTGTAAAGGTTATGGTCTACTATATCTATTCATCCTATTTGTACACATATATCATTTTGTGCTTGAGGTTAAGAATATTGGCTGTATACTTGCTTGATTTCTAAGTAAACTTTGTGAGGCATTTGGTCAGCTTCTTTAGAAAGGAATTCGCAAGGTTAAGTACCCAATCAGGAAGCACTTGGGGAACAATGCATCTTGGAATGCTCCAATCCACATAAGAAGTCTTCCTGGAGACATACAAGATACCATGTGGACAATGGCTTCTGCCTGTAAAGACTGTGATTCATGCATGGAGATGTGACTTGCCCAGGTGACTCTAAAACTCCATTTTGTAGCTGGACTTTGCATAGGAGAGAGGAGGGGGTCTCCACGCACAAGAGAAAGTCTATTTAAGCCCAGGGGAGACCCCTCCATTTTGTCTTCAGCTGGCTAAAGAGAGAGCCTCTTCACCCCAAAGATACCTGAAAGAAACTGGAACAAAGGGCAGTGACTGCAAGGGATGTCAGTGATTGCTGGACCCGGACTAACAGGAGATTAGTCTGTAAAAGGGAGCATTCTGGAACTGGTCAGGATCTTATCTGTATTCAGTTTGATTAGACATAGATTTGCGTGTTTTATTTTATTTTGCTTGGTGATTTACTTTGTTCTGTCTGTTACTACTTGGAACCACTTAAATCCTACTTTCTGTATTTAATAAAACCACTTTTTACTTATTAATTAACCCACAGTATGTATTAATACCTGGGGGGGGGGGCAAACAGCTGTGCATACCTCTCTATCAGTGTTATAGATGGCGAACAATTTATGAGTTTACCTTGTATAAGCTTTATACAGGGTAAAACGGATTTATTTGGGTTTAGACCCCATTGGGAGTTGGGCATCTGAGTGTTAAAGACAAGAACACTTCTGTTAGCTGCTTTCAGTTTAGTCTGCAGCTTTGGGGCAAGTAATTCAGACCCTGGGTCTGTGTTGGAGCAGATGGACATGTCTGGCTCAGCAAGACAGGGTGCTGGGGTCCTGAGCTGGAAGGGAAAGCAGGGGTAGAAGTGATCCAACCCGTCAGAGTTGGCTTCTGGGTAACCAGTGAGATATTATAGAAGCTGTTTTGTGCTGGTTTGGTAAATCTAAGTATTGGAATATCCACCAGCTTTGGGGATTGTCTGCCCCATTCTTTGCAGTTCACCCTAATTGAGTGACCTCAGTTGGCTCCTCTGGGACTCCGGTCACAGCCCCACTCCCTAGCCAGCCCATCTGGCATCTCCTATCCCAGTCAAAAATTCAACTCAACAGAAAAAGCCAAGATCTGTTAAGGCAGGGGCTGTGAACAGCTTATCAGCCACCTAGAACAAGTGCCAGCAGGGTTTATCAGATGTGCAAGAGGATGCAGCCCCACAACACCCTGGCCCTATCTGTTAGTGGTTTCCCCTTATCACTGTAGGGGAATATGCTAAGCTCAGGAGAGAGGGTAGCTGCCACACGAGATAGTAAGGTGACAGAAGCAGCTCCTTATCCAGCATCTGCAAAGTAAGGGATCCCATGAGCACAGATCCAGAATCCTCTGGGGCCTCCAGCCAGGAAACCATGGGCATGATGAGAGCAGAGCAGACTACAAGGCACGGGAGGCTGGCTAGACCCCATGTGCAATATGCAGTGCTGGGCTGAGCCCTACCCTACTGGAAGGGCCAGGCTGATAGTAGTATCTAGTGCAGTAGTTCTCAACCCGCAGGCTGCTTGCGGCCCAATCAGCACACGTGACATCCTCAGGGCCATATAGGTAGTGGCCCACATAACACCTAGGGAGCTGCATATGTGGCCCACCACGGTAAATAGGTTGAGAACCACTGATCTAGTGTGCTACTACCCATACCCACGGCAGCCCTGGCTCCCCCATGCACCTGGAGAACCGAGGCCTAGAGAGATACAGGAACCTGCCCAAGGTCCCACAGGGAGTTTTTGGCTGAGCTGGGCTTGAACCCAGGCCTCCTGAGGCCCAGTCTAGTGCTGTAACCCCCAAGGCACAGTTAGACCCCAGCTGAGAGGCTCTTGCAGGGCTGGCCCCATCACCCAGGGAGGTCTGTTGCCCTGGACAGGATGCCAGGGCAAAGCAAGGCTGGGCATGAGGGTGCAGAGGGTGCTTGGCTTTGGGTGTGTGGTCCCCGGAGGGGAGGGTGAGAACTCACCACCACAGCAACCACTAACTGTTCCCCTAGGGCAGCCCCAGCAGAGAGGCGGAGGGGAGGATGGGCCCTGGAAAGGGCAAGTTCTGGGGTCCCCTCTGGGGCAGGGGAAGCAAAGGATATATAAGGATCTGTGAACCTCACTGTACTCCAGCACCCTCGGCCCCGTCCTTGCTGCATCTGAGTGTCAGCTCATCAGTGGCGGATTTAGAGTTAGTGGGGCCCTGTGCACAGCTTCATTTTCAGGGGCCCCCCTCAGGAACCAGCCAAGAAAAAGAACATTTTATCTCCCCCCAGTTTTTCATTTTTTTCTTCATCTTCCTCCTATATTATAAGTAATGGGAAGTAAATGAAAATTAAGTGACCGACCCCCACACCCCCTACTGAACCCCAACCCCCTGCCTGAGCCCAGCTGCGCTGCCGGCCAGGATTCAGGGGCAGGTTGTCAGATGAGATTTGTCCTGCATTTTGGGGAGCCCCTGTTGTTGGGGGCCCTGTGCCACCGCACGGGTTGTTTCATGGTAAATCTGGAGGATGGCATGGACTTCACTCTCAGCAAGTTTGCAGATGATACTAAACTGGGAGGAGTGATAGATACGCTGGAGGGTAGGGATAGGATACAGAGGGACCTAGACAAATTAGAGGACTGGCCCAAAAGAAATCTGATTAGGTTCAACAAAGACAAATCCTGCACTTAGGACGGAAGAATCCCATTCACTGTTACGGACTAGGGACCGAATGGCTAGGAAGCAGTTCTGCAGAAAAGGACCTAGGGGTTACAGTGGACGAGAAGCTGGATATGAGTCAACAGTGTGCCCTTGTTGCCAAGAAGGCTAACGGCATTTTGGGCTGTATAAGTAGGGGCATTGCCAGAAGATCGAGGGATGTGATCATTCCCCTCTATTCAACATTGGTGAGGCCTCATTTGGAGTACTGTGTCCAGTTTTGGGCCCCACACTACAAGAAGGATGTGGAAAAATTGGAAAGAGTCCAGCAGAGGCAGGGCCGGCGCTTCCATTTAGGCGACCTAGGCGGTCGCCTAGGTCACCAGGATTTGGGGGGCAGCATTTTGCTGCCCTTGGTGGCAATTCGGTGGCGGGGGGGGGGGGTCCTTCCGCGCTCTGGGTCTTTGGCAGCAATTCTGCGGCGGGTCCTTCACTCACTCCGGGACCTGCCGCCTAAGTGCCCCGAAGACTGGGAGCGTGGAAGGACCCCCCCCGCCACCGAATTGCCGACGATGACCGGGAGCGTGGAAGGACCCCCGCCTAGGGCGCCAAAAACCCTGGCACCGCTCCTGAGCGGAGGGCAACAAAAATGATTAGGGGGCTGGAGCACATGACTTATGAGGAGAGGCTGAGGGAACTGGGATTGTTTAGTCTGCAGAAGAGAAGAATGAGGGAGGATTTGATAGCTGCTTTCAACTACCTGAAAGGGGGTTCCAAAGAGGATGGATCTAGACTGTTCTCAGTGGTACCAGATGACAAAATAAGGAGTAATGGTCTCAAGTTGCAGTGGGGGAAGTTTAGGTTGGATATTAGGAAAAACTTTTTCACTAGGAGGGTGGTGAAGCACTGGAATGGGTTAGCTAGGGAGGTGGTGGAATCTCCTTCCTTAGAGGTTTTTTAGGTCAGGCTTGACAAAGCCCTGGCTGGGATGATTTAGTTGGGAATTGGTCCTGCTTTGAGCAGGGGGTTGGACTATATGACCTCCTGAGGTCCTTTCCAACCCTGATATTCTATGATTCTATGATTAACCACAATCTGGGGAGGTGGGACCTGAGAGTAATCCCCCCTAGGGCCGGCTCTGGCTTTTTTGCCGCCCCAGGCAAAAAAAAAAAAAAAAAAAAACT
>NW_020664441.1:3385840-3390241 GCF_002925995.2 Terrapene triunguis | reverse complement strand
AAAAAAAAAAAAAAAAAAAAAAAAAAAAAAAAAAAAAAAAAACTTGCGGCGCGGCCGGAGCCAGAGTGCAGGGGGACTCCCTGCGCTGGTGCCCCGGCTAGCGGGGGAGAGAGAGAAGGGGGCGGCCAGGGCTTCAGTGGGGCGCTGTCAGCAGCCCCAACCGCTGAGCCGCCTGCCGGGAGGGCTCCGCGCCGCGGTCGGCTGGGAGGGAAGGACGAGGCTGCCCTGCCGGGCTTGCTGCAGGGCACTCCTTTCCTCCGCACCACCGCCCCCTACAGGGCGGCCGGAGCGGAACAAAACAAACAAACAAAAAAAAGCGGCCGTGCCGCCCTAGGATTGGGCCAAATGCCGCCTCGTACAATCTGCCGCCCCAAGCATGAGCTTGCTCGGCTGGTGCCTGGAGCCGGCCCTGATCCCCCCCCTCCTTGCTCCAGGGCCCCACCCCCTGAACCCCATAGGGGAGAATGCTGTGGGGAAGGAGGCCCTGGGAGAGGATGTGCTGGAGGCCCTGGTTATATCCATTGCTGGTGTCAGGGCACTGATTCAAAGCTGCACAACACAGAGGCACCCAGGATTACAGGGCAGGTGGTGAGAAAACCCCTTACTGATCTGGGTTGAACCCCCAAGCGTCACACTGGTGTAGTCAAACAAGTTTTACACACACAGCTTGCTATCTGACTGGGGTTTGCACTTCAAGCACCAGTAAAATCCCTGGTGTGCCCACACCTCGAATACTGCTCTGGTTCAGAGTTTTAAAATGTTAAATATAAAGTAATGCAAAAGTCATGTTAGAATTGGGAAATGTACAGAGAAGGGCAACAAAAATGATGAGGGGTCCAGAACAGTTTCCACATGAGGAGAGGTGGAAAAGACTGGGACTGTGAAGCTTGGAAAAGAGACTAAGAGGGGAGATGATAGAGGTCTATAAAATCATGACTCGTGTGGAGAAAGTGAATAGGGAAGTGTTATTTATGTGTAACTTTAGCGGCCTCGTGGCCAAGATGGAGTCTGCTCTGCAGGCAGCTCTGTCCAAGAGAGGGCGCGCGCAGGAATGTAGCAGGAGAAATCCCTTCCACCCCAGGGGCACCTGTTCCAAACTCCCCAGAGTAAACACCCACAGGAAAAGTACAGTGGATATAACAAGGGAAATATTTATTTACAGAGGGATGAGAGGAGAAAAACAACAAGGGGAAATATAGGGGGAGCAGTAAGACAGGGCTGCATCCAAGCCAAGGCCCCACAGGCCCAGTGGTAGCACAGTCTGGAAGGGCAGACACTGAGCAATGTGTCTGCACACAGAGTTCAGAAGTCCTGAGCAAAGTTCCAGTCCAGTGGTGAGTCTTGGGTGCTCCTGGTCATCTTCGGCGCCAGTGAACTTTCCCCCAACAAACCCCTCCGGTGCCCTCTTCTGCCGCTCTCTGCAAAGCCACACAGAGCGACCACCTCCCCACTTAACTATCTAGCAACCTCCCTCCTTGTTTCCAATGCAGAGTCAGCAGCCCCAGTACTCACAGCCCCCATAGGCGTGCGCAGCCTATTTCATTAGGGTGTGCACCCAGGGAGCCCTGCCCTAGCCCTGCCCCCGCCCTGCCCCCATCCACTCCTTCCTACTTCCCGCCCCCTGACTGCTCCCCTTAGAACCCCCAACCCTCCCTGCTCCTTGTCTCCTGACTACCCCATCCTGGGACCCCTGCTCCTAACTGCCCCCCAGGACTCCTCCCCCTATCTAAGCCTCCCTGCTCCTTGTCCCCTGACTGCCCCCCTAGGACCTTACCCCCTACCTGTCCCCTGACTGCCCCAACTCTTATCCACACCCACGGCTATCCAACCGCTCCCCGCCCCCTGACAGGACCCCCAGAACTCCCGACCCATACAACCCGCCCCCTGCTCCCTGCCTCCCCCAACCCCTCTCCACACCCCTGCCTCCCCCCGGCCCCCCCCAGGACTCCCAACCCCCACCCCCCCCCCCCGCTCCCTGACTGCCCCCTCCAGAAACCCCCTGCCCCTAACCACCCCGCCGGGATCTCACCCCCTATCCAACCCACCCTGCTCCTTGTCCCCTGACTGCCCCCACCCCTTATCCAACCCCCCTGGCCCCAGACCCCTTACCATGAGATGAGGCTCCTAGCCTCCCCGCGGAAGCGCACAGCCCCAGCTCCACAGGGGGGATGGGAGAGAGAGGGGCTCAGGCCAGCTCCACACAGAGTGGGGTCAGGGCTGAAGCCCTGCAACTTTTGCCACTAGGGTGGCTGGGGCTCCCGAGATGGGGACTTCAACCCCACATCTTCTGCCAGGGTCCAGGGCTTCTCCTCCCTGCCCCAGTGTGGCTCCTCTCCCCCCCCCCCCCGAGTGCAGCTCCTGCTGGGGTCCGGGATTCTCCTCCCCTGTCCCCCAGTGTAACTCCTGCTGGGGTCTGAGCTTCTCCCCCCCCCCCCCCCCAGTGCAGCTCCTGCCGGGGTCCAGGCTTCTCCTCCACCCCCACTCCCTCCCTCCACGTGGCTCCAGCCCCATCCAGGGCTTCTCTTCCCCCACCCCCGCATGGGTCCTGCCGGTATCTGGAGCTTCTCCTCCCATTGCACCCAGCCCTAGCCTAGCTAGGCTCCCGTGGGTCACCTGCTGCCTGCTGTGGCCGGAGTCAAGCCCGGCTGGCAGGGAGCAGCCATACATGTGGACGCCATGGCCACCAGCCCAAGAGGTGCGGGGCGGCCCTAGGTAAGCAGGGGCTGGCTGTGCTGCTGCTGATAGCCCCGCACTCCCGTCCACACCTAACCCTAAGGCTTTTTTTTGTTTTTTTGAGACTCACTCAGCCCCTGCTGGAGCAGGGAGCAGTTGATCTGAGCCTGCCCCGCAAACAGCTGAGGAGGGGAGGGGGGAGGAGCAGCTTTCCCAGCAGGAGCGCAAGGCGTTAGGATGTGCCTAGGCACACTCGGCACACCCTGTGCGCACGCATATGACAGCCCCATGCAGCTCTGGGCAGCAGTGATACTGGGTCCAGCTCCGGCCTGTCCTTCTCGGCAATTCCTCCCTGGCACAGAGCTCCTCCTGGCTCCTGTCCTGGGGTGTCCCCGATCGGCCCTGTCCGTCCCAGGCCTCGGGCAGGTTCTCTCTGTTTCACTTTTCCAGGGCCTGCTGGCTGCCTCTCCCTCTCCTTGGAGCTCCAGCGCTCCCCCCTGGAGTTTCCCTCCTTTTTTCTTACTCTTCCCCCCTTTAGGAAAAAGATTTAAAGGGCCATGCTCTCTAAACCCCAAAGGGGTTACATATGCTTTCACATAACATACCAATGAATTTCAGCAACTTCACCCACTGAAATGACTAGGCAGCAGTTTTAAAACAAACAAAGTATTTCTTCACATAATGCACAATCAACCTGTGGAAAACATCCCCTGGCAATGAGGTGAAGGCCAAAACTATAGTAGGGTTCAAAAAAGAACTAGATAAGTTCATGGAGGATAGGTTCATCAATGGCTGTAGTAAGATGAGTCCCTGAAACATAAACTCTTGCATCAGAGGCCTGGTATGAAGCCTAAGGCCTGAACTAAAGTAATGATCAAGACTTTGCTACCATAAAGCAAAGTTAAGCAGTGAGCCAGAGGCAGGCCCTGCTCACAGAATCTGGCAAGAAGAGGGCTGATGTTGCAAAAATACACATCCCTAACAGGTACTGGGCACTAGTTATGGAAACACGTGCCAGGATGGTACCAGAACACTCCGGTACTAGCACATTCCCCACAGATAACAGGAACAGGCTGACCTATCCTAAAGACAGGGGCAGGAAGGTAATATGGTAGAGTTGTTGTGTGAGAGGCGGCACCCTCACACGTAGAGGGGTTGCACCTCTATGCGTCAGGAGTGATATGTAACTTGTTTGTACCTGTGTATAAGAATGCATCCCTGGGGCGGTGTCTTTGTCCAGCCTAGGGGGCAGTGGAGTGTCCCACCACTGACTGAGCTGTGTCATTGTCAGGGAGCACATATGTACTAGCAGAACTGTAGACATCTGATACGGGGAGCTAGAGACTGTGTTTCGTTTGACAGTAAACCTGGCTGGGTGCCTTTGTACCTTATCAAAGTCTGTGGTCATTGGGGGTTCTCTCAGGGTCTGCTGTGCCAGTGATCTGCAGAGCTGGGGCAGCACACAGAGGGAACACACGCACACAGCCGACTGTTATCAACATTGAATAGAGGAGAGCACCACACCGGTGACATCTGACAACAATGGCTAATAGCCAGGATGGGCAGAGGTGCAACTCAATGCGCTGGTGTCCCTAGCCTCTGACTGCCAAAAGCTGGGACTGGATGACAGGGGATGGCTTACTGGATAATTGCCCTGTTCTGTTCATACCCTCTACGGCATCTGGCATTGGCCACTGTTGGCAGACAGGATACTGGGCTAGATGGACC
>NW_020664441.1:3267006-3330840 GCF_002925995.2 Terrapene triunguis | reverse complement strand
TCGAATTTACCGCGGTTCAGACGCGGTCCACACACGGCAGGCAGGCTCCCCCGTCGACTCCGCGGTACTCCTCTCGCTGACGTGGAGTACCACAGTCGACGGCGAGCACTTCCTGGTTCGAATTATCGCGTCCACACCAGACGCGATAAATCGAACCCGGAAGTTCGATTGCCAGCCGTCGAACTACCGCGGTAGTGTAGACAAGCCCTAACAGAAGTTGCTAGATCGCAGGCCCTGGTTCTCATGGGAGACTTTAATCACCCTGATATCTGCTGGGAGAGCAATACAGCGGTGCACAGACAATCCAGGAAGTTTTTGGAAAACTCTTGTGGGGGACAATTTCCTGGTGCAAGTGCTGGAGGAACCAACTAGGGGCAGAGCTTTTCTTGACCTGCTGCTCACAAACAGGGAAGAATTAGTAGGAGAAGCAAAAGTGGATGGGAACCTGTGAGGCAGTGACCATGAGATGGTCGAGTTCAGGATCCTGACACAAGGAAGAAAGGAGAGCAGCAGAATACGGACCCTGGACTTCAGAAAAGCAGACTTTGACTCCCTCAGGGAACAGATGGGCAGGATCCCCTGGGAGAATAACATGAAGGGCAAAGGGGTCCAGGAGAGCTGGCTGTATTTTAAAGAATCCTTATTGCGGTTGCAGGAACAAACCATCCCGATGTGTAGAAAGAATAGTAAATATGGCAGGCGACCAGCTTGGCTAAACAGTGAAATCCTTGCTGATCTTAAACGCAAAAAAGAAGCTTACAAGAAGTGGAAGATTGGACAAATGACCAGGGAGGAGTATAAAAATATCGCTCAGGCATGCAAAAGTGAAATCAGGAAGGCCAAATCGCACTTGGAGTTGCAGCTAGCAAGAGATGTTAAGAGTAACAAGAAGGGTTTCTTCAGGTATGTTAGCAACAAGAAGAAAGTCAAGGAAAGTGTGGGCCCCTTACTGAATGAGGGAGGCAACCTAGTGACCGAGGATGTGGAAAAAGCTAATGTACTCAATGATTTTTTTGCCTCTGTCTTCACAAACAAGGTCAGCTCCCAGACTGCTGCACTGGGCAGCACAGTATGGGGAGAAGGTGACCAGCCCTCTGTGGAGAAAGAAGTGGTTCGGGACTATTTAGAAAAACTGAACGTGCACAAGTCCATGGGGCTGGATGCGCTGCATCCGAGGGTGCTAAAGGAGTTGGCGGATGAGATTGCAGAGCCATTAGCCATTATTTTTGAAAACTCATGGCGATCGGGGGAGGTCCCGGATGACTGGAAAAAGGCTAATGTAGTGCCCATCTTTAAAAAAGGAGGATCCGGGGAACTACAGGCCAGTCAGCCTCACCTCAGTCCCTGGAAAAATCATGGAGCAGGTCCTCAAGCAATCAATTATGAAACACTTAGAGGAGAGGAAAGAGATCAGGAACAGTCAGCATGGATTCACCAAGGGGAAGTCGTGCCTGACTAACCTAATTGCCTTCTATGATGAGATAACTGGCTCTGTGGATGAGGGGAAAGCAGTGGATGTGTTATTCCTTGACTTTAGCAAAGCTTTTGATATGGTCTCCCACAGTATTCTTGCTGCCAAGTTAAAGAAGTATGGGCTGGATGAATGGACTGTAAGGTGGATAGAAAGCTGGCTAGATCGTCGGGCTCAACGGGTAGTGATCAATGGCTCCATGTCTAGTTGGCAGCCGGTTTCAAGCGGAGTGCCCCAAGGGTCAGTCCTGGGGCCGGTTTTGTTTAATATTTTTATTAATGATCTGGAGGATGGAGTGGACTGCACTCTCAGCAAGTTTGCCAATGACACTAAACTAGGAGGCGTGGTAGATACACTAGAGGGTAGGGATCGGTTACAGAGGGACCTAGACAAATTAGAGGATTGGGCCAAAAGAAACCTGATGAGGTTCAACAAGGACAAGTGCAGAGTCCTGCACTTAGGACGGAAGAATCCCATGCACAGCTACAGACTAGGGACCGAATGGCTAGGTAGCAGTTCTGCAGAAAAGGACCTAGGGGTCACAGTGGACGAGAAGCTGGATATGAGTCAACAGTGTGCTCTTGTTGCCAAGAAGGCTAACGGCATTTTGGGCTGTATAAGTAGGGGCATTGCCAGCAGATCGAGGGACGTGATCATTCCCCTTTATTCGACATTGGTGAGGCCTCATCTGGAGTACTGTGTCCAGTTTTGGGCCCCACACTACAAGAAGGATGTGGAAAAATTGGAAAGAGTCCAGCAGAGGGCAACAAAAATGATTAGGGGTCTGGAGCGCATGACTTATGAGGAGAGGCTGAGGGAACTGGGATTGTTTAGTCTCCAGAAGAGAAGAATGAGGGGGGATTTGATAGCAGCCTACAACTACCTGAAAGGGGGTTCCAAAGAGGATGGAACTCGGCTGTTCTCAATGGTGGCAGTTGACAGAACAAGGAGCAATGGTCTCAAGTTGCAGTGGGGGAGGTCTAGGTTGGATATTAGGAAACACTATTTCACTAGGAGGGTGGTGAAGCACTGGAACGCGTTACCTAGGGAGGTGGTGGAGTCTCCTTCCTTGGAGGTTTTTAAGGCCCGGCTTGACAAAGCCCTGGCTGGGATGATTTAGTTGGGAATTGGTCCTGCTTTGAGCAGGGGGTTGGACTAGATGACCTCCTGAGGTCCCTTCCAACCCTGATATTCTATGATTCTATGATTCTATGAGTCTGCTGGGGGTGAGGGAAGGGGGCAGGACCCTACATGCAGGTGAGTCTGTTGGGGGTGGAGCATACAGTCAGGACTCGGGGGAACCCCTACAGTCAGGTGAGCCTGTGGGGAGGTGGGACCCACAGCCAGAAAGGGAGATCTAAGGGGGGCCCTTCAGCTGAGGAAGGGGGCCCTGTAAGAGGGGGAGATCATGGGGAAGGGAGAGAGGGAAGCCCTATAGGTAGGGATGGGGGAGCTTAGTGCTGGGGGCACTGGCTGTACCTGGTTTGCCCCACTGAGCAGTGCACTGTCAGCCCCTGCAGGTGGTGGTGAAGCCATCGGGCTAGTGCTGGAGTGGGGCCCATGCTGTGACCTTCCATGCCAAGGTGGAGCAGGCTGCCATGCTCCAAGCCGTGCTGGCACTGCTGGAGACCCTGGAGGAGGAGGAGAGCGCCCTGCTGGAAGCCTTTATCCCCACCGCCCGCCTCACCCAGCCCGAATCCCCCAACAGCACCTCCCGAAGTAAGGGACTCCCCTGGCCAGAGATGCTGTCCCTGCAACCGTCACGATGCACTGAGTCCACCCCCATCCCCACCCTGGCCCAGCCTTTGGAGATGGCGCCATGGGGCAAGATCTGGGAAAAACCAGGGTGCAGTTGGGTTAGCTTGGGACATGAGGAGGGAAGGGGCGTGTGCCATATTGGGAATCCCACAATCCCCTGGGGTGGCTGCCACTGCCATATTGCCCCGGGGCAGGGGGAGCCGCTGTCATATTGGAATCCCAGAATCCCCTGGGGGCAGTGGGGGACAGCTGCCATACAGTCAGTGGGTCGTGGCCCTACTGGAATCCCAGAATCCCTCAGGACGGAGGGCACCACTCTGTGCAGCTGATTTGCATGAATCCCGATGCCATTTCTTTCTCTGCCCCCCTTGCTGCTTCTTTCCATCTCCTTCCATCCCCCTCCATTCCTCTGCCCTTCATTTTTCTCTTCTGTCCCCTCCATACCTTCCCTTTGTTTTCTACACCCCATCTCTTTTTTTCTCCCCTCTCTCCATCCCCACATTTCTTTCTCCATCTCTCTCTCTCTGTCCCCCCTTTCCCTATCTATCTGTCTTTCTCTCCCCTCTCTCCCTCTTTCCTTTCCTGCCCCTCTGACCCTTCCTTCTCACCTCGCCTCTCCCAGGCAGCACATCTCCGAGGCCTGACCTGGCGATCCGGATCTGCACTGTCGTCTGCAGATCCTGGGGTGACCAGCCTCTGCTGAGCCAGGTAATGGGGCAGCTGTGAATACGTGCCCCTCACCCCGCCCTGCCAATGCAGCTGGCTGGGTCCCGCGCCCCCACTTAGCCTCAGAATAGGGCAATGGTTGATACAGTGAGAAGCCGGTGATCACTCATGCCCTGACCAGAGACAAACACAGCAGCAGCCCCGGGTGTAAGCAAATGTAGTATGGGGCCTTTCCCCTCTAGGGGGTGCTGGCTCTAATCCAGGCCAAAGAGGGTGGGACTGGCTAGCTGGGAAGGGCGAGGAATGGGATATGATATTTTTCAGCTCTAGGGAGCACCATCTCCAATCTGGTCCAAGGGTGGGGGGGAATGCCTGGCTCAGAGGGCAGGGAATGGGGCATGGGGCCTTTCCTCATTAGGGGGTGCTGGCTCCGATCTGGCCCAGGTGAGCGACTGGCTGGCTCAGGGCAATGGGTAAAGTTATATGGATCCTTTCATGACTAACTTGGTCCAAAAAACAATGTATTTAATATGATGGGCAAAAATCTCAAAATGAAAAACCTTATCATCATTGTCACTTGTGACCTTTGAACCCAGGCCAGGTGGGGGTCAAAGGTCATAAGATCACCTTTGTCCTCCTGTCTGCAGAGTGTGCCACTGGCTTTGGGCTGGGTTTATTTTGTCTCATGTTCCCCCTCCACCCACCCTTGCACATGGTACATTCCATTTCCTGAGCAGGAGGAAAGAGCCTCAGCCAATCAGGGCTCTTGGAACAGTAAGGCAAGCGAAGGATCTGATTGGTTAGCACCAAGCTTGTTCACTGGATGACCTCACAGTCAGCTCCCACTGCGTGTGGTGGCGGGGGGGAGGTGCGGGGTTTTCATGGCGTCGGGTTTTGTCCCCCCCAGGTGGTGTGCAGCGTGGGACGGGCTGATAAGCCCCTGAAGCACCAGGCCATGGTGCCCCAGAGCCTGGAGAGCGGCCTGCGGCAGCAGGGGGTGACAGATGAGGCCCAACTCGCGGCCATCCATGCCCAGGTCAAGCACAAGGCCGAGGCTGCCATGACAGCCTTCCTGGAGATGGAGGCGGGGCTGTCGGTGGAGCAGCGGGGCGGCCGACGGGCCCAGACTGATGTGATTGGTGAGCTGCCCTGTCAATCATTGCCATTAACTATTTAGGAGGAGTCACAGATTCACAGGGACTCGATCATTATTCATCTGGCCAGGGAGGATCCAGAGCAATGGGCAGTGTAGGGCAAAGCTGGCTGTGTTGCCTCAGCCCCAGCAGAGACCCTCCCCCTTGCAGGCCAAAGTTGCCCTCGACTGCCCCAGCATGAAGAGCCTGGCCAGGGTAGGGACCAGGCCCTAGTTCTTTGGCCCATGGTCTGTTAAAGGCAGGACCAGGGGAGGATGGCACCTTCACGGGCAGGGATTCACTGACCAGTTGGGACCTTCAGAAAGGCCTGTAGCCACACGTGCATGTCCAGAGCAGGGGCCCATCTAGCCTGGTATCCCGTCTCTGACAATACCCATGCACCTTGCCATGAAGCAGCCGGAGAAGGAGCCTACCAGGGCAGTGGTTCTCAACTAGGGGGCTGTGAGCAGATTTCAGGGGGTTCGCCAAGCACGACCAGCATTAGACTTGTTAGGGCCCAGGGCAGAAAGCTGAAGTCCTGCTGCATAGGACTGCAGCCTGGGGCACCAAGCCCCACCACCCAGGACTGAAGCGAAAGCCTGAGCAACTTAGCTTCACAGTGCCCTCTGTGGTGTGGGGCCCCAGGCAATTGCCTTGCTTGCTACCCCCTAACGCCGGCCCTGGCTTTTATATACAGAAAAACAACTGTTGTGGCACAGCTGGGCCGTGGAGTTTTTATAGCATTGGGAGGGGGGCCTCAGAAAGAAAAAGATTGAGAACGGCTGTCCTAGGGGGTGTTCTGGAATAACCCACCCCTGTGAAACTTTCTAAGGAGTTAGACCAGGGGTCGGCAACCTTTCAGAAGTGGTGTGCCGAGTCTTCATTTATTCACTCTGATTTAAGTTTTCGCGTGCCGGTAATACATTTTAATGTTTTTTAGAAGGTCTCTCTCTATAAGTCTATATATTATATAACTAAACTACTGTTGTATTGTAAAATAAACAAGGTTTTCAAAATGTTTAAGAAGCTTCATTTAAAATTAAATTAAAATGTTAATCTTACGCCGCCGGCCTGCTCAGCCCGCTACTGGTCTGGGGTTCTGTTCACCTAGGCCGGCAGCGGGCTGAGCAGGGCCTGCAGCCAGGACCCCAGCTGGCAAGGGTCCGGCAGCCAGAACCCCAGACCGGCAGCGGGCTGTGCGGAGCCAGTGGCCGGGACCCCATAGCCCACTGCTGCTCGGAGTTCCATCCGCCAACTCCTGCCAGCCGGGATGCCGGCTGCCGGACCCGCTCAGCCCGCTGCCGGTCTGGGGTCCTGGCCCTGCCCACATACAGTGGGTACCTACCTTCTCCCTGGTTCTGGGCCATTCTCTTCCTCTCTCTGCACTGAGCTGAGGGTGGGAGTGCACTGAGCACAGGGCTGGGGATGAAGGGTCTGGCCAGGAGCTAGAATGAGGGAGGGGGCTCAGGGTTGGGGCAGGAGATTTGGGTGTGGGGCACTTACCTGGGCAGCTCCCATTTGGTGCGAGGGGTGCTGGTGGGAATGTCGGGGGGGGGTGCAGGAGCTCCCGTTTGGTGCTCAGGGTGGGGGTGGGGATGTGGGGGGTGCAAGAGTCAGGATGTGGGGGCACTGGGTATGTGGGGGGTGGTGCAAAAGTCAGGGCAGAGGGCTGGGGGCATGTGAGGGGGTGCAGGTGTCAGGGCGGGAGGGTTTGGGTATGTGTGGGGGTACCAGAGTCAGGGCTGAGGTCGTGTGGGGGGGGTGAAGGAGTCAAGCAGAGGGCTGGGTGTGTGCAGGGCACAGGGCTCAGGGCACGGGCCTGGGGGGCGTGCGGGGCTCAGGGCAGAGGGCTGGGTGTGTGTGTGTGGGGTCAGGGCTCAGGGCAGAGGGCTGGGTGTGTGTGTGGGGGGGGTCAGGGCAGAGGGCTCCCCCCACTCCTGCGGCCCCCAGCTGGCTCACCCACTCAGCGCCTCGCAGCGCACCGCACGAGCGCAACTAGCGTCCCCGGCGAGAGAGTCCCCTCTGGCTGTGTCTGGAGGAGCCGCTCCGGGTGGTGCATGACCCCGCGGTATGCGAGCTCCTCGCCCCAGGGCTCTCTGGCCACCACCGATTCCTGCTCGCCCACACCTGCTGTGCGCTCAGCGCCGCCGGGCCGCGTGGCTTTCCGCTCCTCCCAGCAAGTACTGATCCATGGCCACGGCCGGGCGCCTGCTCCCGGGGACGCTCAGCAGCCGGTGCTGCTGCCGCCGCCGGCCTCTCCCGCCTCCACCGACCCCGCTTACTGCCGCTGGGAGTTGGGACTGGGTCCGGCAGCGAACCCGCTCCCCTGGCGCGCTGCCAATCTACCATGGCCAGCTATACCAAGTTGGCTCAGGTGAGCGGGCCCCTCCCCGCCTCCGGGCAGGGCTCCTCGCTGGGTGAGGGGACGCGGGAGCCCACAGGCAGGCCGCTGAGGCGGCTCCTCTCTGGGCGGCGCGGGCTCTGCCCCTTACTGGCTGCGTGTCCTCGGGCAGGCAGCAGCGTGCCATTAAAAATCGGCTCGCGTGCCATCTTTGGCATGCGTGCCATAGGTTACCGACCCCTGAGTTAGACTATAAAATTTTCCTTTTAACATAATTCTGGATGGTCTCCTCAGCCGGGTAAATGTCCAGGCCTCTTTCTAAAAATCCAGCTAAGCTTTTGGATACACTGAGACCTTGTGGCAATGAGTCCCACAGGGCAATTGAGAATGAGTTTTTCCTTGGATCAGTTCTGAATTTGCCACCTTTCAGGTTCCTCGATCTGTCCCTGTATAATGAGAGAGGGGGAAAGGAGAGGTTCCCTGGCCAGTCTTCTCTACCCCCTTTATTTTCATAGAGTTTAAGGCCAGAAGGCACCCTAACCAGGGCTGTGGTGGATGCTCCATCACTGGCAATTTTTAAATCAAGATTGGATGTTTCTCTGAAAGATCCACTCTCATTCTAACAGGAATTAGCTCAGGGAAGCTCTGTGGCCGGTGCTGTACCGGAGGTCAGACTAGATGATCACAGGGATCCCTTTTGACCTTGGAATCTATGAATTTGCTTGATCCAGCACCTCCTGCCTGTGGGGGTCTCTGGTCAGGGTCTCTGAATTCATGTTGTGCTCTCCAGTTGGGCCTGACTGCTATTGCACACCCATCCTGGCTGTTCCCTTGACTTGGCCGTTCCCCATTGCAGGCGTGGATTTCCTCCTGACCTCGTCGGAGCAGGTGCTGCAGCTGATGGCTCTGGAGATGAATTCTCAGCTGTGCCTGGAGACCTGCGCGCTCTTCGAGTCCATGGGTCAGGCGGTGGGGGTGCCGGCAGGCGAGTCCTCACGTCCTCTGGTGGAGACGATGTTGCGGCGTACACAGTGTCTCCTCGTGGAGGGCAAGCACGTGTTGGTGATCGGGGCCGGAGGAGTCAGCAAAAAGTTCGTCTGGGAGGCGGCCAGGGCCTATGGGCTAAAAGTAAGATGCGGAAACCGGCCCTCACGCTGCCCAGCGCAGCCCCCGCCCTCAACCATGGAGCGGGGCCGAGGGAGATGGCTCTCCGTAGCCATGGGTCCAACCCAACATGGCATGGCCTGCATCAGGGAAGACAGAGCCAACGGAGGAGGGTGGGGATGCACCCTCCACACCCCAGCTGCAGGGGGGAGTCCTCTCTGCCCCTCCCCCACATCCTAGCCAGCCCCCAGCATCCCAGCGATGGGAGTGCTCCTCACTGCCTCCCCTGCATCCCAGCCAGCCCCCTCTGACATCCCAGCCATAGGGGGACTCCCCTGAGTCTTCCCCACATCCCAGCCACAAAGGGGCTCTCCCCTGCATCCCAGCTGGAGAGAAACTGCACCTCAGCCTCTGCCATGGGGCTGCTGCAGCACAGCCCAGGTCACAAGTGGATGGGAAAGTGCTTCTCCGAGGGTGAGCTGGGGATTATCGTCCCGTCCGTGCTGACACTTGTCAGGGTGGGTGCTGGAGGTCTGGCACTAGGGTAATGTGGGGAGTGATTGGGGGCAGGATCTCTGGAGTGCTGAGCTTCCCATGCCCATTGTGTGCAGCATCAAGTCCTGGGAGCTGAGCAGGCCCTGGAAGGGACATAAGCCAGTGTTAACCATGGTTACTTTTGTGCAGGTGGCTACTCCAGCTCTATCCCCTAGGGCTACAGCTCAGACCTCTCTTTGCTGAGGGGGTGGTAATGCATCAAAGGGCACATCAGGGAGCCCCATAAGATCTCTGGATGAGAAAATCACCTTAACTCTGACCCCTGGCTGTCCACCCACCATCAGATCCATTGCCAGTCTGGCCCACAGCCCCAGGTCACTGGGCCACCGGTGTCTCATCTCCTCCCACCAGGAACCTCTCCGTTCTAAATCACTGGGACCATTCATGTAGCCTGCAGCTCTCGCTCTCCCTTCCCTTCATTGTGCCCTCTCGTGCCTCTGCTTTGAGGCCGTCTGGGCACGTGGGGAGGTGGGCCTGAACATCAGCCGGGGAAGGAATACTAGGGATGGGGCGGGAGTGGTGTGGGGGGAGGGGAGACGAGTGCTTGACCCCAGGCAGAGGAGAACCAGGTCCCATCCCAGAAACTGAATTGAGGCAAATACAGTCTTTGATGGTTGCTGCAATCTGTGTAATGGAATGGTCTGTATCCCAGCCCAGTGTCACATCATTGTGCAAGTAGGAGCAAGTAGTCTGGCCCATCTCCAGCCCCAGTGGAGGGGGGGTAAAAGGTGGGCAATTCTGCACACAGCCCTGGAATGGCAGGACGTTCCTGGAAAATTGATCAGCAGTGGAATAATTAATAGTGCTGCTGTCTTTGGGCTCCAGAGTGGACACTTCATGGGAGGGGAGTTACATTTTCCACACCATGATCATTAGGCTCCGGAGTTAACACCCCCCAGCCTTGACATTGTTAGCTCCTGGAGTTAAAGATCTCATGAGGCCAGCTCACGGCTCTCTCAGGAACACCCCCCCCCACCCCCCGACACACACACACACAAATCCCAAGCAAATTGACTCTGCTCAGAGGAGTGAGAAAGGAATTCCATGGCACAGCCCCGTATCCCTGCCACTGATGCTGAGTGCAGTTTCCTAGGCTATGGGCACTCCTGTGTACCTCCCCAGCCCTACTTTCTTGACAGCAGCTCCAGGTTGGTTCCAGGCTGGGATTTGGTCCTCTGTGCCCAAGGTGGCAACCTGCCCAGGCAGGTTGGGGTGCCCATCTGTGTCAGTGCTGGCCCCGCCCCTCTGGCGGCTGGTCCCGTCCCAAAGCCCCTGCACAGAACTGGAAGCAACCATGCTGGGCTTGTTCGTGAAAAGCGTTGAATATGCAGATGCACTCCCCTCACCCCCCCCAACCTGAACGGAACGTCCCATCACCTTTTGCCTTGTGGCCCAGGAATGCCCCATGGGGGTGGGCACATGAGGCCCGTGAACACACCATCTCCTCCCCCCTACCCCATGGGGCCTGGGCACGAGTGGATCATTCCATCCTCTCCATGACACAAGTGGGCCATTCCATATCCCCCCATCCATCCTGGGTGTGAGTGGACCATTCCATCTTCTCCCCCCACCCACTGAATGGGGCCTCGGCAGGAGTGGACCGTTCCATTTCCTCCCCTCTACCATATGGAACGTGGGTGTGAGTAGACCATTTCTTCCCCCTTCCCGCCCCATGGGGCCTGGATGTGAATGGACCGTTCTGTTTCTCCTCCCCACTTCATGGGGCCATGGGTGTGAGTAAACTATTCCATCTCCCTCCCTGGATGACATGGACCTTTCCATCTCCTTCCCATACCGCTCAGGGGCATGGGCACACATGGACCCATCCCATCTTCCTTCTTAGAAATGCTTGGACCTTTCCTCCATCTCCTGCCCCCAATGGGGTCTGGACACACGTGGACCATTCCATCTCCCCCACGCCGGGGTTCTGGATATGAGTGGAACACCCTATTTGCATCCCACCATGGGGTGTGGATCCATCCCCAAGGACAGTCCCATTTCTGTGGTGCCTGGGGGAGGGGGCATGGAGCCTGTCCCGCCCCAATCCTTAGTGACCCGTTTGGTCTCTCTCTCACTTCTCTGCATCTCTCCCCCCGCCCCCCTTCTCCTTGCTCCCCCCCCCCCACACCTGCTCCAGATTCACCTGGTGGAGTCGGACCCCAACCACTTTGCCTCGCAGCTGGTGCAGACCTTCATCCACTATGACACCACGGAGCACAAGCGGGACGAGGAGCACGCCCAGTGGCTGGTGGGGCTGGTTCGGGAGCGGGGCCTACACCTGGATGGCTGCCTCTCCTACTGGGACGACTGCATGGTGCTGACGGCCCTGGTGTGTGAGCAGCTGGGCCTGCGCTGCAGCCCGGTGGCCGCCATGCGGGTGGCCAAGCAGAAGAGCCGTACCCACCAACACCTGCTGCGCCGGCGCAAGGAAGCCCCGCTTGGCTGGACCTCAGAGGCGCTCTATGCTGTTCCCTGCTGCCACCTGGAGAGCCACGCTGACGTGGAGCGGGCTGCTCGTCATCTCTCCTTCCCCGACGTCATGAAGCTAGAGTACGGGGCGGTCGCCGTGGGGGTCAAGCTGGTGGAGGACGTGCAGCAGTGCCACCTGCACTTCGAGAAGATCTCACGGGACTTGCGGGAGGATACGGATTTCCTGGGCATCGGGCTGGGCTGGGGCAACACCATGCTGCTGATGGAGTATGTCTCTGGCACTGAGCACGACGTGGACATCGTGATCTATGATGGGCGCATGCTGGCCGCCTTCGTCTCCGACAACGGGCCCACCCGCGTGCCCCACTTCACCGAGACGGCGGCCAGCATGCCCACCTGCCTGGCGCCCGACCGCGAGGCCCAGCTCGTGCGCGCCGCCTACCAGTGCTGCTTGGGCTGCGGCCTGACCAATGGCGTCTTCAACGTGGAGCTCAAGTTGACGGCGTCTGGGCCCAAGCTCATCGAGATCAATCCCCGCATGGGCGGCTTCTACCTGCGCGACTGGATCCAGGAGATCTACGGGGTGGACATCATGCTCGCCTCGGTCATGGTGGCCTGCGGGGTGCCCCCGCTGCTGCCCGCCCATGCCCAGCCCCGCACCCACCTGGTGGGTGTCATGTGCGTGGTGTCACAGCACCTTAAGGCCCTCAAGTCCACAGCCAGTGTGGAGACATTGCAGGCCCTGCATGAGCGCGGCATCATCCGCCTCAACCTGCTGGAAGATGAGCTCGTTGCCCGTGAATACGAAGGGCCCTACTGCAACGTGGCCTGTGCCAGCCCCAGCCGCTGCGAGGCCTGCCTCAAGGTGCTGGGTGTCTGCCAGGTGCTGGGCATCGACTTGCCCCACTATCCTGTCACCCACTTCCTCTCTCACTTCAAATAGCACCCAGGGAGCCCCGGGGAGGGGGCCACCCCGCTGCCTCTGTCTTGTCCCCCCCATTACCCCTAGGGCCTGCTGGGCTCAGATCCGGTTCTGGAGGAGCCCCCGGCCTCCCCCTCCCCGGTGTGTCCCCACCAGCCGGGGCACTGGTGCTTGCATTACGTGGCTCCTCTGTATCCCAGTGTTGTTTTTTTTCCTCACAGCTTCCCCTTTCCCCCCAGGAGGGAGCTGGGGGCCCCTGGTGTCGTCTCTGGTAGGAGCCACACCTGCCTATGTGTGTGAGACATGGGATTGCATCAGTATGGCATCTGTTCTGCTCCCTCTGGGGCTCCTCCAGCTCCCCTCCCCGCAGCTGCCCTGTCCTGATCCTCTAGTTCCCCTCCCTCAGCTGACCTGTCCCATCCCTGGAGGGATCCCCCACCCTCTCTGCAGACTCCTCCCTGACCCAGTGAGATCCTCCAGTTGACTCCCGCAACCAAGCCCACCAGCTCCGGGAAGGGCTGTAGGTCACGGACCCCAATCTCCTGGGCACGAGCTCAGCTCTGATGTCTGTTCAGCCATGGGGGGAGAGGAAGGATTGAGGGTCTGGAGCCTCCAGGAGTGGAGACTTAAGGCTACAAGTGGCCCTCCAATAACTAACCACTGTACGCATGTTCCCTGCTCCCCCCTCATGCTCCTTAGTCACCCTACTTTAGCAAATCACTGTATGCTACCTCCCCACCGTGCTTGTCAGCAACCCTACGATAACAAACCACTGTACTCAACCCCTCTGGTACTCAACCCTACTGATAGCAAACCACCATATGCAACCTGCCCACGAGCTCATCAGCAACCCACCAGCTAACAACAAACCACCGCATGCAACCCCTCCCGTGCTTGTCAGCAACCCTACAATAGCAAACAATTGTGGGCCAAGTCCTAGCACGGACCCTGCGATGATAACATGCCCTATGCAAACTTCTACAAACCTACGGAACCTGAGACACTGAACTCACCCCCTTGAGCCTGCAGCCCCAGCACTTGAACAGCCTGCACTGATGACGGAACCCTAGCCATGCTAACAAGCAATAACAGGGCTCCAGAGCAGCCCTATGCTAACTAACTAGCATGCCTGGCCCCCGGGAAGGACAAAGACCTTACACTAACAAAGCAGGCCCAACCCTCCAGCAGTTTTGAGGGCTGTGGATGCACAGCCCCAGTACTTCCTACAATAACAAACCAGCATGTGGAGCCCCAGTGCCTCTAAGTGACCCTATAATAACCAACCAGTGTGCATAGCCCTTAGCATCCATAAGTGACCCTATAATTAGCAAACCAGTGCCCTGAGAGACCCTACAATAATAACAAACCGGTGCACATAGTCTTAGTGTCCCCGAGTGATCCTACAATAACAAACCAGTGCATAGCAGCCCGAGTGACCCTTCAATAACAACAAACCAGCATGCACTGCCCTGGCATCCCTGAGTGTCCCTACAATCAGTGGTGAACTGGAGCCGGTTCGCGGGAACCGGTTGTTAAATTTAGAAGCCCTTTTAGAACCGGTTGTCCCGCGTGGTTCTAAAAGGGCTTTTAAATTTAACAACTGGTAAAGCTCCGCCAGCTCCCTGCCCCGCCCCTGGCCCCAGCTCACCTCCGCTCCGCCTCCCCCTCCTCCCCTGAACGCTCCGCCCCGCTTCTGCTCCCCCCCCCCCACTTCCCGCGAATCAGCTGTTCGCGCGGGAAGCCTGGAGGGCTGAGAAGCAAGCAGCGGCTTTGCGCTCAGGCCCAGGGAGATGGAGTGGAGGTGAGCTGGGGCGGGGGGTGCGAGGAGGGCCACGCGGTGCAGCAGGTGACCCCCTGCTCCCCCCCTAGCTACGCTACCCCGCCCCTAGGAGCCAGAGGGACCTGCCGGATGCTTCCCGGGGCAGCAGGGGCAGTGCCAGGCAGGCCAACCTGCCAATGGAAGGGACATGGAAGAAATCAGGACGGGGCTTCTCTCCCAACCATTGCCCCTAGGACATGGGCACTGCCAGCTTCATCTCCTGCAGGGGAAGTGTGGTCCAGTGGCTAGAGAACCAGGTGGAGACCTAGTTCTGCCACTGGCCTGGGCCTCCTTAAGCAAGTTACTTCCCCCTGGTGCCTCAGTTTCCCTTCCTCACTCTGAGTCTATATACCTTGACAGCTCTTTGCAGGAGGCTCTCTAAGTGCTAGGAATAGTGATCACACCTTTGTCTCCAGGGGGAATTTTCCCCAACTCACTGTCAAGGAGAGGCTGGCACATGTCCTGAGAAGGGAGGTGTTGGGGGTGGGGAAGGTCAGGACTCCTGGGTCCTATTCCCGGCTGCTTCGATGCAGCCAGCTGCTCCTGTCATGGATCCTGTGTAGGTTTGGCACCACAGGGGTTTCCATCCAACAGCGCCACCCTTTTCGCTCTGATGCCTGTGGGATTAGCTGGTTTGTCAGCCCCTTTGGGGCCCCTACAGGGTGGCAGTCAGGATTAGGAATGAACATTTACCTTGTCAATGGCATTGTGCTAGCACCCCAGCTGAGATCTGCACCCCACTGAACCAGGCACTGTGCAGAGGGACAGTCCCTGCCCTTAAAAACTCTCAATCTAAACAACAACCCATAGAGAGACAAAAAGAAGAGGAGTACTTGTGGCACCTTAGAGACTAACAAATTTATTTGAGCATAAGCTTTCGTGGGCTACAGCCCACTTCTTCAGAGGCATAGAATGGAACATATATTGAGGAGATATATATACACATACAGAGAGCATGAAAAGGTGGGAGTTGTCTTACCAACTCTGAGAGGCCAATTAAGTAAGAGGAAAAAAAACTTTTGAAGTGATAAAGATAGCCCAGTACAGACAGTTTGATAAGAAGTGTGACACTTGGTGTGAACACTTGGTGTGAACACCTCACCCTCCCTGATTGAACTAACCTCGTTATCTCCAGACTGATTCTTGCCAGCGTATTTATACCTGCCCCTGGAAATTTCCATTACATGCATCCAACGAAGTGGGCATTCACCCACGAAAGCTTATGCTCCAATACATCTGTTAGTCTTAAAGGTGCCACAGGACTCTGTTGCTTTTTGTCAAGATATCTTCACCCCCGCCCCCACACACACAACTCTCAGTGATTTCAGCTGCCAGTGGATACTGGATAGGTTCTTGCAATAGAGACAGTGTCTCAAAGAAGGTCTAATACTTAGAAACTATTTCATCTGTACTCTTTTCATACTATGATAGAAAAGCTAATCTAGATTCAATTGAAAGCTAAAATCACTGATACCTAGAACTAAGACCCTTAAACTGGACCACCCCTAACAACTCCATATCCTTATCCCCACCCTCTCTCAACTCATTGGGCTTTGGAACCCATGTCCCTTGCCTAGCAACTGCTATTAACTTGAGGGTGAGTCCCTCCATGCCAGGTACAGTTCTGCTGCCCTCGGTTCACACAACACGGATAACAACACTTTATTACTCCTGCCTCAATAACAAGGAGACTGGGGATCCAACACCAGCGTCAAATGATCATTTGGACAAGCAACAGAGGGTCCTGTGGCACCTTTGAGACTAACAGAAGTATTGGGAGCATAAGCTTTCGTGGGTAAGAACCTCACTTCTTCAGATGCAAGACAAGCAAACCCATCATGCTGAGCACCTAGTCCAAACCCCTGCTCAAAGCAGGACCAATTCCCAACTAAATCATCCCAGCCAGGGCTTTGTCAAGCCTGACCATAAAAACCTCTAAGGAAGGAGATTCCACCACCTCCCTAGGTAACCCATTCCAGTGCTTCACCACCCTCCTAGTGAAAAAGTTTTTCCTAATATCCAACCTAAATCTCCCCCACTGCAACTTGAGACCATTACTCCTTGTTCTGTCATCTGCTACCACTGAGAACAGTCTAGATCCATCCTCTTTGGAACCCCCTTTCAGGTAGTTGAAAGCAGCTATCAAATCCCCCCATTCTTCTCTTCTGCAGACTGAACAATCCCAGTTCCCTCAGCCTCTCCTCATAAGTCATGTGCTCCAGCCCCCTAATCATTTTTGTTGCCCTCCGCTGGACACTCTCCAATTTTTCCACATCCTTCTTGTAGTGTGGGGCCCAAAACTGGACACAGTACTCCAGATGAGGCCTCACCAATGTCGAATAGAGGGGAACGATCACGTCCCTCGATGTGCTTGAAATGCCCCTACTTATACAGTCCAAAATGCCATTAGCTTTCTTGGCAACAAGGGCCACTGTTGACTCATATTCAGCTTCTCGTCCACTGTAACCCCTAGGTCCTTTTCTGCAGAACTGTTGCCTAGCCATTCGGTCCCTAGGCTGCAACAGTGAATGGGATTCTTCCGTCCTAAGTGCAGGACTCTGTACTTGTCCTTGTTGAACCTCATCTGGTTTCTTTTGGCCCAATCCTCTAATTTGTCTACGTCCCTCTGTATCCTATCCCTACCCTCCAGCGTATCTACCACTCCTCCCAGATTAGTGTCATCTGCAAACTTGCTGAGAGTGCAGTCCACGCCATCCTCCAGATCATTAATGAAGCTATTGAACAAAACCGGCCCCAGGACCGAACCTTGGGGCACTCCGCTTGAAACCGGCTGCCAACTAGACATGGAGCTGTCATAACTATAAAGGGAAGGGTAACAGCTCTCCTGGGTACAGTGCTATAAAATCCCTCCTGGCCAGAGACTCCAAAATCCTTTTACCTGTAAAGGGTTAAGAAGCTCGGGTGACCTGGCTGACACCTGACCCAAAGGACCAATAAGGGGACAAGATACTTTCAAATCTTGGGGTGGGGAAAGGTTTTTGTTTGTGCTCTTTGTTTGGGAAGTTGTTCGCTCTTGGAACTGAGAGGGACCAGACATCAATCCAGGTTCTCCCCATCTTTCCAAACAAGTCTCTCATATTTCAAACTTGTAAGTAAAAAGCCAGGCAAGGTGTCTTAGTTTTACTTTGTTTTCTCAACTTGTAAATGTACCTTTTACTAGAGTGTTTATCTCTGTTTGCTGTACTTTGAACCTGAGACTAGAGGGGGGTCCTCTGAGCTCTTTAAGTTTGATTACCCTGTAAAGTTATTTTCCATACTGATTTTACAGAGATGATTTTTACCTTTTTCTTTAATTAAAAGCCTTCTTTTTAAGAACCTGATTCATTTTTCCTTGATTTTAGATCCAAGGGAGTTGGATCTGTATTCACCAGGAGTTGGTGAAAGGAAGGAGGGGGGAAGGGTCAATTTCTCCTTGTTTTAAGATCCAAGGGGTTTGGATCTGTATTCACCAGGAGTTGGTGGGAGAAAGGAGGGGATGGTTAATTTCTCCTTGTATTAAGATCCAAGGGGTTTGGATCTGTATTCACCAGGGAATTGGTGAAAGGTTTCTCAAAGCTTCCCAGGGAAGGGAATTAGCTTGTGGGAATGGTGGCAGCAGACCAGATCTAAGCTGGTAGTTAAGCTTAGAAGTCTTCATCCAGGTCCCCACACTTGTACCCTAAAGTTCAAAGTGGGGATACAGCCTTGACAGGAGCCTTTGATCACTACCCGTTGAGCGCGATGATCTAGCCAGCTTTCTATCCACCTTATAGTCCATTCATCCAGCCCATACTTCTTTAACTTGCCGGCAAGAATACTGTGGCAGACCGTATCAAAAACTTTGCTAAAGTCAAGGAATAACACATCCACTGCTTTCCCCTCATCCACAGACCCAGTTATCTCCTCATAGAAGGCAATTAGGTTAGTCAGGCATGACTTGCCCATCCATGCTGACTGTTCCTGATCACTTTCCTCTCCTCTAAGTGCTTCAGAATTGATTCCTTGAGGACCTGCTCCATGATTTTTCCAGGGACTGAAGTGAGGCTGACTGGCCTGTAGTTCCCCGGATCCTCCTCCTTCCCTTTTTTAAAGATGGGCACTACATTAGCCTTTTTCCAGTCATCCGGGACCACCCCCGATCGCCATGAGTTTTCAAAGATAATTGCCAAAGGCTCTGCAATCACATCCGCCAACTCCTTTAGTACCCTCGGATGCAGCGCATCCGGCCCCATTGACTTGTGCTCGTCCAGTTTTTCTAAATAGTCCCGAATCACTTCTTTCTCCACAGCGGGCTGGTCACCTTCTCCCCATATTGTGCTGCCCAGTGCAGCAGTCTGGGAGCTGACCTTGTTCGTGAAGACAGAGGCAAAAAAATCATTGAGTACATTAGCTTTTTCCACATCCTCTGTTACTAGGTTGCCTCCCTCATTCAGTAAGGGGCCCACACTTTCCTTGACTTTCTTCTTGTTGCTAACATACCTGAAGAAACCCTTCTTGTTACTCTTAACATCTCTTGCTAGCTGCAACTCCAAGTGTGATTTGGCCTTCCTGATTTCACTCCTGCATGCCTGAGCAATATTTTTATACTCCTCCCTGGTCATTTGTCCAATCTTCCACTTCTTGTAAGCTTCTTTTTTGCGTTTAAGGTCAGCTGTTCTTTGAGCTGGTGGTGGTGGGCAGATGACAAGAAGCAGTCCCCGTGCCAGGCACAGATGGGCCCTGCACCCAGTTGGAGTGAGGAGTGAGCGGGCACTGGGTAGCCGGGGCTGGTGCCCTCAGCAGCAGCAGCTGCCATGCCAATCAGACCTGCCCCACCCCCTTTCTGGGAGAAGCAGGATGGGCTGAGAACAGGTGCGGGGAGAGCAGACCCAGCCACAGACCGAGAGAAAGGGACAGTGGCTGGATGGAGAGAGGGTGAAATGTGGGAGGGGAGGAGGGGAAGCCCTATCCCAACCCCTCCTGCTCTGGCTCAGGAAGGCGGCCCCCACCCCGAGATGGGGAACCCCTGCAAGCCGCCCTTTGGCACCTTTCCACCCAGGAGCTTGTGCCTCCTGCTGCTGCCATCCTCCCACCCACAGGGACCTCACTCAGCATGGGGGCAGGGCAGCCCCTGCTCTCCAGAGGGGGAAACTGATGCACAGTGCTCATCTGGCCAGTCAGCAGCAGAGCTGGGGATAGAACCCAGGTGTCCTGACCACACCCTCCCCCACTCCTAACACCACTGCTCGCTCACTGTTAGTGGCTAGGTCTCTCTGTTCTCCATACCCTGGGCACCCCCTCACTGGACCAACAGTCCCTGATTGGCAGGTCTATGCTGCTCCGCAATGGGAGGGAGGGAGTGGGTCAGAGCCACTCTGTGCTGTCCAGCTTGGAGCTAGTTAGAGCAGCCCTGAGGCTGCACAGCCTGCCACACCTAGGGCAGGTCTCAGATCAGGGCCCCACTGTGCCAGGGGCTGCACAGGGTAAGAGACAGTCCCTGCTCCAAAGAACTCATGGTTTAACTAGACAAAGGATGGCTCATCATTCCCTATGGTTGCCTGTGGGAGAGGCAGACATTGAAGCCAGATCTCCTGGGTCCCACCCCAGTGCATCAGCCGCAAGCCCAGTTGCCCCCATCATGCTGTCTGGAATGGCTCATGAGACTGTGAGTGCCAACCTCAGGGCAGGCTGTCAAATACAGGGCAGACACCCCAAACTGGTGGAGTGTCTATCATTAGATTTCACCAACCAAGTTCCAAATGTAATCTCCTGGATCACTATACCAGTGTTCCCTCGGAGTCACAGACGCTCCACTCTATCTTGCCACCCAGACAAACTGGACTTAGTGATAAATGGTCACTTACACCAAAAATCACAGGTCCCCAGTCCCAAGAGTCCAGTCACTCACCCCAAATCAATTGGTACCCTAGATCTTACACCAAAGACAACGCCCTGCAACAAACTATCTAAAGGTTTATCAACTAGGAAAGAGAAATAAGAGAGTTATGTACAGGTTAAAGCAAAGCAGATGTAAGCAGAGTCTGAATGCGCTCTCCCCTGACATCTAGTGGTGAGTTGTGGAAAAAGACTTCAGAAGCTGATCTTCTTTATATGGACACACCCACCCTGCCTAATGACTGTGGAAGTAGAGCAAGAACTGACAGGGCTTTGAAGGGGATCTCAATACAGACAGTCCCCTCTGTGAGCAAGAGTCAGGCTAGCTGTAACTCTAATAACGCCAGATTTGTAGAAGCGAGGATTGTGTGAGGCGAATGGGAAAGAACGGTGTGAGAGGTTGTTTTGACCCTGTGTTAAGATAAAAATGGAATGCAGACTATAGCAGAAATTGTTGAGAGAAATAAGATATCAAGAAGGAATATGTATAAACAATATGCAACTGTTGCTTATTATTGTATGTAACCAAAGCTATAAATGTTGGCTGTAATTGTTTATCTTTAGAGAGACCTGCCTAGGAGGGGGAAACCCTGTGTCCTAGTGCACTCTCTCCCTCTGTGCAATTGCTTGAGAATAAAGTATCTGACTTGCTGCACCCAACCAAAAGAATGAGAACTCTGTTTTTCTCCGACATCAGTCAGGCTGAGAAAAAGATCCTGGTTGTTGGGGAGAACGTTGTGCTGTGTGCTCTCCGCAAGCTCGTCCTCTTCCTCATCATCATCTTCCCCGTCTGCAAAATCCTCAGGCATGGCTGAGAGTAACCCCTCATCGGAATCCACGGTCAGGGGTGGGGTAGTGGTGGCAGCCCCCCCTAGAATTGCATACAGCTCAGCGTAGAAGCGGCATGTCTGTGGCTCTGCCCCGAACCGTCCGTTTGCTTCTTTGGTTTTCTGGTACGCTTGTCTGAGCTCCTTAACTTTCACACGGCACTGTAGTGAGTCCCTATTGTGGCCTCTCTCCATCATGCCCTTGGAGATTTTTTCAAATGTTTTGCCATTTCGTCTTTTGGAATGTAGTTCTGCTAGCACGGAATTGTCTCCCCATATAGCGATCAGATCCAATACTTCCTGTACGGTCCATGCTGGTGCTCTTTTTCGAATCTCGGACTGCATGGTTACCTATGTTGATGAGCTCTGCATGGTCACCTGTGCTGATCAGCTCTCCACGCTGGGCAAACAGGAAATGAAATTCAAAAGTTTGCGGGGCTTTTCCTGTCTACCTGGCCAGTGCATCCGAGTTCAGATTGCTGTCCAGAGTGGTCACAATGGTGCACTGTGGGATAGCTTCCGGAGGCCAATACCATCGAATTGCGTCCACACTAACCCTAATTCGAACCGGCAATGTCGATTTCAGCACTACTCCCCTCGTCGGGGAGGAGTACCGAAATCGATTTTCAGAGCCCTTTATGTCGAAGTAAATGGCTTTGTTGTGTGGACGGGTGCAGGGTTAATTCGATTTAACGCTGCTAAATTCGACCTAAACTCGTAGTGTAGACCAGGCCTATGAGTCAGCAGGACATGTAGAGACATGCCTGTGGACAGGGAACTGCAAATACTTTTCCATGCTCATATGCTGTGAGCTTGTGTTTGTGACAAAGGATGTACAAGCCACATGACAAAGGATGTAAAAAGGCAGCTGCATCACATCCATTTTGTCTTCAATCCTGCGTCTCACCTCTGGAGCAACATCTCTACAAATTGAAGTTTTGGACAAAGGACTGATAGACCCATCCAAGCTTTGGATGTGTTCCAGGGGAACTTCACAAGCCAGCAAACTCACCAATGCTGCTAAGAACTTGATATATGGACTCTGAAGTCATATGTATGTACCTGGTTGCTTTGACCATTTAACAACTCTCTTCGCATTCTTTTCTTTTATAATAAAACATTATGAACCATTGTGCCCCCACCCCGGGAGGCAGGGCAGTGCTGTGATCCCCGTTGCACAGATTGGGAAACTGAGGCACGGAGCCGCTAAGGGACTTGCTCCAGGTCATGCAGGGAGTCTGTAGCACAGCAGGGAATTGAACCAAGTCCCAGGCTAGTGCTTTAACCACTAGACCATACATTCCATCCCATTTAGCAATATGAAGGGGCAGGGCAGGTGTGACCTCCCCACACCTCCAGTTGAGACCCCCTGTCCTAGTTATCCCATCCCCTTCCTCAAGAAAATAATGAGCCTGAGCCATCATCCCCACCCAGGGCTCAATAGTCCTTGTGCTCCCTTGTGGCAGAGATGTGCCCGCCCCTTCCTGCAGGGGTGACATGGGGACCCAAGCCTCCCACTCCTCGGGCTTTCTTCCAGCCCAGGAACCCTGGAGTAAGCAGCTCCATCCATCCCACTCAATGCTACTGCCCATGGCCACTTCCTACCTTCAGGCTGATGCCATGTCTGCTCAGGTTGCCTGGCCACACTGCCCCGAGCAGGCTGGGCCCGTTCCAGATCCCTGGGAGGCCCCTTGTTCAGATGCTGTTCTGGCCCGGGTCTCTCTGCCCCTGGGAGCTCAGCTGCTCTCTCTCTCTAGGAGGCTTCTCTTTCCAGGAGCAGCCTATGAGCTCAGCTGTTGCTAGTCAGCAACTTCCTCACAGCACTTATGCTCATTAACCCCTTTGTGGCTGCTATAGTGTGCTACACTATAGCTATGCCGGTCAGTTTCTGCAGGAAGATAAGCCTCAGGGTGTGTCTGGTTTAGTTTTCAGAAACTAAAGGGACTTTTCCATCTCAAACTCTAAAGTTCTGGGCTTTGGCAAACCCTGATTCATCTTTGAGAGAGGAAATACACTAATGGTGAAATCCAGAGCGCACGGAGGCTGATGAAGACACTCCCATTGGGGTCTGGCTCAGTGTGCAGTGAGCATCCTGTACTGGTGGCTATAATGGATTGTGTGTTGGCCTTTCAGAGCTTGGAAGCTATTGAAAGGCTGTGGGTTTGACACACATTGCTGATTCTTACCCCCTGGGAGAGCAGTGTCTGTGTGAGTGCAGATAAATGAGTTCCTCTGCCGCAAGATATTCTAGCCTGTGTTATGCATGTGACCAGATGATCATAACGATCCCTTCTGGCTTCTAAATCTATTATTCTTACTATTTGTATTTATGGCAGTGCCCAGAGGTTCTGGCTGAGATCAGGGCGCCATTGTGTAGGGCGCTGCACAGACAGTCATGGAGATGTTCTGTTCTGCCGGACTCTGCATGGACACAGTAAACGAGATTGGGGCCCATTGTCCCAGGCACAGAGTGAGAGGGCGTCCCTGTCTGAAATGCTTGCAGTCTAAATAGATGAAACCAACCGAAGCTGCATCATTATCTTGATTTTGCAAGTGAAGTCCGAAGAGGTGAAGTGACTTGACCAAGGTCAAACAGTGAATCTGTGGCAGAGCAGGGAATTGACGATGGGTCTCCTGCATCCCAGCACTGATCCTTAACCAAATTCTTTGGGGGATAGGATTGTGTTAGCCTTGGGGAAACTGAGGCACGGCTCGGCATTGCTTCGGCCAAGATCAATGCTGAAAGAGGGGGAAATTGAGGCACAACTCTGCATTGCTTTGGCCAAGACCCCAGCTGAAAATGGGGAAACCGAGGCAGTTGAGGAATACTCCACAATATGTGATTCCTATGCAAGATTGGAAAAAGCCCCTGGTACGTGTGCAGTAGACAGGAGACCGCTGCCTACGCTAGAGGCCCCTTTTCAGAGGGTGTCCATAGATACTGGGGGACAGCTCAGTCACGGGGCTCGACAGCAGCGATGGATGAATTAGACTCAAGCTTGTGAAGACCACGATGAAAAAGAGCTGGAGAAATATTTGCTGCCAGTTTGCATCCAAACTTTAGCACAATAGAATAAATTGGGGATTGGTCCTGCTTTGAGCAGGGGGTTGGACTAGATGACCTCCTGAAGTCCCTTCCAACCCTGATATTCTATGATTCTATGAAATAGAAACAAACCTGTTTCTCTCCAGATGCTGGGGTGGTTCTAGGATGGAGGTATTCCCACACACTTGTCATTTGTCTCCTGCTTCTAGGAAGCAAGGCCAGATTCCTGGGAAGGCAGAGATGGGATTTTTTTCATAGCGGGATGGAATGTTTTTCTGTCTCAATTTGCTATATCCCTGTAACCCCTGCAGCACCCCCTTCTGGCTGGGGGGAGGAGTCCACATCCCGACCCCCAGAGACAGCTGCCCCCCCCCCCCCCCCCGCTCCTCGGCCATGCCCATGTTCAACACAATCACCACGTTATCACAGCCTGGGGGGACCAGTCCATTACACCCCAACCCCCAAAGACAGCTCCCCTGCCCGCCCCCCGCCCATGCCCATGTTCCACACGACCACCACATTACCACAGCCTCGGGGGACGAGAACTATTCTCCACCCCCACTGTCCCCACTCCAGAGAGCATAAGAATGGCCACTGGGTCAGACCAACGGTCCATCTAGCCCAGTATCCTAGCCACTGCCAGCGACCAGATGTTTCAGAGGGACTGAACAGAACAGGGAAATTATCGAGTGATCCATCCGCTGTCGTGCAGTCCCAGCTTCTGGCAGTCAGAGGTTTAGGGACACCCAGAGCATGGGGTTGTGTCCCTGACCATCTTGGATAATAGCCATTGATGGACCTATACTTTGGCCTTCACAACATCCCCTGGCAATGAGTTCCACAGGTTTGACTGTGTTATGTGAAGCACTTCCCATGTTTGTTTTAAACCTGCTGCCTCTTAATTTCATTGGGTGACCGCTGGTTCTTGTGTTATGTGAAGGAGTTGGTAACACTTCTCTATTTTCCACACCATTCATGATTTAATAGACCACTATCATATTCCCCCTTAGTTGTCTCTTTTTGATCTCTCCTTATATGGAAGCTGGTCCAGACCCCTCGTTGTTTTTGTTGCCCTTCTCTGTATCTTTCCCATTTCTAATATTTTTTTTGGAATGGGGAGACCAGAGCTGCACACAGTATTCGTGGTGTGGACATACCACAGGTTTATATAGAGGCATTATGATAATAAGACAAACTGTCTATCCCTTTCCTAATGGTTCCTAACATTCTGTTTGCTTTTTTTGACTGCTGCTGCACATTGAGTGGATGTTTTCAGAGAACTATCCACAATGATCCCAAGATCTCTTTCTTGAGTGGTAACAGCTAATTTAGACCCCACCATTTTGTATGTATAGTTAGTATGTTTTCCAGTGGGCATTACTTTGCATTTATCAACATTGAATTTCATCTGCCATTTTGTTGCCCAGTCACCCAGTTTTGAAAGACCCCTTTGGGTATGTCTACACTACGAGAATAGTTCGAGTTTACTTAAAGCGAATTTGTGGAACCGATATTACAAAGTCTAACGTGTGTATCCACACTAAGGACAGTAATTCGACTTTGTGAGTCCACACTAACGGGGCAAGCGTCGACATTGGAAGCGGTGCACTGTGGGCAGCTATCCCACAGTTCCCGCAGTCCCCGCTGCCCATTGGAATTCTGGGTCGAGCCCCCAATGCCTGCTGGGGCAAAAAATGTGTCGAGGGTGGTTTGGGGTAACTGTCATCATTCAACCCTCACTCCTGCCCTCCCTCCGTGAAAGCGCCGGCGGGCAATCAGTTTGCGCACTTTTCTGGTGATTGACAGCGCGGACGCCACAGCCAGGGCCGGCTTTAGGAAGTGCGGGGCCGAATTCGAACAGTTTTGACGGGGCCCCAGCAGGGATGACTAAAAAAAAAGCCACTTAAAAAGAACCCTTTCATTTCTTCCATGTATTATTTACTTTCCATGACTATATAAATAATAACAAAATTATATATTACATACATTGCGTCATATATTAATTAGCTGATTTTCACTTTCATATTAGGAAAATAATTCATGTTTTGATAGTTGTACAACTGATTTTCTTCAATAATGTTTATTTTATTAAAATTTATAAAATATTTCCTTATTAATATAAAATTGTGCCCTCCTCCCCCCCCCCAGCGCCTCCCGGCCCACGGAAACAAACCCTGCTTCCCCAGCGCCACCCCGCCGAAACAGCTGTGGGCCGAAAAGGAAGAAAAGGAAGGTTTTTTGGGGGGGTGACATAGGGTGACCAGATCACAGCAGTAAAATAGGACCCGACCCCTCCCCGCTCAGCCCCACCATCACACCCCTCTTCACCCCCTAGCCCCCTGCTGGCTTGCTGTGTCCCTCCTAGTCAGTCCCCCACCCACCACTTGCCTCCTTTCACCTTCTCCCTCCCCTGCCAGAAACCCCCATGCCTGCCCCTAGAACCCCTGCTGGCTCACTGCTTGCCTCTTTGCCCACCCGCCGCTTGCCCACCCGCTCGCCGTTCGCGCCCCCCCCCAAGTATAAAGCCTCATTCAAAGACCCAGGGGTCACTATGTTACTGCACACAGCAGTCAATCAGTGCAGTTGAAGATAAATCTCTGCATTATGCATTTTTGTATAACTTTTATATGACTTTGTATTGAATCTTGGTAATGTTATAGCTGGCCCCTAAGGTAGTATAATTAAGGTAAAAGAAAAATGTCTTTTTGCTAGAAGTAGAATAAGATCTTCCCCCTACTTTGTAATCTGTTTGACCTGTTGAATGAATGAGGTGTGAATGAGGAAGGTGTGGAAGGCAGGCACTTCCAGACAGCTGCAACCCTTGGAGAGGGGCTGGGAGCCAGCCAAGGAGAGCTTTGCCCAGGGCTGAGTGGGACAGAGTTTGGGTGCAGGCTCCGGGCTGGGGCACGGTGTGGGGTGCAGGATGGGTGGAGGGGTGCAGGCTCTGGGAGGGAGTGCGGAGGGGTGGGTGCAGGCTCTGGGACAGAGTTTGGGGGCCGGAGAGGGGGTGGTGGGTGCTGGGGGGGAGGGGACTGCCATCACATGTGGCTTCCTTCCTCCCCTGCTGCCCCTCACCATAGCCTCGGTGGGGGATGGGGCTGCCCCTTGCCCAGTGTTTGCAGGAGTGGTGGCTGGGGGGAAACCCAGTCAAACTCTGGTTTTACTCTTTCATTGATGGGTCACTTTAACCCCTTACAAACCCCTTCCTGCCTCTCTCACCCCCCTTTTCTACTGGGCTTGTTTGATCTTTTCAGTGGAGCCAGATGAAAACCACAAACCCCAGCGAGAGCAACAGGCTGGAAGACTAGACTGAACCCACCACCCACCCAGTCTAGTCCATCCCAGATCCCAGGACTGAGGGCAAATGTCCCCTCACCCCTGGGCCACCTGCTTCCACTCCTGGCCTCTCCTAGCGCCGCCAGAGATTCTGTGTGGCTGCATCGGGTGGGATTTCAACCGGACCCCCCCCCCCCCGCTAAATTCACCCCTGTTTTGCGACCACTCTGCACCAAGAGCACCTTCCTTCCCTGCCCTAGAGCTGCTGGATGGCTAGAAAGCTGAGCTGGGTGTTTGATTGATCCAGAATATTATCGTGCCCCCCCCCCCTCAAAAAACTTAATGTCCACACAGCTTTGGGGGGGGGGGTATTCCTCCCCCCCAAAGCCGGTCTATTTTATTGTTGCAGGGCAAATGAAGGAGCCAGAGTTTAATGGAAATATTCAGCCCCTACAGTGGTCTTGCAGCAGGGGAAGCAGAGTTGATGGAAAGGGAACTGGTTTGCATAGGAGCCCCCCGTCCCCCTCCTTTGCAAAATAATTTGGGGAGGGGAATCAGATCACTCCGTGCCTCAGTTTCCCCTCTCTCGGGGGAGAAGGGAGAGATAAAAGTCTCAGCCTGCCGTGTTGCAGACCTTTCGCATTCTCCCCTCTTGATGTATTTGATTTCCTCTTCCAAACCTCCCTCTCTCTCTCTCACCTGGAATTCACAGCACTAAGTACTGGCTCAGGGCTTTCTTCCTGGGTTACATGATCCCGAGTTTAGTTTTGAAACAGACACAGGCAGGCACAAACTCACCCTCAAACAGCAACACCACCGAAAACCACAAAACCAACCCAATATTACAAACCTATGGGGAATCACGGGGTCAAACACTCACCGACCGAAGCCCCAGCAGTTGCTAAGGTGAGTGAGGTCCACTGCAGAGATTCCTGTCTCCTACCGGACCGGAAGCCCCCTAGGTGTCTCCTCCAGATGAGTGCTGGGGAGGGGAAGGCTGCAAAGCACATGTGCCTTCTCCTCCCCTCTCCCCTCCTGACCTGCAACAGCCGCTGCTGCCTCTGCCTCAGCCCACTGCCAGCCAGCGTCTCTCGTTGCCTAGCAGCAAGAGTTGCTGCTTCCGGGAGAGCCACGGAGCTTTGCTTCAGGCAGGGATACTGCCCGATCTGCGCGGGGCCCTCTTAGGGGCGGGGCCCAATTCAGGGGAATCGGCGGAATCGGCCTAAAGCCAGCCCTGGCCACAGCACTGCGAGCATGGAGCCCGCTGCGATCATCGCTGCAGTTATGGCCGTTGTCAACACCTTGCATCTTATCATCCACCTTTTTCAGAGGCAGATGCTGAGAAATTGGGCAATGAGGCTACGGCAGCTCGGTGAGGACATTAAGTCTGAGAGGGGCACAGACCTCTCAGAAAGCATGGGACCCCGCGCCGTGAACATTATGGTGGCAATGGGTCATGTTGATGCTGTGGAACGGCGATTCTGGGCCCGGGAAACAAGCACGGACTGGTGGGACCGCATAGTGCTGCAGGTCTGGGATGAATCACAGTGGCTGCGAAACTTTAGGATGCGTAAGGGAACTTTCCTGGAACTTTGTGAGTTGCTGTCCCCTGCCCTGAAGCGCAAGGACACCCGGATGCGAGCAGCCCTGACTGTCCAGAAGCGAGTGGCCATAGCCCTCTGGAAGCTTGCAACGCCAGACAGCTACCGGTCAGTCGTGAATCACTTTGGAGTGGGCAAATCTACCGTGGGGGTTGCTGTGATGCAAGTAGCCAATGCAATCGTTGAGCTACTGCTCTCAAAGGTAGTGACCCTGGGAAACGTGCAGGTCATCATAGATGGCTTCGCTGCGATGGGATTCCCAAACTGTGGTGGGGCTATAGATGGAACTCACATCCCTATCCTGGGACCGGCCCACCAGGCCAGCCAGTACATTAACCGAAAGGGCTACTTTTCAATGGTGCTGCAAGCACTGGTGGACCATAGGGGACGTTTTACCAACATCAACGTCGGATGGCCGGGCAAGGTTCATGATGCTTGCGTTTTCAGGAACTCTGGTCTGTTTAGACAGCTGCAGGAAGGTATTTACTTCCCGGACCACAAAATAACTCTTGGGGATGTGGAGATGCCTATAGTGATCCTTGGGGACCCAGCCTACCCGCTAATGCCCTGGCTCATGAAGCCCTATACAGGCGCCCTGGACAGTGAAAAAGAACTCTTCTACTACCGGCTGAGCAAGTGCAGAATGGTGGTGGAGTGTGCTTTTGGACGTCTGAAGGGGAGATGGAGAAGCTTACTGACTCGCTCTGATCTCAGCGAAACCAATATCCCCATTGTTATTGCAGCTTGCTGTGTGCTCCACAATCTCTGTGAGAGCAAGGGGGAGACATTTATGGCGGGGTGGGAGGTTGAGGCAAGTCTCCTGGCTGCTCATTACGCCCAGCCAGACAGCCGGGCGATTAGAAGAGCCCAGCGGGACGCGCTGTGCATCCGGGAAGCTTTGAAAGCTAGGTTCCAGAGTGAGCAGGGTAACCTGTGACTATTAAGTTTGTTTAAACAGAAGCTGAACCTGCCCCCCGTTTCTTTACCCAGTTAATGTTGACTATCCTCTCCAGTTACCAACCCCCTTCCCCCCCTTCCAAGACACCTTTAAAAATAAATGAAACTTTGTTCATTAACACCGTTTCTTTATTAAGGATTTTGTGGTAAAGTGTTGAAACTGGGACGCAGACTGTGGTGGGGAGCGGTGTAGTGATGGACAGGACGCTTCTAAACTCGAGGAATGACAAGCTCCTGCTCCTAGAGGGGTCCGCAGTGGTGGACTGGTTGTTTCAACGGAGCCTGCCACCCCTCCTTTTCAGGACTCTGTGTGTGGGGGCTATGTGAGTTTGTGGCGGGGGAGGGTGGTTACAGATCCCCTGCTGCGTGGCTCTGTCATCCAGGCTAAGGACCGCTGCATAAGATCTGTAACCGCCCTCCCCCGCCACAAACTCACATAGCCCCCCCCCCACAGAACATGAAAACCACCTCCCAGACTGACCAGGGTGCCTAGTGACTGCAATGTGTGTGTGACCTTCTGCTGAACCTGCCCCCGTGTCTGTACCCTGGTAAAGGTGACTGTCCTCTCCAATTACCAACCCCCTTCCCCCCCTTCAAACACACTCTCCTCTAAAAGAACATGACAGAAACAGTAATTAACAGAAACGTATTTTTTATTAACAACTACACAGTTAGGGGATGAAACTGGGACGGGGGCTTGGGTGAGGTGCTTTTGGAGTGAAGGAAAGGACTTATCAAATCTTTGGGAATGGGAGCCTTCTGCTACTTGAGCAGTCTGCAGGGGTGGAGTGACTATTTTCACGGCCCCTGCCGCCCCTCCTTCTTGGGACTTTGGGTGCGGGGGGATGGGACTTTGTGGTGGTGGAGAGCGTTCGTGATAGAATGCAGCGGGGCTCTGTCCTCCTGCCTCCGGTCCTGCAGAACATCTACAAGGTGCCGGAGCGTGTCCGTTTGCTCCCTCATTAGTCCAAGCAGCGTTTGAGTCGCCTGCTGGTCTTCCTGCCGCCACCTGTCCTCCCGTTCGCTGTGTGATCGCTGGTATTGCGACATGTTCTCCCTCCACTGGGTCTGCTGTGCCGCCTCGGCTCGGGAGCAGCCCATAAGTTCTGAGAACATCTCGTCCCGTGTCCTTTTCTTTCGTCGCCTGATCTGCGCCAGCCTCTGGGAGGGGGATGCCGGGGTAGCTCGGGAGACACTCGCAGCTGTGGGATGGGAAAAAGGGAGTGAATTCCTCACAAAGATACAGTTTTGCGAACAATGAATATAGTCTTTCTCTGTGAACAAGACCATGCACAGTACCTATCACATGCGCACTCAGTACAAGGTCGAATTCTCGGCCTTCCCATTGAGTGCCTGGGGTCTTGCTGTACAGATCACACAAGCGGGGCCGGACAACGGAATTCAGCTAGCAGGCGGACATGGTAAGCCGTAGACTTTTGGCTGCTTAAAGCTTAATTTATAGCAGTGCCCTCCTTTCACGTTCCAAGCAATGCTCCTAGCGTTGGCCAGTTCCTGCTGCCGGCAATCCGGCCAGCATGAACTCTGCCCCTGTCCCACCCCCCTCGTGGCTGTCCCCGGGAAAGATCCCTGCATGCTGCCCCTGTCCCGCCTCCACTGCGTGGCTGTAAACCGCCGGTTACAGTTATGTAAAGGAACAGGCAATCAGTCCCAATACTAACATTCCCCTAATTCAAAGCAGGTCACCATGAGTGATATCACTCTGATGAGGATTTCGGAGAGAGAGAAAGACCACATGCTGCGTGAATGCCAGCAAACACCAGGGCCGTATGCCGCCATGCTTTGCGAGGCAATGATCCCAGAGTACTTGCTGCTAGCCTGGCGCGGAAAAGTTTCCTACCATGGAGGACGCAATAAGGCCGCTCTCCCCAGGAACCTGATGCAAAGGCTTTCACAATCCCTCCAGGAGAGCTTCGTGGAGATGTCCCAGGAGGATTTCTGCTCTATCCCCGGACATATTGACAGAATTTTCCAGTAGCTGCACTGGCAAGGACTAAAAACTAAAGCGCCTAGGGCAAACTAATCATGAAAAACCGGACATGTTGACAAACTTTTCCAGTAGCTGCACTGGGAAGGACTAAAAACTAAAGCGCCTAGGGCAAACTAATCATGAAAAACCCATTGTTAAGATACCATTCCTATTCTGTTCAAAATAAATGTTTAAAACACTTACCTACTGATCCTTCCCCGATTCACGGTCCGGGTTACCGCCTTGGGAGGGTTGGTAGGGGATCTCCGTGAGGGTGATGAAGAGATCCTGGCTGTTGGGGAAATCAGTGTTGAAAGCGCTGTCGACTGCCTCGTCCTCCTCATCTCCTTCCTCATCTTCCCCGTCCGCGAACATCTCCGAGGAAGCGGCCGTCGACAATACCCCATCGTCAGAGTCCACGGACAGTGGTGGGGTAGTGGTGGCGGCCGCACCTAGAATGGAATGAAGTGCCTCGTAGAAACGGCATGTCTGGGGTTGGGATCCGGAGCATCCATTTGACACTTTGGTCTTCTGGTACCCTTGTCTCAGGTCCTTGATTTTCATGCGGCACTGCGTTGCATCCCGGCTGTATCCTCTCTTCGTCATGGCTTTTGAGATCTTCTCGTAGATCTTCGCATTCCGTTTTTTCGATCGCAGCTCCGAAAGCACGGACTCATCGCCCCCCACAGCGATCAGATCCAAGACTTCCCGATCAGTCCATGCTGGGGCCCTCTTTCTATTCTGCGATTGCATGGTCACCTCTGCTGGAGAGCTCTGCATCGTTGCCAGTGCTGCTGAGCTCGCCACGATGTCCAAACAGGAAATGAGATTCAAACTGGCCAGACAGGAAAAGGAATTCAAATTTTCCCGGGGCTTTTCCTGTGTGGCTGGTGGCTGGTCAGAGCATCCGAGCTCGGACTGCTGTCCAGAGCATCAACAGAGTGGTGTACTGTGGGATAGCTCCCGGAGCTATTAGCTTCGAATTCCATCCACACCTACCCTAATTCGACATGGCCATGTCGAATTTAGCGTTACTCCCCTCGTCGGGGAGGAGTACAGAAATCGATTTAAAGAGACCTCTATGTTGAAATAAATAGCTTCATTGTGTGGATGGGTGCAGGGTTAATTCGAGTTAACGCTGCTAAATTCGACATAACCTCCTAGTGTAGACCAGGCCTTTGTAAATCTTCACAGTCTGCTTTGGATTTAACTATTTTGAGTAATTTTGTATAGTCTGCACACTTTGCCACCTCAGTTTATCCCTTTTTCCAAATCACTTATGAACATGTTAAACAGCACTGAACACAGTACAGATGCATGGGGGGCCCCTGCTGTTTACTGTTCTTCATTGTGAAAACTGACTATTTATTCCTACCCTTTACTTCCTCTCTTTTAACCAGTTCCTGATTCATGAGAGGAACTTCCCTCTTATCCCATGACTGCTCAGTTTGCTTAGGAGCCTTTGGTGAGACTTCTGACAAAGGCTTTCTGAAAGTCCAAGTACACTATAGCCACTAGATCTCCCTGGTCCATGTTTGTTGACACCCCCGCCCCTAAGAATTCTAATAGATTGGTGAGGCATCATTTCCCTTTACAAAAACCGTGTTGACTCTCCCTAACATATCATGTTCATCTATGCGTCTGCTAATCCTGTCCTTTACTAATTTGCTTGGGATTGAAGTTAGGTTTATTGCTTCAGAGCCATTTAAAACCAAAGCAAACAAACAAGTCTTTACATTAACTATCCGCCAGTCATCTGGTACAGAGCCCTCCACATATAGCCCCACCTGCTCCCCTTGCTCCCCTGCAGGGACCCTGCCCCGCCCCACCCCACACGCAACCACAGAGATACAGCGCTGGGGGAGCCTTTACAGCGCTGTAACTCGCAAGTGTAGCCAAGGCTGGGGGAGCCTGTACAGAGCTGTGAGTTAAGCCTGACTTTGTGCAGCTGAGTAGGGAAAGCGCTGCAGTCTGTCCACACTGACAGCTGCCCAGCGCACTGTCGTGGCCACATTTGTGGCAATTGCAGCGCTATTGGGAGTGGTGCATTATGGGCAGCTATCCCACAGAGCACCTTTTCCCATTCTGGCGCCGTGGATTGTGGGAAGGGGGCACGGGTGCGGGGGATTCTGGGTCCTGTCCCAATGCCCTGTGATGCATCGCTTCGCATCCCAGAAATCCCTTTGTTTCCGTCCACCTTTGGCGCCATCTTTCAACAGTTTCTGTGCAGCGCGATCTGTCTGCGGGAAATGGAGTCCGAACTGCTGAGGCGTATGCTGACGAGTCTCGCCAGCACGTCATGTTTGGCTGTCGAACTATTCCTTAAGATCCAAAGTGACAGTGAGAGTGAGGGTGAGGAGTCCGACGATGCTATCGAGCCGCGTAACGTGTATGACACGAAATTGCTTGTGGCATTCACGGACATGCTCAGCACCATGGAACTTCGCTTTTGGGCTCGGGAAACAAGCACCGAGTGGTGGGATCACATCGTCATGGAAGTCTGGGATGACGAGCAGTGGCTGCAGAACTTTCGGATGAGAAAAGCCACTTTCATGGGACTGTGTGAGGAGCTTGCCCCCACCCTGCGGCGCAAGGACACGAGATTGAGAGCTGCCCTGCCAGTGGAGAAGCGGGTGGCTATTGCAATCTGGAAGCTGGCAACTCCAGACAGCTACCGATCGGTCGCAAACCAGTTTGGAGTGGGAAAGTCGACCGTTGGAATCGTGTTGATGCAAGTTTGCAAGGCCATTAATCGCATCCTACTCAGAAGAACCGTGACTCGGCGGCGAACAGCAGAGGCTAACAGAGGGAGTTTGCCTGGGAGCTGTCCGAGAGGAGGTACGCTAAGTGCTGCATTAGGGGGGCTGTGTTGGTGAGTATCTGAGTGTCTGTTGCTGGGACAGTTTGTCAGTTTGACCGTGTGCTTGATTGCTTGCTTATTTGTTTGAAAAGTGTGAATTGGGAGTGCTTTGTTACAGGTGGGCCTGACTGGTATATAAGGGCAGTCAGCAGCAAACCAGCTGAGCGGCAAACAGCAGAGGCTAACAGAGGGAGTTTGCCTGGGAGATCGCCTGGGGAGAGCTCACTGAGGCTTTCATTTGCAGGTTTCTCTGACTAGGTACTGCAACAGCTGAGGAAGCTCTTAAGAGGAAGGTGATATGGAAGGTGAGCAATCAGCTGTTGTAACCTGCACAGGTTGTGCCATGTTTGTCTTTCTTCCACAGGACAGAAGCGACTTTGTCTGTACAAAGTGCAAGCTGGTCTCCATATTGGAAGAGAAGGTTCGAGGTCTGGAGAAACGAGTATCCACTCTGCGTTGCATAAGGGAAAATGAAGATTTCCTGGACAGACGTCAGGAGATGCTTCTACGGCCACAATGTTCTGAAGATTCAGAGCAGCCGCAGCAGGGACAGAAGGATGGTGAAGAAGTTTGGCAGCATGTGACCTCCAGAAGGAGAAAGAGGAGCGTCCATGTACCAGCAATGGAGATACAGGTGAGCAATCGTTTCCATGTTCTCTCTACAGGTACTAATGCAGAGAGTGGACTAGATGACACATCTGAAGGAAGGGAGCAGAAGGAGACTCCACCAATTGGAAGGCAAAAGATGCACTGTCCTAGGGATGGGGGTTCCACGACCACCATTCCCAAGAGGAGAAGGAGGGTGGTGGTGGTCGGGGACTCCCTCCTCAGGGGGACTGAGTCATCCATCTGCCGCCCCGACCGGGAAAACCGAGAGGTCTGCTGCTTGCCAGGAGCTAGGATACACGATGTGACAGAGAGACTGCCGAGACTCATCAAGCCCTCGGATCGCTACCCCTTCCTGCTTCTCCACGTGGGCACCAATGATACTGCCAAGAATGACTTTGAGCAGATCACTGCAGACTACGTGGCTCTGGGAAGAAGGATAAAGGAGTTTGAGGCGCAAGTGGTGTTCTCGTCCATCCTCCCTGTGCAAGGAAAAGGCCTGGGTAGAGACCGTCGAATCGTGGAAGTCAACGAATGGCTACGCAGGTGGTGTCGGAGAGAAGGCTTGGATTCTTCGACCATGGGATGGTGTTCCAAGAAGGAGGAGTGCTAGGCAGAGACGGGCTCCACCTAACGAAGAGAGGGAAGAGCATCTTCGCCAGCAGGCTGGCTAACCTAGTGAGGAGGGCTTTAAACTAGGTTCACCGGGGGAAGGAGACCAAAGCCCTGAGGTAAGTGGGGAAATGGGATCCTGGGAGGAAGCAAGAGCAGGAGAGCGCAAGAGGGGAGGACTCCTGTCTCATACTGAGAAAGAGGGATGATCGATGAGTTATCTTAAGTGCCTATACACAAATGCAAGAACCCTGGGAAACAAGCAGGGAGAATTGGAAGTCCTGGCACAGTCAGGGAACTATGATGCGATTGGAATAACAGAGACTTGGTGGGATAACTCACATGACTGGAGTACTGTCATGGATGGATATAAACTGTTCAGGAAGGACAGGCAGGGCAGAAAAGGTGGGGGAGTTGCGTTGTATGTAAGAGAGGAGTATGACTGCTCAGAGCTCCGGTATGAAACTGCAGAAAAACCTGAGAGTCTCTGGATAAAGTTGAGAAGTGTGAGCAACAAGGGTGATGTCGTGGTTGGAGTCTGCTATAGACCATCAGACCAGGGGGATGAGGTGGATGAGGCTTTCTTCTGGCAACTAGCAGAAGTTGCTAGATCGCCGGCCCTGGTTCTCATGGGAGACTTTAATCACCCTGATATCTGCTGGGAGAGCAATACAGCGGTGCACAGACAATCCAGGAAGTTTTTGGAAAGTGTAGGGGACAATTTCCTGGTGCAAGTGCTGGAGGAACCAACTAGGGGCAGAGCTCTTCTTGACCTGCTGCTCACAAACAGGGAAGAATTAGTAGGGGAAGCAAAAGTGGCTGGGAACCTGGGAGGCAGTGACCATGAGATGGTCGAGTTCAGGATCCTGACACAAGGAAGAAAGGAGAGCAGCAGAATACGGACCCTGGACTTCAGAAAAGCAGACTTTGACTCCCTCAGGGAACAGATGGGCAGGATCCCCTGGGAGAATAACATGAAGGGCAAAGGGGTCCAGGAGAGCTGGCTGTATTTTAAAGAATCCTTATTGCGGTTGCAGGAACAAACCATCCCGATGTGTAGAAAGAATAGTAAATATGGCAGGCGACCAGCTTGGCTAAACAGTGAAATCCTTGCTGATCTTAAACGCAAAAAAGAAGTTTACAAGAAGTGGAAGATTGGACAAATGACCAGGGAGGAGTATAAAACTATTGCTCAGGCATGCAGGAATGAAATCAGGAAGGCCAAATCACACTTGGAGTTGCAGCTAGCAAGAGATGTTAAGAGTAACAAGAAGGGTTTCTTCAGGTATGTTAGCAACAAGAAGAAAGTCAAGGAAAGTGTGGGCCCCTTACTGAATGAGGGAGGCAACCTAGTGACCGAGGATGTGGAAAAAGCTAATGTACTCAATGCTTTTTTTGCCTCTGTCTTCACGAATAAGGTCAGCTCCCAGACTGCTGCACTGGGGAGCACAATATGGGGAGAAGGTGACCAGCCCTATGTGGAGAAAGAAGTGGTTCGGGACTATTTAGAAAAACTGGACGTGCACAAGTCCATGGGGCCAGATGCGCTGCATCCGAGGGTGCTAAAGGAGTTGGCGGATGAGATTGCAGAGCCATTAGCCATTATTTTTGAAAACTCATGGCGATCGGGGGAGGTCCCGGATGACTGGAAAAAGGCTAATGTAGTGCCCATCTTTAAAAAAGGGAAGAAGGAGGATCCGGGGAACTACAGGCCAGTCAGCCTCCCCTCAGTCCCTGGAAAAATCAGGGAACAGGTCCTCAAGGAATCAATTATGAAACACTTAGAAGAGAGGAAAGTGATCAGGAACAGTCAGCATGGATTCACCAAGGGGAAGTCATGCCTGACTAACCTAATTGCCTTCTATGATGAGATAACTGGCTCTGTGGATGAGGGGAAAGCAGTGGATGTGTTATTCCTTGACTTTAGCAAAGCTTTTGATACGGTCTCCCACAGTATTCTAGCCGCCAAGTTAAAGAAGTATGGGCTGGATGAATGGACTGTAAGGTGGATAGAAAGCTGGCTAGATCGTCGGGCTCAACGGGTAGTGATCAATGGCTCCATGTCTAGTTGGCAGCCGGTTTCAAGCGGAGTGCCCCAAGGGTCGGTCCTGGGGCCGGTTTTGTTTAATATCTTAATGATCTGGAGGATGGTGTGGACTGCACTCTCAGCAAGTTTGCAGATGACACTAAACTAGGAGGCGTGGTAGATACACTAGAGGGTAGGGATCGGATACAGAGGGACCTAGACAAATTAGAGGATTGGGCCAAAAAAAACCTGATGAGGTTCAACAAGGACAAGTGCAGAGTCCTGCACTTAGGACGGAAGAATCCCATGCACTGCTACAGACTAGGGACCGAATGGCTAGGTAGCAGTTCTGCAGAAAAGGACCTAGGGGTCACAGTGGACGAGAAGCTGGATATGAGTCAACAGTGTGCTCTTGTTGCCAAGAAGGCTAACGGCATTTTGGGCTGTATAAGTAGGGGCATTGCCAGCAGATCGAGGAACGTGATCGTTCCCCTTTATTCGACATTGGTGAGGCCTCATCTGGAATACTGTGTCCAGTTTTGGGCCCCACACTACAAGAAGGATGTGGAAAAATTGGAAAGAGTCCAGCGGAGGGCAACAAAAATGATTAGGGGTCTGGAGCGCATGACTTATGAGGAGAGGCTGAGGGAACTGGGATTGTTTAGTCTCCAGAAGAGAAGAATGAGGGGGGATTTGATAGCAGCCTTCAACTACCTGAAGGGGGGTTCCAAAGAGGATGGAGCTCGGCTGTTCTCAGTGATGGCAGATGACAGAACAAGGAGCAATGGTCTCAAGTTGCAGTGGGGGAGGTCCAGGTTGGATATTAGGAAACACTATTTCACTAGGAGGGTGGTGAAGCACTGGAATGCGTTACCTAGGGAGGTGGTGGAGTCTCCTTCCTTGGAGGTTTTTAAGGCCCGGCTTGACAAAGCCCTGGCTGGGTTGATTTAGTTGGGAATTGGTCCTGCTTTGAGCAGGGGGTTGGACTAGATGACCTCTTGAGGTCCCTTCCAACCCTGATATTCTATGATTCTATGTGATAGATCTTGTTTTTAGTAAGGTTTTCAACACAGTCTTGCACAATATTCTCATAAGCAAACTAGGGAAATGTGGTCTAGACAAAATTTCTGAAAGATGGTACTCAAAAACTAGTTATCAATGTCTGACACATAGAAAAACATAAACTGTTGAGCAATAGTTAACATGGTTTCTGTAAAGGGAAATCGTGTCTTACTAATCTATTAGAATTCTTTGAAGGGGTCAACAAACGTCGACAAGGGGGATCCAGTGGACATAGTGTACTTAGATTTCCAGAAAGCCTTTGACAAGGCCCCTCACCAAAGGCTCTTATGTAAATTAAGCCGCCATGGGATAAAAGGGAAGGTCCTTTCATGGATTGAGAACTGGTTAAAAGACAGGGAACAAGGGTAGGAATTCATGGTAAATTCTCAGAATGGAGAGGGGTAACTAGTGGTGTTCCCCAAGGGTCAGTCCTCGGACCGATCCTATTCAACTTATTCATAAATGATCTGGAGAAAGGGGTAAACAATGAGGTGGCAAAGTTTGCAGATGATACTAAACTGCTCAAGATAGTTAAGACCAAAGCAGACTGTGATGAACTTCAAAAAGATCTCACAAAACTAAGTGATTGGGCAACAAAATGGCAAATGAAATTTAATGTGGATAAATGTAAAGTAATGCACATTGGAAAAAATAACCCCAACTATACATACAATATGATGGGGGCTAATTTAGCTACAACAAGTCAGGAAAAAGATCTTGGAGTCATCGTGGATAGTTCTCTGAAAATGTCCACGCAGTGTGCAGAGGCGGTCAAAAAAGCAAACAGGATGTTAGGAATCATTAAAAAGGGGATAGAGAATAAGACTGAGAATACATTATTGCCCTTATATAAATCGATGGTACGCCCTCATCTCGAATACTGCCTACAGATGTGGTCTCCTCATCTCAAAAAAGATATACTGGCACTAGAAAAGGTTCAGAAAAGGGCAACTAAAATGATTAAGGGTTTGGAACGGGTCCCATATGAGGAGAGATTAAAGAGGCTAGGACTCTTCAGCTTGGAAAAGAGGAGACTAAGGGGGGATATGATAGAGGTATATAAAATCATGAGTGATGTGGAGAAAGTGGATAAGGAAAAGTTATTTACTTATTCCCATAATACAAGAACTAGGGGTCATCAAATGAAATTAATAGGCAGCAGGTTTAAAACAAATAAAAGGAAGTTCTTCTTCACGCAGCGCACAGTCAACTTGTGGAACTCCTTACCTGAGAAGGTTGTGAAGGCTAGGACTATAACAGAGTTTAAAAGAGAACTGGATAAATTCATGGTGGTTAAGTCCATTAATGGCTATTAGCCGGGACGGGTAAGGAATGGTGTCCCTAGCCTCTGTCTGTCAGAGGGTGGAGATGGATGGCAGGAGAGAGATCACTTGATCATTGCCTGTTAGGTTCACTCCCTCTGGAGCACCTGGCATTGGCCACTGTCGGTAGACAGGATACTGGGCTAGATGGACCTTTGGTCTGACCCGGTACGGCCTTTCTTATGTTCTTATGTTCGCTGTCAGATTGGGAAGACATAGTGGTGGTCCCATATCTAGTGTCCTGGGTCCAATACTATTCAATATTTTCATTAATGACTTGGGTAACTGAGTGGAGGGTATGCTTGTAAAATTTGCAAAAGATACCAAGGTGGGCAGGGTTAGAAGCACTTTGGAGAACAGGTTTAGAATTCAAAATGACCTTGACAAATTGGAGAATTGGTCTCAAATTAGCAAGATGAAATTCAGTAAAGACAAGTGTAAAGCAGGGCCGGGTTAACTCTCCTGTGGGCCCTAGGCTATTAGATTTTGTGGGGCCCCTGTATACAAGCCTTTTTCCTGGGAGGGAGTTTGGTGCAGGAGGAGGCTCCCTTGGTTCCTGGCCAATGGGAGCTGTGGGGACAGTGCTGGGGGCGGAGGCAGTGCACAAAGCTGCCTCTCCCCACCCCCGACAGGAGCCGCAGAGACGTGCTAGCAGCTGGCCGCTTCTGGGAGCAGCGTGGGGCCACAGCGTGCAGGCAGCCTGCCTGAGTGTCTCGCTGCACTGCGGGACTTTTAGCAGCCCGGAATTGGAGATCACTGCCTGTGATTTATTTTTGCAGGGCCCTGCTTGAGCTGGGGCCCTGGGCTGCAGCCCCTACAGCCCCTGCCTTAATCCGGCCCTGGTGTAAAGTACTGCACTTAGAAGGAAAAATCAAATGCACTACTACAAAATGAGGAATAACTGACTAGGTGGTAGTGCTGCTGAAAAGGACCTGGGGGTTATAGTGGATTGAAAGTGAGCTAACAATGTGATGCAGTTGCAAAAAAGGCTAATATCATTCTGGGGTGTATTAACAGGCGTGTTGTACATAAGGAATGGGAGGTAATTGTCCCATTTGGTACTGTTGAGATCTCAGCTGGAGTATTGTGTCCAATTTTGGGGCCAGGCTTTAGGAAGGATGTGGACAAATTGAAGAGAACCCAGAGGAGAGCAACAAAAATGGTAAAAGGATTAGAAAACCTGACCTAGCCTAGAGGAAAGGATACAAAAAATGGGCATGTTTAGTTATAAGAAAAGAAGACTGAAGGGGATACTGATAAATCTTGAAATACATTGAGGGCTGTTCTAAAGAGGATGGTGTCAATTGTTCTCCATGTCCACTGAAGGTAGAACAAGAAGTAATAAATTTAATCTGCTGCCCAGAACCTAGCACATACATAGAGGGAAGAAATACAGGGCTGATAGCCCACCCCTTCTTCTACCCCCACCTTGTGTCACCCCTCATATTGTCCAACCACTCCTGTCTTCTGCTCTCTCTCACTCCCCCCAGTTCCTACTTTTCCCCTGTACCTGAGCCCCCCAACTCCTCTTCCCTCCCCTACCACCCATTCCTATTTATCTCCCCGTAATCCCCCATCCCTCACTCCAGACCCAAACCCCTCACCCCTATTCCAGCCTCCTCTGCCACCCCTAATCACCCCTCCCTTCCCAGCAAGCATGCACATGTGTAATTTATTTTCTTTTCAAAAACAGCTTGAGTGCCTTCTGAATCATTTCCTTTCCTCAGATTACATTTCTCCAAAATAATAATAATAAAAAAACCTTGACAGAGACAGATTTTAGCCAAATGTTTACAGTCCATTCTCAGATTTCTGCCTTGGGTGGGTTTCAAACGCCAAAGTTGCTAGAATCTATGAACTTTAAGAATTGCTATTTTTATGTTTTTCAGGGGGGTAGGGAGTTGTATCTCAGGAACTCCTTACTCAAGTTACCCCAAATTTGGATCACTGAACCTACTCCACATCCCTATGAGGCACAGCAAATTTCAAGACAACCCATGTAAGTACGGGGATTTTCGAGCACTTAGAAGAATCATCCGTTAAACAGGAAAAACTTCCCAATCTTAACCATAGCAGACTGGCGCTCCACTGTAATATTGCATGAAATAAATTATCATCAGTTGCTTTGCTGTCCCCAAATCCGCAGCAGAGGGAAATGCTGAAAGGAGGAGTTTTAGGAAGGAGAGAGGAAAGGGTCCCTGCACATCCATCTGCAGTATAGACAGCTCCAAAAGATGTGAGGGGGCCCATTGATCTCAGTGTGATGGCATCCGCTGAAGGACAGCGCCTATGGAGATGATACACCCTGAGACAATAGCTCCAGTCATCTCAGTGGGTGTTCTCAGCCCCCCGTGCTCCCCCCGATCAGTGTTTGGGAGCCTGTGCTAGGCACCAAGCCTGCCCATTCTCATCTCCTCACCCCAGTCTCAGCACTGTGCACTTGGTGCATGCTCCTAGCATGCCTGTACTCAGCTCTCCCCCCAAGAGGGGAGGGCTTCCTCAGCTGCTGGCTTGCATGGGGGGCTAGGGAGAAGGGGCTCAGACCCCTTCAGAGTAATAGGGGCCCCAAGATCTTGGCTCCACATGGGGGGCAGGGCAGGAGAGAAGGCAGAGACACCCTCAGAGGGGCAGCCCTCCCAGATCCCAGCTCACAAGCACTCAGTCCAGGGGATTAAAAGAGAACTTTAATGGGGGTTGGGGGAGGAGAAGCAGGGAAACTAGAATAAACTTGGGAAAGCAAGCAATTAATTACCAAAACCTATTAGATAAGGCTTCCACCCCACCCCTTTGGTGTCTTACTCGTCCACATCTCAGTCCTCCTCTGGCAGATGTGAGTGGCTTCCCTTCCCAGATCTCTCTGTTGCAGTTTGTTGTCCAGAGATGGAGGAATCCAACATTTCCGGCAGGTCAGTGTTTCCCGTGGTGCTACTGGGAGCTGATGAGATTTGTGAAAGAATTTTGGGTTTTATGATAAAAGCATGAAATTTGCCAGAGTCTTAGGGCATGACCTAATCAAGATTCTCAGATATGGGGGCCTCACCAGCTCATGCCACGTTGGCTTTGACAGCCATATGAAATTCTAAGATGCATTTTTTCTACTGATGTTTTTTCTGATACTGATTGTTTATGGTATTAAACCACCAGTGGGTTTTCATTTTTGTACATTTATATTCCTATTGTCTTAGGTGTCCTAAAAACTAAAGCAATGAGTTATTATGGCCTGAGACGGGGTAGTCAATAGGTGGATCGCAGGCCAAATCTAGACCTCTAGATGCTTTTAAACAGATCCCAAATCTTTTTATTTACTTATTATTATTATTATTATTATTATCATTATTGTTATTATTTTGTCTGGAGTCTGGACCTTGACTATACATTGAACAAGAAATTTGGACCTTGACAAAAAGTAATTGACTACCCCTGGCTTGAGATCATACAAATATATTAAGAATTAACATGCTCAGTAGCATGCCACTAGGGAGTTTCACTAAAAAGTTAATGCTATAGAAAAATAACACAATCAGTTGAAAAGTTTCTGTCCATGACCAGAAAGTTACATTTCTCTTTGCTAAGAATGATATTTCAGATTGATCTAGCCATAAAAGATGTTGCTGAGTCTCAAAAAGATTGAATTAAAAAACAAGAAAGTTGTTCACAGGCCTCAGTGTATTGAAACATCGCATTCCCTGCCATTTTTCAAGGAGGAGAGCTGTAACTGGGTCTTGGAGATCTCCCTTGCAGGAGGTCTGTGGAACAAGGAGATTGTTTCGCTTGGTGGGCTCCATTAATGGCTTAGTTTTGCCTTGGTTTGTCTGTTACAAATGTGGCGTGCTGCTGCTGCCCAATCTTCTCAGCCTCCCTAACAGAGGCAATCACAGAAGGATTGGCAATGTTTTTGGTGTCCAGTTTAGCTAAGTCTACACTCTCTCCTGACAGGGGCGGCTCCAGGCACCAGCGCAGGAAGTGCGTACCTGGGGCGGCAAGCCGCGGGGGGTGGCCTGCCGGTCGCTGTGAGGCGGCAGGCAAGCGGTTTTCAGCGGCATGCCTGTGGGAGGTCCGCTGGTCCGGTGGCTTCGGCGGCAAGGACGCCGATGGCGTGGCACCAGCAGACCTCCCGCAGGCATGCCGCCAAAAGCCGCCTGCCTGCTGTGCTTGGGGCGGCAAAAAACATAGAGCCGCCCCTGTCTCCTGAGAAGGGGTTGCCCCTGTGTCAAGGTTCCCTCCCCACTCTGAACTTTAGGGTACAGATGTGGGGACCCGCATGAAAGACCCCCTAAGCTTATTTTTACCAGCTTAGGTTAAAAATACACTGCCACCACCAAGCGTTTTAACCAAATATTTATGGAGAAGCCACTTGGAACTCTGCCTTTCCCCAAATATCTCCCAAGTCCCTAACCCCCCTTTCCTGGGTAGGCTTGAGAATAATTTCCCCCAAGCACCTATACTCCTTTTCCTGGGTAGGCTTGAGAATATCCCCTCACCAATTAGTCCTGGTGAACACAGATCCAAACCCTTGGATCTTAAAACAATGAAAAATCAATTAGGTTCTTAAAAGAAGAACTTTGTTAAAAGAAAAGGTAAAAATTATCTCTGTAAAATCAGGATGGAAAATAACTTTATAGGGTAATGAAATTCAAGAGCCCAGAGGAAACCCCTCTAGCCTTAGGTTCAAAGTTACAGCAACCAGAGGTAAACCCTCTAGCAAAAGGAACATTTACAAGTTGAGAAAACAAAGATAAAACTAATACGCCTTGCCTGGCTGTTACTTACAAGTTTGAAATATGAGAGACTTGTGCAGAAAGTTTTGGAGAACATGGATTGATGTCCGGTCCCTCTTAGTCCTAAGAGCGAACACCCCCAAAAACAAAGAGCACACAAACAAAAGCCTTCCCCCCCGCCCAAGATTTGAAAGTATCTTGTCCCCTTATTGGTCCTTTGGGTCAGGTGTCAGCCAGGTTACCTGAGCTTCTTAACCCTTTACAAAAGGAGGGATTTTATAGTATTGTATACAGGAGGGTTGTTACCCTCCCCTTTCTAGTTATGACCCTGTCTTCTATGATGTCAACAAGTGCCTTGACATGTCGTGCCAAAGAAGCCTGAACACATTTTGCCTGCTCACAGTGCTTTGTGTTAGACCCTTTTTGCTTGGTTTATCTCTCTAGTGAGGCTTCAAATTCTCCTATCAGCCTGGCCACCTCTTGGCCCACTGTCATCGAGGCAAAAGGGCCTCTGGACTTTGTGTTGACCAAGAGCTCCACCATCCCCTTTGATTATGGCATTATTTTGCTCATGAGCTTGGCCGAGTGCTATTGTAGAGCAAACACGTTGTGGCTTGCAAATTGTGAAGATCGCCTTTAGGAATGCTCTAGCTGTGTCTGGGTGCACTGTATGAAGGGTAACCATATATCAGAGGTGAACAGGCACCCAATGAGTATAATTACTGTGATCTAATGCAAAGAACCAGGGTGGTAGCTTTCCAAGGTGTTCAATGTATGGAGAAAAGTTTGCCTGGTGGATTGACAGCACATAGGTCAATACAAGAAGCTCCCGATGAAGTGTGGCATGCCAGAAGTGGAACATTGGGTTTTCTAGTTCTTGCTTCATTTATCCTACCCCATGGGGGCCTCATCTTCCTTGAGACGTTGGGTAGACTGCATGTGTGCATTCTTCAGCAAGATGTACAGACCGCTGGCAATTACTTCATGGGCATGTCTAGTACGTGTGACATGAGACACTTTCAAGAAGTCAGCTGTTCCTGGGGAGTCTACTTTGGCTTCCATCTCTCTGCTATATTCTAGCCAATTGCCAGTCTCTAATGAGCTTTAGACTTGTCGTTTCCAGTTCCAGCTTAATGACAAATTTGTCCTTTCCATCCCCAGCGGGCCAGGTCCACTGTATCTGTTTGGTTATGGTGAAAAGGGGCTGCTCCACAGCGAGTGTATTTTCTCTGTAGTTCTTCAGGGTGACCCACAGCTTTCTCAGTTCTTTTTTGTTAGTTTGTTTGTTTCTCAGCCCTTTTATGTGTGGTGCTGTTAAACTTGATGTAGCAGGGCTTGTGCCAACATCCATTGTTCTTGTTTAAAGTCTTTGCAATTCCATCACCATCATCTAATCTGTATGTCTGTGGCTACGGGAAGCAGAGGGGACAAGGGGTGATGGGAAATGGGTGGGGGGTCCTGGGAGCCAGAGGGGGCCAGAGATGATGCAGAGGTGGGGGGAGCCTGGAGAGGCAGTGGGGGCCAAGGGGGATGGGAGGATGGATGGAGAAGCAGCGGCAGTCAGGGGGGCTGGTTGTGGGGGCTGGGGGAGGCAGCAGGGGCCAGCGGTGATGAAGAGGTGGGGGGGAGCCCGGAGAGGCAGTGGGGGCCAAGGGGGATGGGGAAGCAGCAGGGGTCAGGGGGATGAGTGACAAACAGGGAAGGCAGTTGGGGCCAGGGGCAATGAGGGTGTGTGTGGGGAGCCCAGGGAGGCAGCAGGGCCAGGGATGCCAAAATACAAGTTCACCCAGGGCACCATTTACCATAAGGCTGGTCCTGATCTAGCTACTGCCTCTCAGAGAGGTGGATTTACTACAGCGATAGGAGAACCCCTCCTGTGGCCATAGTAAGCGTCTGCATTGGAGCGCAGCAGTGTTTTAAGGGTTGATGTAGCCAGAAAGGTCTGGTGGTTCCTTCTGCAGGTAAAGCAGCTGAGATAAACATTACATCAGGGGTAGGCAACCTATGGCATGCGTGCCGAAGGCAGCACGCGAGCTGATTTTCAGTGGCACTCACACTGCCCGGGTCCTGGCCACCGGTCTCGGGGGGCTCTGCATTTTAATTTAATTTTAAATGAAGCTTCTTAAACATTTTAAAAACCTTATTTACTTTACATACAATAGTTTAGTTATATATTATAGACTTATAGAAAGAGACCTTCTAAAAACAGTAAAATGTATTACTGGCACGCAAAGCCTTAAATCAGAGTGAATAAATGAAGACTCGGCACACCACTTCTGAAAGGTTGCTGACCCCTGCATTACATTGTGGCATCTCACAAGTGTCTGGCTCGATGGTAAAAAAGAGAGGAGTTCCTCTCCCCCACTAGGAGAAGTGACACATGAGAAATGGTCTCCCAAAAAATCTAGCAAAAAACCTCCACATTAAAATTGACAGAGCCACATCTACAGACTCTAACCTTCCTCTAGAAAGACCACCATTTCCCAGCAGCCCAGGGAGGTAACTAGGTAACTAAAGCTGGAGGCACTCAATAATCTCTCATTTCCTCAATGGTCTTAATTAGAGCCAAGCAAATGATTGACGTTTCGGTTCAGGGTCCAAACCAAAAAATCAAGAGCAAAAATGTGGTTTGATTTGAACTGAAACTGAATTTTTTTCATCTAGTTTTGGATGGTTTGGGGTGTTTTTCCATGCCTTTCTGAGGTGTTTTTAATTAGCTAAATTTTTAAACAAACTACCCTTCTGAAATGAAAAGTTGTAAGGTTTTATTTTGAGATGATCAAAATGAACCATTTGACTTTAAAAAATTGCCCCCCCCCCCCCTTTGTTTTTGGCCCAAACTATTCCCTTAATTCCACCCAAATTTGCAAGTAGTTTCAGTGACCCATACAATGTATTTTTTGGTGAATTTACTATTCACCAATTCTTAAAAAAAAAAACACCCAGCTCCAGTCTTAATTTCAAAATCCTGGATCATTCTCTGATTATTTTCCCTGCTTCTCCCCCCCCCCCCCCCCCACCGTTTTGTCATTATGACTCAGGGACCTTCAAATCTTCTGACTGGTGCCATGTCTAGCCAGAACAGGTAGGGAAGTTAAGGAGAGCCAGCTAAAGATATGATGTCAGTGCACATAAGCTACAGCATGTTCTGGAGTAAAGTAGCCTTTGTTCTGTGTAACTTAATCCTCTGTTTGCCAGAAGCTGGGAATGGGCAACAGGGGATGGCTCACTTGATGATTATCTGTTCTGTTCATTCCCTCTGGGGCACCTGACATTGGCCACTGTCAGCAGACAGGCTACTGGGCTGGATGGACCATTGGTCTGACCCAGGATGGCCATTCTTATGTTCTTTTTGCCTCCACGCTCTGTGATGTGCAACCCATCACTCCTTCCACGCTTTGTTTGTGTTGATAGACAAGCTGGGGCTTGAGTCCCTCAAACTTCAAAAGCCCGGTAATTACGCAGTTAATTCCTGGGGCTGATGGATAATAGCAGTGCCCCAGACGTGGTGTGGAGTCCACCTCTGGTAGGTGTCTCTATACTAGCAAGGAGCACTTCTGCACCACCTAGAATGGCTGAGTCATTAAGGTGTGGGACTTAAACTCCTGTGGATGTGTGCCCCATGTGCGTTTGAGTCCCACTGTTAGTACAGCTGTTCTTTTATCTCCTCTATTTAACAACAAGGATGCAGGTTTCAGGGAGGGCAGGTCACTTCTCAGGACTTTCTCTGCCTTCTAACCACCTGGGCAGATCTTTGGAACGATTGATTAGAACCATTTTCCTATTCCCCAGTTCTTAAGGTAATGGCTAAGTAATGGATTAATTGCAGTCCTCCTTTGAACAACAGTTTATGTTAAAACTCCATAGTAAGGCAGGTGAAGGTGGCTGATTGGCCAGACTCTTTTAGGGGCGGGGCTAATGTGATGTACAGTCTGCTCCACGGACCCTAGCAGTCATTTCAGTCTGACAGTTCAGACTAGCCAATGGTGCTTCCAGGCTGAGGTCTGGATACATGACTATTTCAGTTTGTGTGTGTGATTTCTTGCCTGAAATAATTACACCAATACAATCACCGGGAGTAAACTATGCTGGTACAAGCAGCTCTTAATTTGTGCCAGGGTTGAGCCCGGCACCTCTAGTCTTGGCATTTCATAGCCCCGGCACCTCTGGGCTTGCTGTATCAGTTATGAATGTAAAAAAAAACTGCTTGAGCCCCAGCACCCATTTCATTACAAATTAAACACTGCATACAAGGCACCTTTATACTGATATAATTGCATCCATACCTCTATAGCTATCCTGGGATGGTATCCTTTTTTTCCAGACAAGCCCTTAAGGAGCTTCAGTTTAGCTCAGGAATGTGACTTTAGGGCTGAGAGATTGTAATACGAGTTGGAATTCAAAGCTCATCTCCGATTCATGGGGGATTTTGCAAAGGGGCATTTCTCATGAAGCTGTTGTTGGAAAATGAGTGACTGAAATTCTCTTAATTCCAAAGAGATATAAATGAAAAAATCATGGATCTCACTCTGATTGTTTTGTGCTGTTTATTTCTTCTTTGCCCTGGTCTACATTTAAAATTTAGATCGATCTAACTACATTGTTCAGAGGTGTGAAAAATTCACACTCCTATGTGCCACAGTTAAGCCGAACTAACCCCTAGTGTAGATGCAGCCACGTCGATGGAAGAATTCTTCCTGCAACCTAGCTACCACTGCTCAGGGAGGTGGGTTACCTACATCAATGGAAAAGCCCCTTCTGTTGATGTAGGAAGTGTCTATACTACATTGGCAGAGCTACTGCTGTAACGTCCATCGTGTAGATATGGTCTTGGTCTTGCAGGGTTGCCGAGGCAGCATCTGCAGCTGATGAGTATGGTGTGACAGTGATCAAGGAGAAACATAAATGTAGCAGTTAGATGTACCTCTGAGGCATTTTTTCAGTTGATTGAAATAGGTGAGTTAGAAAAGTGTTAGAATGAAGATCTTAAGGTCCCTTGTTCAAGTTCTGCTCTTGGTAGCTGTCTGGGATTGATTTCCTTTTTAAAAATAAAGAGAAAACAGTCAGTGGCACCAAACATTGTCATTGCTGACAGCTCTTGCTATGTTTTCTCAAGCCTCGTGATCTTTGGGGTTTTCTTAAAGCCCAAGCTCCTGGAGTCCTGTGATTATATTATTATAATCTTTATATATTATTATATAATTACAAAAAAAATATGGAAGCAGAAAGTTGCCAGCCCCCTGGGTGCAGAGAAAAGCTTGGAAATGTGACCCAAGTGAGCACAAAAGGATCAGAAAACAGAAGGCAAAAAATAAAAAATAACACCATTTTAAAAATGCTCATTGATTTCAAACACTTGGCAACCCCACACTGGATTCTTCAGAGCTACGGCTTGAGCTAGACCTTTAATCATTTCTGTTGCTCTTCTCTGGACTTCCTCCAATTTGTCCACATCTTTCCTGAAATGTGGCACCCAGAACTGGACCAATACTCCAGTTGAGGCCTAATCAGCACGGAGTAGAGCGGAAGAATTACTTCTTGTGTCTTGCTTTCAACACTCCTGCTAATACATCCCAGAATGTTTGCTTTTTTTGTAACAACGTTACACTGTTGACTCATATTTAGCTTGTGATCCACTATGACTCCAGATCCCTTTCTGCAGTACTCCTTCCTAGGCAGTCATTTCCCATTTTGTATGTGTGCAACTGATTGTTCCCTCCTAAGTGGAGTACTTTGCATTTGTCCTTATTGAATTTCATCCTGTTTACTTCAGACCATTTCTCCAGTTTGTCCAGATCATTTTGAATTTTAATCCTATCCTCCAAAGCACTTGCAACCCCTCTCAGCTTGGTATCATCCACAAACTTTATAAGTGTACTCTCTATGACATTATCTAAATCATTTATGAAGATATTGAACAGAACCGGACCCAGAACCGATCCCTGCGGGACCCCCCTCGTTATGCCCTTCCAGCATGACTCTGAACCACTGATAACTACTCTCTGGGAACGATTTTCCAACCAGTTATGCACCCACCTTGTAGTAGCTCCATCTAGGTTGTATTTCCCTAATTTGTTTATGATAAGGTCATGCGAGACAGTATCAAAAGCCTTACTAAAGTCAAGATATACCACATCTACCACTTCCCCCTATCCACAAGGCTTGTTGCCCTATCAAACGTCATGGGGAAGTGTTGCCCATTGGGTGTTCCCAGGGTGGTATATATAGTTTCCCAGATTTCTAGGTGGGGAGGTGGAGACAATGTTGCTGGAGTTTTTGGTAGGAACCCCTAGAAAATTGAGCCTGTCCCTTTTCCTGCTGCCAACATCTGCCAGAAGGATATGTTACAATGAGTGCTATTGTAAAAGCTGAGCCAGACTAAATGAGTTAGGAAGGGGCTAAATTGGGAATTTACTTTTGTGTTCGTTGATTGATGATTGAAAATCAAGAGGATTCATCTTTATCCACTAAATGAAAAACTGTGGGAAGGAAAATGGTTTTATTTATGGTGTTAAATGGTGGAGATATTGGGTGCTTGAGAGGCAAAAAAATCTTTTTTTACCAGAAGCGGGGCTCAAACCCACACAGACACATGTCCATTGGATCTTAAGTCCAACACCTTAACCACTCGGCCATTCTGGTAAGTGTCCCAGAATGCTCTTTGCTATAGTGAGCTTTGATCCCCAGAGCATCGCTTTACCTACTACTGGCTTCCGTGGATTTTTAACAGCTCCGGGGCGGGGAGGGGGGGAAGCTGTGAGGTTGAGGATTCCCTCATCTCTCCCTTTTATTTCCTAAGAGTTGTTGCGTCATACAGTTTCTCACATGGCTCACTAGTGAAACTGTGCTTAACCGTTGCCTTCGGGCTTCCAGCTTGCTACAAAAGAAGCAGGTGTTCCTGCAACGCCTGCCTTGGAACCTACTATAAGGTGAATCTTGGCCACAGCTGGCACTTGTCCCAGCATCTTCAACTTTTCCCTGATGCTTGATGTACTTCCTCTCCAACCTTGCCAAATTCAGTTTATGGGTGCACTTCTTGAAGCATGGTAGGTGCCACCAAGCATTGTGTTTGACTAGGTCCTCCATGGTGGTAGTCCCCAAAGATTCAGCTACTAGGTGATACTCTTTGTCTCCCCACTGATGCCTAAAAATCATCAAGACCACAGTAAAATCAAGGATTTATGTAATAAATTACTTTGGGATTGTAATTAATTATGTTATGTAACTCCGTGCATACTGCTTGCTGATGGACTCTGGTAATTTCTGGCTGGATGCTGACATCACAACCCTTTTGACATAATAAACAAAACGGATAATCAATACCACTGAACCACTTCTTTTTTGCCAATGACAGCAATCAACTTGAAGCCTTCCTTCTATTTATAGTCATCTGTAACATTAAAAAAATTAATTAGGTGTCAGCATTAACTGATAACACAGTAGTGTCAGTCAAGGGCCGTCCTTTAACTTTGTGAGGGCTACATGGTTGACATGCCCGTGTTAACATATAATTAAAAAAAATGATTTTTAACCATTTTCTCAAATATATATTTACATAACGAAGAAGTACTGCGGAAAGGGATGTGGGGTCATAGTGGATCACAAGCTAAATATGAGTCAACAGTGTAACACTGTTGCAAAAAAAGCAAACATCATTCTGGGATGTATTAGCAGGAGTATTGTAAGCAAGACCCGAGAAGTAATTCCTCCTCTCTACGCCGTGCTGATTAGGCTTCAACTGGAGTATTGTGTCCAGTTCTGGGTGTCACATTTCAGGAAAGATGTGGACAAATTGGAGAAAATCCAGAGAGGAGCAACAAAAATTATTAAAGGTCAAGAAAACATGATCTATGAGGGAAGATTGAAAAAATTGGGTTTGTTTAGTCTGGAGAAGAGAAGACTGAGAGGGGATATGATAACAGTTTTCAAATACATAAAAGGTTGTTACAAGGAGGAGGGAGAAAAATTGTTCTTCTTAACCTCTGAGGATAGGACAAGAAGCAATGGGCTTAAAAAACAGCAAGGGCGGTTTAGGTTGGACATTGGGAAAAACTTTCTAACTGTCAGAGTGGTTAAGTACTGGAATAAATTGCCTAGGGAGGTTGTAGAATCTCCATCATTGGGAATTTTTAAGAGCAGGTTGGACAAACACCTGTCAGGGATGGCCTAGATCAGGGGTGGGCAAACTTTTTGGCCTAAGGGCCACATCTGGGTGGGGAAATTGCATGCAGGGTCATGAATGGGGCAGGGGGTTGGGGTGCAGGAGGGACTGTGGGGTGTGGGAGGGGGTGCAGAGTGTACGAGGGGGCCCAGGGCAGGGGGTTGGGGTGCAGGGGGTTGGGGTGCAGGGAGGGGTGCAGAGTGCGGGAGGGGGCTCAGGGCAGGGGGTTGGGGTGCAGGGAGGGGTGCGGGAGGAGGCTCAGGGCAGGGGGTTGGGGTGCAGGGAGGGGTGCGGTGTGTACGAAGGGGCTCAGGGCAGGGGGTTGGAGTGCAGGGAGGGGTGCGGAGTGTGGGGGGGGGCTCGGGGCAGGGGGTTGGGAACTCAGAGCAGGGGGTTGGGGTGCAGGAGGGGGATCAGGGCAGGGGGTTGGGGTGCAGGAGTGGTGCAGGGGGCTCAGGGCAGGGGTTTAGGGTGCATGAAGGGGATCATGACAGGGGGTTGGGGTGCAGAAGGGGTGCAGAGTGCAGCAGGGGGCTCAGGGCAGGAGGTTGGGAGCTCAGGGCAGGGGTGTGGGGTGCAGGAGGGGTGTGGGGTGCGGGCTCCAGCCCAGTGCCTCTTACCTGCCTGCCTGCCCTGGCCCCGTGCCACTCCCAGAAGTGGCCGGCACCACATCCCTGTGGACCCTGGGGAAAGGGGGGAGAAGGGCTCTGTGCACTTCCCTCGCGTGCAAGCACCAGTCACCACAGCTCCCATTGGCCTGGAACGGGGAACCGTGGCCAATGGGAGCTTCGGGTGTGGAACTCACAGGTGAGGGCCGCGCAGAGCCCTCTGCCACCCCTCTCCAAGGGCCGCAGGGATGTGGTGCCAGCCGCTTCCGGGAGCGGTACGGGGCCTGCGGCACCATTGAGGTGGTGATCCTGCAGGCCCGATCCAAAGCCCTGAGGGCCGGATCCGGCCCACAGGCCGTAGTTTGCTCACCCCTGGTCTAGATAATACTTAGTCCTGCCTTGAGTGCAGGGGACTGGACTAGATGACCTCTCGAGGTCCCTTCCAGTTCTATGATTCTATAATTGTTCTGGGTTTGTCATCTTTGGTACCATTGTGTTCGCGGGAGAAAGGGCTTTCAAATTATACCCAACTCAACCCATTTCTGCCAACACTGTGTCATGAAATTTTTTCCTCTTCCTGTGAACTTTTGAAATGCGAATGTTTAACAAAAATGTTGGACACCTTTTGTTTGGAAATGGAGGGGAAACTCCCCTCTTTCGCCCTTTTAAAAAAACAACAACAACTTTTCACCAGAAAAATGTGAAAAAAGAGGGTGTGGATGAGAGGGTTTAACCCTCCACGTCCCCTTTTTTTTGAGGGAGGGGAATGAAAAATAAGAAAAAGTGTCTGGGGGATCCCACTGACATGAAATTTTGAGTTGAAATATGAAAAATGTTCTGAAAAATATCAAGTGAAACAAAAAACCTTTCTTTTTTTTAATCAAGGATTTTTTTTTTTTTTTGGTGAGATTTATTTCCTAGGTTTCCTCCAGCTCTAGGCCAGGCTGGGCAGCCCCTCATCTCCATGCTTGTTCTGACCTATGGCAATTCCTATTTCCATGTGGTTCTTTCATCTCCCCCTGAGGAAAAGTGGGTGTGAATATTGGTCCAGGACAGAACTCTCCCCATCCCCCCGTGCTGCTTTCACCCCCTCCCGATCCTGACCAGGGACCCTCTGTAACTAGAGCAGAGACAATCTGCAAGGCACTGTCCCCTCAGGATCAGGAATAGGCCCCACTGCAGAAGAGGTCGGTCTACCCAGAGGGAAATATGATGAGTGGGAGAGCCAGTAGCATGAGCCTTGGGAGAGGAGCTGAGGGACCTGCAGGTCAGTACTTCCTATATCTCTTGATGTCTTCCCATCCCGCCTTGATGCCCTTCTAAGATCAGCATTAGTTAAACACAAGTTATCGGCTTCAATACAGGGCTGAGTGAGTCAGTTTCTCTGTCCTGTGGATATCAAGCTAGTAATGTTGATTTAATGGCCCTGTCCGGTCTTAAAATCTATGAATTTCACACCTGATTGAGACTGGCTTAGAGGGACTAGGGGTTGTACTGGTGTAATTATTTCATGAAAGGAATCACACCCCTCATTGAAATAGTTATGCCAGTACAAAACCTGAACATAACCCAGACTTCAGCCTGGAAGTACCATTGGCTAGGCTGAGCTAGCAGACTGGAATGACTGCTAGGTCCATAGAGCAGACTTTAAAAACATCAGACTGGCCATACCAGATCAGACCAATGGTCCGCCTAGCCCAGTAGCCTGTCTTCTGACAGTGGCTAATGCCAGGTGCTTCAAAGAGAATGAACAGAACAGGGAAATAATCAAGCGATCTGTCATCCAGTCCCAGCATTAGGCAGCCAGAGGCTTAGGGACATGCAGAGCATGAGGTCACATCCCTGACCATCCTGGCTAATAGCTATTGACAGACCTGTCCTCCATGAGCTTATCTAATTCTTTTTTGAACCCAGTTATACTTTTGGCCATCACAACATTCCCTGGCAATGAGTTCCTCCAGCTGACTGTGCATTGTATGAAGCACTTCCCTTTGTTTGTTTTAAACCGGCTGCCTACTTTATAGCACATTAGCCACACCCCCTATAGGCTCAGACCAATCAGCTCCCTCCACCTGCCTCACAGTGTTTTAATACAACTCACCTTCAATGTAGCCCATTTTCAGACCAGCTCCTGGGCCCCCACGCTCTTTGTGAGGGACCCACCCCCTCACACCTTTCATGTCCTGTTTGTGCTGACAGACAAGCTAGGGCTTGAGTTCCTTGAACTTCAAAAGCCATGTAATTACCCGGTTAACCCCAAGGACTTCTGGATAGTGGCAATGCCTCAAATGTGGTGTGGAGTCAGGCTCTAGTAAGAATCTCTATGGTGCAATGCAAACTTCCTTGTGCACTCACCAGAATGGCCGAGTTGTTAAGGTGTTGGACTTAAGATCCAATAGACATGTGTCTGCGTGGGTTCAAACCCCACTTCTGGTAGTAATGTTCTTTTCTCCCTTTCAAAGCCCAGTGTCACCTCTATTTGACCATACCCAGGGGCTAAGGAAGGGCTGTTTAATTACAAGGTATAGCTCTTCAGGCTTGAGCTAGAGACCAGGACCTAGGACCCAGCAAGGTGGTAGGGTCCCAGAGTTTGGGCTGTAGCCTGAGCCAGAATAGCTACACGCAAGTAAACAGCCCCTTAGGCCAGCTGTGAGTTTTTAATTGCCCCGTAGATTTACCCATGGATGCAGGACTGTCTGTGCCTGCCAGTCCCCTGGGCGAATCTTTGGAATGAGTCATTGAAACCATTTTCCTGTTCCCCAGTTCTTAATGTAATGGATTAGCCAATGATCCGCCTCATTGTCAGTCTTCATCTGAACAGCACAGAGGTAAGTGATTAACTTCAGCCCCCATTGACTCACTGGGTCTGGCTTAGCTTTTCTCTAGCTTTTTCCTCAGACTAGTTCCCGGCAGTGAATTCCAGGGGATGGATGAGAAAGCTGAGATTTGAGTTACTTGGATGAAAGATGAAACCAGTCGCTGCAAATCCCACCTTGTCTCCTGTCAGCCCCTTCCACCTGCCCCACCATGGACATTTAACACCACTAACCCCTGTAGCCCATTCACAGCCCAGCTCCTCGACTCCCATGCTCTCTGTGAGGGATCCATCCTATCCCATCTTCCCTCTCCTATCCATGCTGACAGCCAAGCTACAGCTTAAGTCCCTCTAATGTCAAAGACGCCCTGGAATTACTCAGTTAACTCCTGGGTATGTGTATTTTCCCTAAGTGAAGGGTGAAAGCAGCATGTTCTAGGTGGCTCTGCGGCAGACTGGATAGCACGTTGGCCTTCTAGAGCAGCGCAGCAATTCAAAGGTTGTAGGCTTGAGTTAAGTCTTGTTCTAAATTAATTGATTCCTGCAGCTATCCCTTAGAAAATACAATCCATCAGGGAGGTATGTCCAATACTTTCCCAACTTTGCTTCTCATGGGGGCTCCAGTTCATCTCTTCTGGTATTGCCGATGTCCAGTGATGTGTTCTAGATAGATGTCCCTCGACCACCTGATGGCATCCAACACCATGAGTTGCTGCATCAGCCAAGCATAGCATTAACTGATTGTGCATTCTCACAACACTCACTCGTTACTGGGGTCCCATGCGCCCCCACAATCAGCATGTGAGTTTGAACCTCGTAGCCCCTAGCTCTCAAGGTGTTGGCCAGAGAGGCATATTTCTCCAACTTTCAAGATCAGGCATCGCAGATCCTGTTTTCAAAGGGAACTGTGACATTCACCATGATGATCTTCTACCAGTCCTCATTGGTGATGACGAGGTCCGGTCACAGTTGGTTGTCCATTCTGGGGATGGCAGAGTTCACAGCAACCTTCCCCAGCAGTGGCGGGATGGCTCTGACTAGGCAATTCTGGTGGTGCAGCTGCTAGGCTCTGGAATGGGGCTTGGTATTACACAGTGTCACTAAAACTGAGTCATGAACCCAGGATCTCGTGGTTATAAAGCAAATGTGATAACCACTATGCTATAGAACCTGCTGTTGCTTAGCAGAAGCTATAACTGATGTCCTCTGTGCATTTATCTATTGCCAGGACTCTACAGGCCATTCCTGCCCCTTTTCCTCCTTCAGGCTAGCTCTTTAGCTCAAGCTGTAGGGACCCATCATTTTAGCTCAGGAAGCTTGCTGATCTTAAACACAAAAAAAGAAGCTTACAAGAAGTGGAAACTTGGACAAATGACCAGGGAGGAGTATAAAAATATTGCTCAGGTATGCAGGAGAGTTTCTACAGGTATGTTAGCAACAAAAAGAAGGTCAAGGAAAGTGTGGGCCCCTTACTGAATGGGGGAGGCAACCTAGTGACAGAGGATGTGGAGAAAGCTAATGTACTCAATGCTTTTTTTGCTTCTGTCTTCACAAACAAGGTCAGCTCCCAGACTACTACACTGGGCAGCCCAGCATGGGGAGGAGCTGACCTTCCCTCTGTGTAGAAAGAAGTGGTTCAGGACTATTTAGAAAAGCTGGACGAGCACAAGTCCATGGGGTCGGATGCGCTGCATCCAAGGGTGCTAAAGGAGTTGGCGGATGTGATTGCAGAGCCATTGGCCATTATCTTTGAAAACTCTTGATGATTGGGGGAGGTCCTGGATGACTGGGAAAAGGCTAATGTAGTGCCCATCTTTAAAAAAGGGAAGAAGGAGGATCCGGGGAACTACAGGCCAGTCAGCCTCCCCTCAGTCCCTGGAAAAATCATGGAGCAGGTCCTCAAGGAATCAATTTTGAAGCACGTTGAGGAGAAGAAAGTGATCAGGAACAGTCAGCATGGATTCACCAAGGGCAAGTCATGCCTGACTAACCTAATTGCTTTCTATGATGAGATAACTGGCTCTGTGGATGAGGGGAAAGCAGTGGACGTGTTATTCCTTGACTTTAGAAAAGCTTTTGATATGGTCTGCCACAGTATTGTTGCCGGCAAGTTAAAGAAGCATCGGCTGGATGAATGGACTATAAGGTGGATAGAAAGCTGGCTAGATCATTGGGCTCAACGGGTAGTGATCAATGGCTCCATGTCTAGTTGGCAGCCGCTTTCAAGCGGAGTACTCCAAGGGTCGGTCCTGGGGCCGGTTTTGTTCAATATCTTCATTAATGATCTGGAGAATGGTGTGGACTGCACCCTCAGCAAGTTTGCAGATGACACTAAACTGAGAAGAGTGGTAGATACACTGGATGGTAGGGATAGGATACAGAGGGACCTAGACAAATTAGAGGATTGGGCCAAAATAAATCTGATAAGGTTCAACAAGAACAAGTGCAGAGTCCTGTACTTAGGACCGAAAAATCCCATGCACTTCTACAGACTAGGGACCAAGTGGCTAGGCAGCAGTTCTGCAGAAAAGGACCTAGGGGTTACAGTGGATGAGAAGCTGGATATGAGTCAACAGTGTGCCCTTGTTGCCAAGAAAGCTAACAACATTTTGAGCTGTATAAGTAGGAGCATTAGCAGCAGATTGAGGGATGTGATCATTCCCCTCTATTCGACATTGGTGAGGCCTCATCAGTATTGTGTCCAGTTTTGGGCCCCACACTACAAGAAGGATGTGGAAAAATTGGAAAGAGTCCAGTGGAGGGCAACAAAAATGATTAGGGGTTTGGAACACATGACTTATGAGGAGAGGCTGAGGGAACTGGGATTGTTTAGTCTCCAGAAGAGAAGAATGAGGGGAGATTTGATAGCTGCTTTCAACTACCTGAAGGGGGGTTCCAAAGAGGATGGAGCTTGGCTGTTCTCAGTGGTGGCAGATGACAGAACAAGGAGCAATGGTCTCAAGTTGCAGTGAGGGAGGTCTAGGTTGGATATTAGGAAACACTATTTCACTAGGAGGGTGGTGAAGCACTGGAATGCGTTACCTAGGGAGGTGGTGGAATCTCCTTCCTTGGAGGTTTTTAAGGCCTGGCTTGACAAAGCCCTGGCTGGGATGATTTAGTTGGGAATTGGTCCTGCTTTGAGCAGGGGGGTGGACTAGATGACCTCCTGAGGTCCCTTCCAACCCTGAGATTCTATGATTCTATGAATGTCAGCATGGGTTGCACTGGAAAAGTGCATGATGCCAGGATTTTTCGCTGAGCGGTAATTTATATTCAGAGACAGGCTGGGACACTATTCCCACCAATGGGCTTTGTCAAAACTGGAATTACTGGCCCCACAGTTATTCTGGGGGACCCAGTGTACCCCATTTTGCCTTATGAACCCTGATATCAGAGGCCCTGGCAGATTACACTCTCAGCTGGTGCAGAATGATTGTTGAATGTGCTTTTGGCAGTGTGAAATCCCTTTGGAGATGTCTACAAACCCCTTGCCAGGCAGGCCCGCTGCCATTATCACACCAAACCACCAGTAAGAACACAACCACCTTACCAAAAGAAAAGGTGCATGAACAAGTGCAAACAGTGAAACCATGCACAAGACAGAAACTGTCTACCATTGCCTGGCCCCTGCCTCCCCCTTCCCCTTCCTCTTCCTCTTCCTTCCCATTTGCCATGCACGTGGGTGTTCCCTGGGTCAGCCTTTCATATGGCTGGCTTTCTTCCCTGGGTCCTCCAGCTGATGAGCTAATTACCTCCTTAACTCATCAGGCTCCCTACAGTTCTAAGTGATCTTCTACCGTGCCACACCCAATCAAGCCACCCAACTCCCTCCTACTCTAACCACACCTGGTGTCCTGGGTGATCTAAGTGACCAGCCACTGGCCTCCAGGCAGCTCCATTTGTAGCTGCTCACAGCCCCCTGCCCTGTTGCAGGGCTGACCCTGCAAAACACACTGCAGGGGTGGGAGCATAGAAGCAGATGCAGTATACTCACATGGAGCCAAATTCTATTAGCTGAACCTGTGCATTATCTGAAGCCCTTCCTAGCTCCCTGGCATGAGTTACATGAGATAGTTCCCTCTGCTGCATGTAGCTCCTGCTGGGGGACAAGGAGAGGACTTGGATAATGGAGCAGAGACCAGCCAGGACTGCAAGGAGGAGGAGCCCTGGGCAGGGCTGCCCCGGGGGGGGGGGGCAAGTGGGGCAATTTGCCCCAGGCCTTGGGCCCCGCAGGGGCCCCTACGAGAGTTTTTCAGGGACCCTGAAGCGGGGTCCTTCACTCGCTCCGGGAGCCCCGGAAAACTCTCACGGGGCACGGGCCCCCGGAGCTTCTTCCGCTCCGGGTCTTCGGCGGCAATTCGGCGGTGCGGGGTCCTTCCGCTCCGGGACCGCTGCCAAAGTGCCCTGAAGACCCGCAGCGGGGGGTCCTTCCGCCCCGGGACCCGCCGCTGAAGTGCCGGGTCTTCAGTGGCAATTCGGCGGTGGGCGCTCCCCGCCGCCGAAGACCCCAGGCCCCCTGAATCCTCTGGGCGGCCCTGGCCCTGAGCCGTGGAGGAGGCCACCCTGCTGCTGAATGGCTCCTGCCCCTTTGATTATCCAAACTCCCGATTATCTGAATAAAATCTGTGTCCGCCCTGCTATTTGGAGAATCGGCAGTGTACTGGAGACAGTACCGTGGCTCTCACCCTGTGTTTTTCACCAGTTCCTAAAGTCCCAGGCCAGAAGAAACCATTGTGATCATAGAACTTCCCCCAAATCATTGCTAGAGCAGAGCTGTTAGTCCAACATACCATCCCGAGTTAAACATTGCCAGTGACAGAGAATCCACCACACCCCTGGGTAAATCATTCCAGTGGTTAACTGCTGTCACCCTTAAAAATATACACCCTCTGGATTTGTCTAGCTTCAACGTCCAGCAATTGGGTGGTGTTAGACCTTTGTCTGCTAGACTGAAGAGCCCATTGTTAAACATTTGTTCCCCATGTAGGTACTTACAGACTGTGATCAAATCACCCTTAGCCTTCCCTTTATTCAGCTAAATAGATTGAGATCCAGGAGTCTAGCACTATAGTGTTTTCCAGACTGTCCCGCCATGGGAGACCAGGGATCCAATTCTGATAGGAAGGCTAATGGATAGGGCCTCATGTTGGGGGACTCAGGAGACCGGGGTTTCATTCCTCGCTCTACCCAGACTTCCTGTATGAAGTTGGGCAAGTCACTTTGCTGCCGCGTGCCTCAGTTTCCCCTGCTGTGAAAAGGGGACAATGCTGCCATACCTCACTGGGGGGGGCAGGGGGCGATTGTGAGGACAAAATCTATGACTGATTTGTAGATTTTAAGGCCAGAAGGGTTCATTGGAATGTCTGGCCTCTCCCCCTGGATAACCCAGGCCGTAGGATTGCGCTGATTAGTGCCTGGCTGTGATGTGCCGCGGGGTGAGGGGAATACAGGCACCTAGACAGCCCCATATCAGTGCAGAGTGGCTCCCCTGATGAGAAAGGAGGCTGAGCAGTGCTCAACTCATGGCCTTGCTGCCTCGCTAGAGCACTGCTCTCTCCTTTACATGCCAGCCAAGACTGAGCACCTAAGGCTGGACTAAGTGGGCCCCCACGGGGTGCGAGGCAGCCAGGCCTGAGGCCTCCTGTGCTAATAATACTCATCCCTAGTTCTTCTCTGCTATAGATCTCAAAGTGCTTTTCAAAGGAGGGCAGTATTATTAGCCCCCTTTTACCAATGTGGAAACTGAGGCACAGAGTGGTGCGGTGACTTACCCAGGTCACCCAGCAGCTGAGCCGGGAATAGAACCCAGGTCTCCATCCACTAGGCCACGCTGCCTCCAGATCAGGTGCATAGGCAGAGGAGACTGGGTGAAGGAGCGATTTGGGATGAGTGCCCTGAATTCTAGGTCCCACCTCTCAGGTGGCAACTGAGGGGATCCTGGCCTCGGGCAGGCCTTGTGCTCAGATACCCACCCTGGCCTTGATGGGTGTTTCCCACTCACACAGCAGTGAGGTGGCGTGGCCCACTGGTTAAGGTTGAGACTCGGGAGATGTTGGTTTGACTCCCCGCTTTGCCACAAACTCCCTGTGTGATGTGTGCCCGTGCCTCAGTTTCCCCTCTGTACAATGGGATAATGGCACTGCCTTATCGCCCAGGGGTGCGATGGGGATAAATACATTAACAGTTGTGAGGCCACAGGCCTACAGGGGCCAGTTAATTGTGTGCAGAGCTCCCCACAGTGGGTATGAATGTATGTCACTGCGTCGTCTCCCCAGAATCCCCCCAGCCTACAGCTGTGTGAGCTGAGTCTGTGGCTGGAGAGTGACAGCCCCGGGGTGCACTTAAAGCAAGGTCTCCTCCCAGCTTGGACTAAGGCCCTGGGGGATGGGAGAGCATGGCACGGGCTGGCATCAGCCTGACTCCCGAGCTCAGCACTTTCACTTCCACACTGCAGTTTCCTGACTACCATCTGCTACAACAATAAATGGGGAACCGAGAAATCTCTACTACTGGGAGAGGATGGGGGGAAGGTGCAGGTGGGGAATACTGCTGCCTTCACAAAACTAAATCTGCCAACTTTAAAAAATAGCCCGTCTCGTGCTTTGAGCCTGTCACGCAGCTTGCTATAGAGCCAGCGAGCTGAGGGTCATCAGACCATCCACCGTGACCTCCTGCATAGCACAGGCCAGAGAATGTGGCCCAGTTACCCCTGCACTGAGCCCCATCCCTTGCGTTTGGCTAAAGCATCTTCCGGGAAGGCCTCCAGGCTGGTTTTGAAGCCACCAAGAGAAAGAGAATCCACTAGCAGTCTGTTCCGATGGCTAACCACCCTCGCTGTTAAAGTCGTGCCTTGTTTCTAGTCAGAACGTGTCTGCCTTCAGCACCAAGCCTTTGGTTCCTATTATGCCTATTCTCTGCTCAAAGAGCAGCTGGTGTTTTCTCCTAGGGATGTTGTGACGATGCGGTTCTGGCGGAACCCAACTGAGAGTGCCAACTCAGGACAAATTGCTCAAACAGGGCAGTTACAGCCCAAGGCTGGGGTTTTTCCACCTCTAAGGCAAACCAAACCAGCCAGACTAAGGCTATGTCTACACTACAAAATTAGGTCGGATTTATAGAAACCGGTTTTATAGAAACCGGTTGTATGCAGCCGATTGTGTGTGTCCCCACCTAAAATGCTCTAAGTGCATGAAGTGGGCGGACCGCGTCCACAGTACCGAGGCTAGCGTCGACTTCCGGCGCATTGCACTATGGTACCTATCCCACAGTTCCCGGAG
>NW_020664441.1:3265761-3266996 GCF_002925995.2 Terrapene triunguis | reverse complement strand
TGATGCAAAGCCACCTTTCTTGATTTTAATTCCCTGTACCTGTACGCGGTGTCACTCGCCCCTCCCTCCCTCTCTCCCTCCCTCCCTTCTTCCCCTGGTCCGTCAGATACTACTTTCGCGCCTTTTTTCAGACCAGACGCCATAGCCAGCACTGGGATCATGGAGCCCGCTCAGATCACCGCGGCAATTCTGAGCACTATGAACACCACGCGCATTGTCCTGGAAAACATGCAGAGCCTCCTGGACATGCCAAAGCCAAACCAGGACCAGCTGAGGAGGAGGCGATTGCAGCGCGGCGACGATAGTGATGAGGAAATTGACATGGACCTCTCACAAGGCACAGGCCCCAGCAATGTGGAAATCTTGGTGTTACTGGGGCAGGTTCATGCCGTGGACCGCCGATTCTGGGCCCGGGAAACAAGCACAGAGTGGTGGGACCGCATCGTGTTGCAGGTCTGGGACGATGCCCAGTGGCTGCGAAACTTTCGCATGCGTAAGGGCACTTTCATGGAACTTTGTGACTTGCTTTCCCCTGCCCTGAAGCGCCAGAATACCAGGATGAGAGCAGCCCTCACAGTGGAGAAGCGAGTGGCGATAGCCCTGTGGAAGCTTGCAACGCCAGACAGCTACCGGTCAGTCGGGAATCAATTTGGAGTGGGCAAATCTACTGTGGGGGCTGCTGTGATCCAAGTTGCCAGGGCAATGAGAGACCTGGTGATATCAAGGGTAGTGACTCTGGGAAACGTGCAGACCATAGTGGATGGCTTTGCTGCAATGGGATTCCCAAACTGTGGTGGGGCGATAGACGGAACCCATATCCCTATCTTGGCACCGGCGCACCAAGCCGCCGACTACATAAACCGCAAGGGGTACTTTTCAATGCTGCTGCAAGCCCTGGTGGATCACAAGGGACGTTTCACCGACATCAACGTGGGCTGGCCGGGAAGGGTACATGATGCTCGCGTCTTCAGGCAGTCTCTTCTGTTTCGAAAGCTGGAGGAAGGGACTTTCTTCCCGGACCAGAAAATAACCATTGGGGATGTTGAAATGCCTATCGTGATCCTTGGCGACCCAGCCTACCCCTTAATGCCATGGCTCATGAAGCCGTACACAGGCAGCCTGGACAGGAGTCAGGACCTGTTCAACTACAGGCTGAGCAAGTGCCGAATGGTGGTGGAATGTGCATTTGGCCGTTTAAAAGCGCGCTGGCGCAGCTTACTGACTCGCTCAGACCT
>NW_020664441.1:3238854-3255761 GCF_002925995.2 Terrapene triunguis | reverse complement strand
CAGCATAATCATAACCAGTAAACCATAACCTTGTCTTAGACACCCCATTTGACCCCCTTTATACAAGATTTGGGTGCCACTACAGGACCTTGGTTGCAACAATGATCTATATGGTCCCAGTTTATGTCAATAACGTCACAGATGTACTGATACGTTGTCACCAAGACCCCATCCTGCTTGACTTCTACTCCATAAGCTAAACACATGGAGCTCTTTCAGTCTCTCATTCTCAGGCATTTTCTCCCACCCTCAAAGCTTTTCTGCGGCTCTTCCTGGCACCCTCTCCAATTTTTCAGCATCCTGGGAGCTCTCATTACGGGTGAAATGGGGCCAGAGAGACTGAGATGAGAGTGAGAAAGCCCAAGTGGCAAGGAAAGGCAGGCCCTGCAGTAGCCCTCAGCAGCTATGGGATCTGGGGTGACAGGGCCAGGAAGATGGAAGAGAATGGAAGAGGTTCCCTGTAGCACATTTGGCGCAGGGCACTGGGTACGGGAGGCGCAGGGTGGAAAGGTGACTGGTTCTCGGGCTGTGCATGGCAGAAACTGAGAAATGGCCCCGGTGAAGGAGCCCAGAATGGGAAGGTGACACTGATTCACTGGCCCAGATGATCCCCACAGCCCCAGGGACTAGCAGAAAGGGTGAGCGCAGCAGCAATCCTGCTTTCTTTGTGAGGGAAGCTCCAGTGAGGAGGCCGCATGGAGATCCCTGGGGACTGACAGCCTCTTTATGATGAGATAACTGGCTCTGTGGATGAGGGGAAAGCAGTGGACATGTTATTCCTTGACTTTAGCAGAGCTTTTGATACTGTCTCCCACAGTATTCTTGCCAGCAAATTAAAGAAGTATGGGCTGGATGAATGGACTATAAGGTGGATAGAAAGCTGGCTAGATCGTCGGGCTCAACGGGTAATGATCAATGGCTCCATGTCTAGTTGGCAGCCAGTTTCAAGCGGAGTGCCCCAAGGGTCGGTCCTGGGGCCGGTTTTGTTCAATATCTTCATTAATGATCTGGAGGATGGCATGGACTGTAGGGGCATTGCTGGCAGATCGAGGGACGTAATCATTCCCCTCTATTCGACATTGGTGAGGCCTTATCTGGAGTACTGTGTCCAGTTTTGGGCCCCACACTACAAGAAGGATGTGGAAAAATTGGAAAGAGTCCAGCGGAGGGCAACAAAAATGATTAGGGGTCTGGAGCACATGACTTATGAGGAGATGCTGAGAGAACTGGGATTGTTTAGGCTGCAGAAGAGAAGAATGAGGGGGGATTTGATAGCTGCTTTCAACTACCTGAAAGGAGGTTCCAAAGAGGATGGATCTAGACTGTTCTCAGTGGTAGCAGATGACAGAACAAGGAGTAATGGTATCAAGTTGCAGTGGGGGAGGTTTAGGTTGGATATTAGGAAAAAAATTTGCACTAGGAGGGTGGTGAAGCAATGGAATGGGTTACCTAGGGAGGTGGCAGAATCTCCATCCTTAGAGGTTTTTAAGGCCCAGCTTGACAAAGCCCTGGCTGGGATGATTTAGCTGGAGATTGGTCCTGCTTTAAGCAGGGGGTTGGACTAGATGACCTCCTGAGGTCCCTTCCAACCCTGATATTCTATGATTCTGTGTAGCCGCTGACTGGCTGCCCAGCCCACCAGTGTGCCCCCACCCCCCCACACACTGCCCACCCCCTCCCCCCGCTCCCCCGCCTCCCCGACAAAATATCTCCCCCCTGCCGTGGAGAGACACCCCCTACAGGCATGTGAAAGAAATACAGTCTCTATCCCACCCATAAGGCCAGATCCCTAGCTGGTGTCAATTGGCCATAGCTCCATTGGAGCCAATTGGCCGGACCTCCAGTTGGGGTAGAGCAGTGGTCGCTCCGTGGGAGTCAATGAAGCAATGTCAATTTCCACCAGCCAAGGAGCTGACCCTTTAAGTCTCTCTGCCGCCTTAGCGCCAAGGATAGTGGCTGTTTTGTGGCACTGCAGCCTGGGCGAACTCACTCCCCGTGTGGGAGGAAGATGGTCACAGCGTAGCCACCAAAGTGGGTGACTGTGCCTCATCTTCCCAGGGAGCATGGGCACCATTGGCGGGAGGGGGAGAAGGGACTGTAGGCGCTGACCGCCGGGTCCTTCTCAGCTGGATTCCTGTGGTGTTCCTGTCTATGTGTTAACTACATATCTCACACAGATGGGCATTAAGTTACTAGCAATGACTTACTGTTAAGACTCGTGGATTACTTGAATATAAACAACACAACTCCAGGGGCTGGAATAGAGTAGGGGAGATGCTCAAAGAACAGCTGGACACCACTGGGGTCTTAATACAAGGGAGCAGTTCCTTTAAGGGGAGAAAGGGCCCAGTCTTCCCAAGGCTGGCTTCATTAGAGAGAACAAGCCCAACTCAGCCCACCTGTAGTGATTAACCATCTAGGGGGCTGGTTGGCAGCTCATTGAGTAAGGAGCACCTGGGCCTGCAAAGCTACCAGAGTGCAGTTAAAAGGACCCAGGGGGAGGGATTCCCCGATCCTATCCCATTAGAGGAACCTGCCTGGTTTGTACCAACCCAGCTCCAGGGGGCAGGGCTTGTGATTCCTGAAAGAGGGAGATGTGGCCTAACTGAGCCCTTATAGGGACCCTAAGGAAGAGGGGTTTAGACTCACTCCAACAGCTAATACAGCAGACCTCCCTCTTCTTGAGGTACTCTGCTGTAAGTAACTGATTGGTAGAATGGAGGGAGCTGAAGGCAATGCACCCTCAGGGCCACCAGGGGGCAGGCTGGAGGCCAGCACCTCAACACGCACTTGCTTGGGGAGCCGAGGCCATAGCAGTCAGTCTGGCTATAGACACCCCCAGCTCCCATTAAGCTCCTGGGTGGAGTTTCCCTCTGGCCTTCTCCTGTTCTCTCTCCCCCATTATAGCTGTATAGCATCCTAAGGTCTTCCATGCCCTCAGGGCCGGAGGTGGCCTTGGGGCCCTTAGACCTGCTGCGTCATGCTTTCTCTGGGCAGCTGCAGCCCAGTTCCCGGCTGGCTTGTCCCTGCCAGAGCGGGAAGGAAACACGCCCCGCCCCTCACAACCAGCTTAGTGCCACTCCCACCTTGGAAAGACATCAGGGGGGAGAGGCTGTGGGTCAGGATGGAGGGGCTTCAGCAAAGCAGGGGAAGCCCAAGGCTGGAGTAGCAGGGGGGCTGTGAGTCAGGACTGAGGGACATTGGCACAGCTGCAGGGGGGAGGGGTTGGGGAGCGGGGGGGGGGGGCAGCTGCCGGTCAGGCTTAAGCTGCATTAGAAGAGCTGGTGTGACGCTCCACCTGGATTAGTGAGGTACAAGAGCAGACCAGCAAGGGGGCCTGTGGACAGGAGGCACTAGGGCAGGAACAGCAGAGAGAGATATCTAAGATCTTTGTGAATAGTTTATCAGCTGACCAGGGACTTGAACCCTGGACCCTCAGATTAAAAGTCTGATGCTCTACCAACTGAGCTAGCAGGGGGCTGAAATCAAGCTTGCAGGGACTTCCTGTCTATTCTACCAGCTCCCACCACCACCAGCCAATAATTCCCCCCCCGCACACACACACCAATCTCCCTGTGCAGGGCAGGCTGGGAGAGCATACGGGGCTGAGAGATCTGGGCAGGCTTTAGATAAGCATGTGGGGCCTGATCCTCAGTGGGTGTAAATGAGTACTGACTCCAATGGAGTGATACCGATGTACACCCGCTGGGGCCCTGTCCTTTAGATATTGAGCCAGAGGAATCCAGTCAGGGCTCCCCAAACCCCTCAGGGTTGCTCCCACCCTTCCCAAGGCCTGGGGTTCACCTTCATTTCCTGGGGACTGTACATCCAGCATCTGGGCCCCTGAGATGCCTATGATCTGGGGATGGACTGCCCCCACCAGCAGCGGAGGTGCAGCAGGTCTCCGGGCTGGAGGCCATGAGGGAGACCTCAGTGCAGAGGTCACTGCCAGCCTTGGGGTATAATTCATCCAAGTCCCAACAGCGGGAGGTAAATATTAAACACTGAGGGGCTCCATGGCTTGCACCTTGAGCAGATTCTCACACCTGGGAGCCCCGAGGAGAGATTGATATTGACGGCCCTTGACTGGCAGTGGACAGGATTGGAGCTGAGGGATCTTTCTTAACATACACCCCCAGCCAGCAGGTGGGCTGGGACCTTTATCGGCTGCCTGAGAGGTGAGTGTTCAGCACTCCCAGGATATGCCTTTGGCTGGACCATTTCTAGCCTGTTTCACTCACTGTCACCTCGCCTCCACCTGGCAAAAAGAAGGGGACGCACCGTGGAATGGAGCCATCCTGGTCAGAGGAAACGCCTTTGTACCCCACACCCAGTCAGCCTGCGCAACTCATTGCCAAAAGGTATTGCTGGTGCTTAGCAGGATTTCTAAAAGGGGCAGTCATTCTGGTGGAAAACGAGACCATGCAGAGTTAGGATACATGTTCAAGGAATAAGCTAGGGTTATGTAAGGACTTTAAACCCTCATGCTTCGAGGCACAACCCTGCAGCCTCTAACAACTGGGGGCTAAAGTGACCTTTCTCTGGGGGGCAGGTGATCCCACAACTGCAGCATTTCTTGCATGTGAAACAGCTGGGGCTGGCTATTGTACGAATCAGGATGCTGGGCTAGATGAGGCGTGGGTTGGATCCAGTCTGGCGGTTCCTCAGCCCTTTGCCCCCAGGGGAAGGAGGCACAGGAGGGAATGGTGGAGAGCCAATCTCTGCCCTCAGTGCCTGGAAACTCCTCCCCATCCTTGTGGGTTTTTCTTTTTGGTGACCTTGGCAGATTTGGCTTCCTGCCAGTGGCTTTTGTGTTCCTCTTATAACCCCTTGGCCCCGGCATCCTGCTGAGGATTCTGTCCCCATCTGGATCGTCCTGAGGCTCTTCCACACCTGCCTGTGGGTAAGTGCGGCTGCCTGGGTATCACGGGGTGACTGGCCCTTTAAGAGAAGCAGGGATCCCCCTGGGCAGCAGGGAAACCATCACAGGTGCTCCAAAACCCCACTCCCTCTTAAAGGGCCAGTCACCCTGTGTCATAGTTTCCAGTCTTTGGAGAGCCTGCTGTGGCCAGTGCACCTGCTGAAAGCCAGGGAGGCCCCAGCACCCCTGCCATGCGGTGTGAAGCCTGGCACAGGCACTGCCCTAGCAAATTCCCAAGAAGAGCAGGGCACCATCCATGGTCTGAGCAAGGGGAAGCCCATGTAACACCTACACCGCTGAAAGGAAGCCATTCCCAGAGGCATGAAGACAGGGCTGGGTTCCGCACTCCTCTGGCTGAGGAAGCCCCAGTAGATACTGATCAGAGAAGATACCAGCAGCGCCTCCAGCTGGAGGGTGACTGTAGCAGGGGACATCCCAGCTGGTTTCTGAGCATCAGTCCCCTACAGTTGCCCGGGTGGTGGGGGGGGGCAGCAACCCCACCACCACCACCACAGGCCAGGCCAGTGGAGATGACATCAGAACAGCAGAAGAGCCACTGGATGGGGAAGCTCCCATGTGGGCTCTGACCTGGGCAGCATTCTCTGTTCTTCCCCCTCCAACAGGAGCAGAGCAGCCACAGGAATGGCAGCCTCTTGCCGTCTCAAGCCCTTGAGCCGTGTGGCGGTGAGTGGGGGCACCCACGGTAATGAGATGTCGGGCATCTACCTGGCCAAGCACTGGCTGCGGAACCCCATGGAGCTGCGGCGTGGCAGCTTTGCCGTCACGCCCTTCCTGGGCAATCCACGTGCCATCGAGAAGTGTGTGCGTTACGTGGGGCGGGACCTGAACCGTACCTTCACCACCGAGTTCCTCAGGTGAGCTGCCCCAGGATGCACCGCTCTGCACTGATCCCCGGGTTGGTAGGGAGAGACGTCCCAGCATTTACTACTCTGCACTGGTCTCTGGGGCAGTGGGGAGAGTTGTTCCAGCATGCAGTGCTCTGCACTGGTCCCCAGGGCGGTGGGGAGAACTGTCCCAGCATGCAGCGCTCTGCACTGGTCCTTGGGGCGGTGGGGAGAGCTATCCCAGCATGCACCGCTCTGCACTGATCCCCGGGGTGGTGGGAGAGCTGTCCCAGCATGCACCGTTCTGCACTGGTCCCCGGGGTGGTGGGGAGAGCTGTCCCAGCATGATGCACTGCTTTGCACTGGTTCTCGGGGAGTGGGTGAGAAACTTATCCCATGATGCATCACTGTGGAGAGGTTCCAGTTACCCATGATGCATCATTCTGCATCAGATCCCAGGGTTGGGATGAGTTATCCCAGCATTCAACACTCTGCACTGCTATCCGAAGGGGTGGTGGGAAGCCCAGGGATGTTCCATGAGCTGGGGCTTCATAGCCCATGAGAAAGCACTGTGTGGGGTGACCGATCACATGCCCCTCAGCAGTGGATAGGCTTCCCCTCACACTGCACCCCCCATGGGACCCCTCTTCCCTCACACTACTCCCCCCAGGATCCTGCCCCAGGGGGATCCTCCACCCCTCACACTGACCCCCCTGGAACCTTTCCCACACCATGATTGGGGCCGCCAATGTGAGCTGAAGGGGAGCAGGCTCCCAGTGGCTGAGGGGGAGGGTAAGCCCTACTTGGAGCCATCCCCTGGCTCCAGGGGCCCTGGTGGCTCCATGTGACTTGTCTCTCCCTGTCCCAGCTCCGCAGAGGCAGAGGACAAGCCCTACGAGGTGGTCCGGGCCCGCGAGATCAACCAGACCTATGGCCCCAAGGGCTCGGCCCAGGCCTTTGACTTCATGTTCGACCTGCACAACACCACAGCCAACATGGGCGCCTGCCTCATCGTGGACTCAGAGGAGAGCCTGCTGCCCATGCACATGTGCCACTACATCCAGGTGGGGCCAGCCCCCGATCTCTCCACTCGCCCTGCATTGGGCCAGGGTCCCCTGTCCTAACCCCTCTCCTCTCTCTCCCCCAGACGCACTACACACGGAGCCCCTGTCCCATCTACCTGTACAAGTTGCTGGGCGAGGAGACTTATTCCATCAACTCGGTGGCCAAAGCCGGGCTAGGTAGGGAGCGGGTGCTGCCAGGGGGCAGAGAGAGCCCTGCGGAGTGAGCGAGTCTGTCCAAGGGCAGGGAATGGCATTGCTTGGCTAACCCCCAGAGCCCACCCCCCCATGCCCCTCTGGCACCAAGCACTGCTGCCCCCCACCACATCCTTGGTTATGTCACCTCCTCACCATCCCATCACCATTCCAGCAGCTTCACACCCCTGCCCCCTGTGCCCCATGTCCAGCGCCCACTGCACCCTCAAGCCCCACCTCCCCATCCCCAAGTCCATCCCCCTACTCCCAAGTTCTGCCCCCACTCCTAACCCCTGTCCTTTTCTCCCCAGCCCTCAAGCCCTGCCCCTTAGTCTCTTATCCCCAAGCCTTCGCTCCCCCCATTCTCAGTGCCCTCTCTTCCCCTCATTTCCATGGCTCCCCATCTCCTTCTCCTGGGAGACACAACCCGTCCCACTGCTGCTCCCAGCTAAGCCCCACCCTGTCCAGAATATTGCGGGGAATTGCCCTACACAGACCCTCACCCCACTGGGAGGCTCATCCGGATCCTCGTTGCTCTGGTGGGTAGAACCCACCTTTCATTTCCAGCCTGTGTTTATTCATGGCTGGGTCATCCCCCTTCGTTCTTGTGCTGACGCTGCCCCTTTAGATTCTCTAGCTCGTCCCCCTCCCTGGTGTTTGCCCCCCGAGGTGGTTAAAGTTTTTCCAAAACCTGGGATTGAGCCAGGCTTAGCGCACCAGGCTAACGCTCTCCCGTTCAGGTGCCTCCAGAGAGGGACGGGTTTGAGATCATGCCTGAGGTTGGTGGCAGAGGCAGGGATGGACCCTGTGGCTTCTGCATCTCTGTCCAGAGCCTTTTCCAGTGTCCCATGCATGGGAGCGTCTTGAGAGCAGTGAGGGCCAGGTGTGTGAGGTAGGGGTTGGGGGTGGGTGGGATGAAAGGACACGGGTGGTATTTCAGCAGGCACCTGGGGCGTAGCTGTAATTGAGGGAGGTGGTGGGTGCTGGGCAGGGCCCCGGGGGTAGCAATAGGCATTGGGGCATGTTCGGGGGACTCCTTGCAGCTCCTCTCAGGAGGAGCGCTGGAGAGGGCGCAGTAGCCGAGCCATAACTGGGTCCTTGTGGTCTCCCTGCAGCGCTGGAGCTGGGGCCACAGCCCCAGCAGGTGGTGAGAGCTGACCTGTTCACTCAGATGAGAGACCTCATGGCTTGCGCACTGGACTTCATCGAACTCTTTAACAAGGGTGAGTTATCCCAGAGGGGGCATGAGCTATCCCATCAGGCATCACCCTGGAGATGAATTGAGCTATCCCATCATGCATTGCTCTGCAGTGGCCCCAGGGATAGGTGAGGCTAGGGTGACCAGACAGCAAGTGTGAAAAATCAGGACAGGGGGTGGGGGGTAATAGGCTTCTATAGACGAAAAAACCTCAAATATCGGGACTGTCCCTATAAAATCGGGACATCTGGTCACCCTAGGTGAGGCTCTCCTCCAATATAAGTACTTTGAGGGGGTCACCTTCCTCTCTAGCCACAGCGGTGGAAGCCTGTGATTAACTGGGGTGGGGTGGGAAGGGCAGGGCAGCCTTCCTATGCAGTGCCCCCCCATTCTGAGCCCCCTTTGCCCCATAGGCACGGTGTTCCCTGCCTTTGAGATCGAAGCGTACAAGATCACTGGGCGCATGGACTATCCGCGCTACCCCGACGGGGAGATCTCAGCCATGGTGCATCCCAAGCTACAGGTGGGTGTGGACTGGAAATAGGGTGGTCCCAGCCCCTGCATTGTTGTTCTCTTTGGGAGGCAGAGATCACAGCTGTAGCTCCAGCATGCCCGCAAAGCCAGCCTGGCAACAACAAGGACTGACTCACCGGCCTGGATTCTCCCTCAGCCCTTCTCTGAGCTCAGGGCAGAGCAAGGGGGAGATGGCTTTAAACCACCTCTGTGCTCCTTGCATTGTGAGCTGTACGCCTGGCCACTGGTGTGGGTTAAAGCAGCCCAAGGGCTGCTGTGAGCTACCCTCTGCTCTCCATGGTCCCAGGGGGGCAGAGACTAGCCAGAGCATAATGCCCCCCCCCTCCACAGTCTTAATGGGGGCTGGGAGCAGGGCTCTTACACCAGCTCTAGAGCAGGTGGGACATCTCTGCTCCTGTTTCTTCTACTGAGCGGCACAAAGGGGCCTTAGCGCAACTGGACCGCCATGGCAAGGCAGTGCCAGAGTTAGCCCCCGAGCTCAGCGTGGTGAAGCTGGGTTTACTCTGGGACACGAGGCGACTGGAGTTGATTCCATGATCTTGGTTATGCAGCCCTCGGGCTCAAGGGAGCTGTAAACTATAGGAATGCAGCACCAGGCTGGGTGACATTGGACAGCCAGGAGATGAGTTGGGGTGGGCTTAGTTCACAAGGCACTGTGACCTGCATGGGTCTTGCCACATGTCTAATAAAATGTTTGGTTACCAGAGGGTAATTCCAGGACAGTGAGGATCCTGGCCTCAACCAACAGGGGGCGCTGTAGGGAGCAGGGCAAGAGCACTTACTCTGGGGGGAGCTCTCGGCTACTCCAGCCCCAGCCTATCACCAACTGTTCCACCCTTAGGATAAGGATTTCCTCCCCATGAACCCCGGAGACCCAATTTTCCAGACCTTCAGCGGGGAGGAGATCCTGTATGAGGGCGACACCACCATCTACCCAGCCTTCATCAACGAGGCTGCCTACTATGAGAAGAAGGTGGCCTTTGCCAAGATGGAGAAGCACATGTTCTCCATCCCCGGCCTGCAGAGAGAATGAGCCTGGGGCCAGGTGGGCCATGGGCTAAGAGGAAATAAACAGACTGAATGGCTATGATGGTGTGTGCCATGAGGGATGGGATGGGTGTTACCAGGCGGACATCACCCTTGTGTTGTGATGGAGGGGCTGGGCTGGGTGTTGACTGCACCATCTGGTAGCACCACCTATTATCCAAGTTCCCCGACACTTCCCAGTGCAAGACTCTTTGTTTTTTCTTTCTTATAACTTTGAAAAACTTTAACCATTCAGGCTGTAACTTTCCAGGCAGGCCTGCCTCAGGCAGACATTTTTTGGTAATGTTTCAGCCATTCAGCCTTTTCCCAAGAATGAGGCTAGGGCAAAAGGCATTGTTTTGCTAGGTTAATTTCTACAACAGTTTCTTTGCAATGCTCTAGTGCCCCCAAGCAGCAGGGTGGCCTGGGAGGAAGGGATGTGCCTTTTGCTGTCCCCATCGAAATCCACCCAAATTTGGCCAAGTTATAAGTCTTTAGAGAATCTGAGTTTGCACCTGCTCAGTAGAGCCTTTTTAATTCCCTGAAGATTCTGCTTCACCCCCTCCCAGCTCCTAGAATGGATTAGAGTGCCCATGGGCCCGCCCTACCAGGTGACTGAGCATGCTCCAGCCTGGGACTGCAGGAGCTGAGCCCGATTTTCCCTGCAATTGTTGTTGCTCCTGTCTGCTGTGGTGCCAGGCACCAGCACACAGACCGGGGCACCTGTCTCTCCTGTGTACTCAGTGACCCCCTCAGGTGGGGTGGGGGAGGTGCAACTTGAGTCGACTGCAGTCGCAGGAGCAATGCAGGAGTGAGAACAGGCGCAGGGTGGGAGCGTGAAGAGGCAGGATCTGTCTTGGGGGAGGCCGTGGGGGAGGAAGGTGGGCAGGAACCAATGAAGCGGGATGGGGGCTGGAGGCAGGGAAGTGATGGGGTGGGGAAACAGGGCTAAAGGTGGGGGTGGGAGATGTGGTGAGTCCCATCAGGCATGCCGTGGCCTGGCTCAGAACTGGGCAATCATGGAGGCTGGTTCCAACCTGCTGAGGGGAAGCAGAAGAGGCTCGGGGTAGCATGGGATGGGTCTGTCACAAGCAGGAGGACTTGCCCCCCCCCCCCACACACACACAGGGGGATCCAGTCCATTGTTTTCTTCTTCTCGTGTGAGGCCAGGGCAATAACCAGGATCATTAACACCCCACCCCCCCCTCCAAAAAATCATGGCCTTGATCCCGAGTGCACCCTGCTGCCTCCAGTGGGCCAGCTCCAGCAGCTGCCCCTGCCTTCACGGGGGATTGCTCAACATGGCTCTGCCTGGCTTCCTGCGCAGCCCTGAGCCTGAGCAGTGGAGCCCCCTTTGGACGCAGGGTTTTGCCCCCTGCCAGGAGCAGGTGCAGTTGGGGCCAAGAGCAGGGAATGGGCCCCTCTTTGGGCTCAGCTGCTCCACACCCAGCCCTGGGGTTTAGCTTTAACCAGCCCCGCGGGAGGCAGAGAAGCTGCAGGTGGCATTGGCCAAAGGCCAGAGTTAAACATTAGCCCTGCAGACTGCTCCGGCCTGGGGCTGCCGTGTCTGCCTGCTGGCTCCCCTGGGGAGCACAATGCGAATGGCCCTTGCTCAGTGCTTCAGGGGCCAGGGGCGGCGCCAGCCTCTTCCTGGTGTGGGGCTGAGGTGGGCTAGACAGAAAAGCGGGGGCTGCCCCCTCACCATGAGGCCCCGCCCCTCTCTGTGGCCCCACCCCCTGCTACTTCTCAAAAGGTCTCACCTCCTCCTTCCCCCCACCCCTCCCCCGAGGTCCCACCCTCTGGCCAGGTTAGAGGCTGGAAGCCAGAGCCAGGCAGTTTGGGGCGCTAGCTACTAGCAGCCAGTAGGAGCTGCTTGGGCAGGGGGACTCAACTCTGGGGCCAGCAGAGCCCTCAGGGAGCAGTGACCATGAGGGGTGTGGCCCAGGAGCCCCAGCCAGAGTGGGTTAGTCCAGGCTGCTGTGGGGAGCCCCGGGCTCTCCACCTGCCCTGGGCAGTGTACCCCAGCAGGCAGGGACAGGGGCCGGGGGCTGCTCTCAGGCATGCCGGCTCCCCCGCCCAGGCTTACTCCTGCGCTGCTGCTGGATCTGGGTGCCCAGCCAGCAGCCACTGCTCTCTCCGCTCTGCCTTCAGAGCTGGGCGGCCAGAGAGCGGCAGCTACTACAGGGGGCTATGGTGGTGGTGTGGGGGGAGGGGAGGGAATGCAAATTTTGTAGGGACTATAGCTCCAGCAAGTCCCTTCCCCTGCTGGAGACACTTTTGGACACATAAACTTCATTGCGGAGCAGCCACTGGAGGGAGACAGAGGATGGTAAACTCATCCCCATCATTGCTTTATCTTCCTGGGGCTGGACGGGAGCTGGGGACCTGGAGGAGAAAGGCCCCGGGTCCCATTCCCTGCTCCCCTGAGCCAGACAGTTCCACCCCTTGGGAGCATATTGGATCCAGCACCCCCAAAAGAAGAAAGACACCATAATCCCACTCCCACCCCCAAGCCAGCCAGCCCCCTTCCCTCCGGGGCTGGGTCAGAACACAGGAACGGCTAGACTGGATCAGAGCCGGTGCAGCTAGCCCAGTATCCTGTCTCAGACACTGGCTAACACCAGATGCATGAGTTTAATAGCCACAGCACTTGCCACGATCACTGTCTCTTCGTTCCAGACACATTCACCTCTCCCTCCCACCACTCCTAGCTGCTTTATTCACAGGAACAAGATGTCTCTTTCTACTAAACATCAAAGAAGGGGAGTCATGTGGACTCCTCCCCCCAGCCAGAAGGGGGTGCTGCAGGGGTTACAGGGATATAGCAAATTGAGACAGAAAAACATTCCATCCCCCTATGAAAAAAATCCCATCTCAGCCTTCCCAGGAATCTGGCCTTGCTTCCTAGAAGCAGGAGATAAACGACAAGCGTGTGGGAATACCTCCATCCTAGAACCACCCCAGTATCTGGAGAATCTGGTGGGAAACAGGTTTGTTTCTATTTATTCTATTGTGCTGAAGTTTGGATGCAAACTGGCAGCAAATATTTCACCACGATGAAAAAGAGCTGGTCTTCACAAGCTTAAGCCTAATTCATCCATAGCTGCTGTTGAGCCCCGTGACTGAGCTGTCCCCCAGTATCTCTGGCCACCCTCTGAAAAGGGGCCTCTATCATAGGCAGCGGCCTCCTGTCTACTGCACACATATCAGGGGCTTTTTCCAGTCTTGCATAGGAATCACATATTATGCAGTATTCCTCAACGTTTGCCCTGTTCAGTGGGGAGAAGCCCCAGGGAAGGGTAAAGCAGCTGGACAGCAGCTATTGGACATGGACACAACTTGTCAGGGTATGGCCATGGACTTGATGGATTCTCCTACCCAAGACAGCCTGAATCACAGCCCATCGGGGCCGGGGGCCCTAAGACAGGACTCTGTCCTGAGGGTGAGGGCAACAGGATGACCCCACCAGCGGAAATGCATTCCCGGCATATGCATAGCCCTGGCCTTGAGACGCAGCTCCAGAGGGGCCCTGCTAGTGTGGGGCACCCCCCGGAATCCATACCTAAGTGCCCCTGGGACACTGGTGTCCCAGAGATATGGCTGGGTTAAGACCAACCTTCCAGGGGGCCAAACGTACACTGATACCCCACCAGACACTCATGGGGTCACTTCCTAGCCAACCTAGGGGTCAAGACACCCCAGGCTGCAGCTAGGATGGCTGACCCATGGAGGAATGTGGGTTCCCTCCCCTCATCTTTCCCTGGAAGAAGACAAGGAGGAGGTAGCAGCTGGACCCAGTTTCAAACCCAAAGGTTCTGGAGTGGCCAAAGGGCTGGGGGCCGCATGAAAGCTTCCCATGTGCATCCTGCTCATGTCATCAAACAGACCAGCCCAAAGGAAGGACGTGAAACTGCTCTGCCCTTTGCTGTGAAAACTGTACACTTGGTTAGAAACTGTGCTTTACGCATCTCACAAGCGCCAGGTAGAACTGCTACCATGGAAATGGGCACTATGCTGGGGTGTCTCCGAATAACCATGGTGGACTCAAACTTCCCAGGTCAGAGGATAAAGCAGCACTGCTCAGTTTGACCCCCAAGGGAGAAGAGCTGTGACGAAGTGGGAATCTTCTGTAATATTTTTATGAATCTTGTGTGCCTCGGTTTCCCTCTGTACTCTGCGTTGCTAGCCAGTTTGGGAGTGGAGAGTTAAATCTGCTCTTGGGGGGCAGTGCTGGGCAGGAGATGGGGTGTATGTGAGAGACCTTTCTGACTGGGCCCCAACGAAAGGGTCATCAGGGAACTGTTTGAAACTGACCCAGCTCAAGAGAGGGTCCTGAGGGACAATGGGAAGCCCTAAGGACAGCAGGCAGGACTGTGAATTCTGCATGGCCTTGTGTGGAGCCAAATGACCAGTGGAGGACCAGTGGAGGACCAAGAATAGGCTTCTGGAAGAATTGGCCCGACTAAGGACGCCAGAGAGAGACAGTGCCTGAGATGGAATCCGCTACAGCAAGGCAGGTGGTTTGCTTGGGCTTGGCCAGAGGGATTGTGCTTTACCTTCCTTTCTCTGGGCTACCCTCAGGACTTGGAAAGCCGTGTGCCAGGGGCCTAACCAATCCTGTTCTGGTTGGAAAAGCTGCCCTGTGTCACTGCAAACACCAGCTGGGGTGCATCAGGCCCTGGAGAGTTATGTGGCGACGAGAAAGGAAAGGAAACAGAACGCCAGGTCGTGGTAGCCAAAAAGCCTCCCAGGAACTTTTCACTGGGTTTTTTATTCTTTTTACTTCCCTGTTTACAACACTTCTAAGTGGTTAAATTCTTGCGCATAGGAGGAGCACACAGTGTACAACAACATGAGATAACAAACCCATATCTTGTGCACGTGAAAGCAAGCAGCGAGGGTGGTGATCAGGTCAGCCAATAAGTTTCCCAAACACAGACGCTGGGGTGAAGGCCGCTCCAGCCTCGTAGCCATGGGAACAGTGTGCCGCACCCGTGGGCTGACGATTCGGGAGCTATGCGTCCCTACAGAGTTACACATCCCTAAGAGGACGTCTGGCTCAGTTGGCCTCGCTGGCCAGAGCTCACCACATGAGGCAGGAAGACTGGAGCCCAGAGGCAAGTGAGGTTGTGTGGCCGGCCCTGGAGGAAGAGTGGGACCCCCTTGGGGGCCTGGTCCACTGAGCAGAGTCTCCCAAAGCAGTGGTTCCCAACGTTTTTTTCTGCCATGGCACACCTTGATACCATCATGTGACTCCCGTAACGTCAAGTTCATATGACCGTGGTGTAACGTTGCGTCTATCATAGGCCACTGTTAATTTTGACTCATGAATATTCAGGAGCCAATCCAGAACGAGGCTAATAGGGTTAAAATCAAAACAAACATGGCAGCTAGCGTTAGATCACGATTTGTTGTTTGTGCCAGAATTAACATTTTCAGACAGTGGAAACTAACATTAAAGCTAAATATAAGAACTCTGGACATAAACATGCTCGGTGGAGACAGTGACATGCCCTTGAGAATAATGTTTTGAGATGACAAGCAATTAATAGTTAATCATTTCTGCTCATTCCCAAAACAGTCTTCCCAAGTGCGTGTCACTTTCTCTGCTGTTTTTAAATGCAATATAATTACTGATGTAAGCAGAGTCAGGATGAGCTCTACCCTGACATCTGGTGGTGAATTATGGCAAGTGTGGAAAAGAACTTTAGGGGCTGATCTTGTTTGCATAGGAACACCCACCCTGCCTAGCATGAGCCCATGGCAGCCCAAAATGGTCACTTTGGCAGCTGTAGGATCCCCAGTTTCTCTGTTATTGGGGCAGCAGGAATAAAGTGATGTTACCCTGATTATGTGAATCAAGGACAATGAAACTGTTTTATGACAGAGGGTCTCACCATCACCCAAGTAGCACTCGCTAGACAAGGGACATGGGTTCCAACGCCCAGTGGGGGGGGGTGGGGCAGGGGCAGTATGTGTAGTTAATGGTATGGGGCCCTGGAATGCCAATTGCACCATCCTCTCTTTTCCTGGTTGTATAGCAGAGCTAATTTTGCTTCCCTGGGGAGTCTAGCTAGAGATTGCTGATTTGAATTCACTTTGGGCCAATGGTGTACTGGCACTGGTGTTCCCCTACTACAAGCTAATATTACTAAGAGCTGAAATTGCTGAGCTGAGATCACTGAGTGCTGTGTTAACTAGTGGGGCAGCCTGAAGATCTATTGCTAAGCAGCTGGCAGAGTAGAGCAGTTTGTGGGATGGTTGGAGCAGCCCACGGAACAGTGAGCGGAGCTGAGCAGTTTGTGGGGGCAGCTGGAGCGGTTGGCAGAGCTGAGCAGTTTGTGGGGCGGTTGGAGCGGCCCACCGAGCGAAGCGTATCAGAGCAGAGTAGTGAAGGCTGCAGCAGAACTCCACAGAGAGGCGGGGCAGTCGGCCTCGGACCACATAAGGTGCCCCTTAACACCCTGTGTGCCCCTCCCCATTTCCACCCAGGCTGGGGGGGGGGGGGGTAAAACTCTGCAGATAAACTTTTGAACTCTGGGGCGGCACTGACCAGGGACAGAGATTTTTGGGTTGTTGGACTTTGGGGTGATTGGACTTAAGACCCTGAGGGGAAAAGGACACTGCCAAACTTACTTGGAGGTGGGTCTTTTGCTCATGGTTTGTGTTATGAATCCTGTTTGTGGTGTTTCCCCAACATAATGCCACATTGTTTCCCTCCTTTATTAAAAGGATTTTGTTATACTCAGTCTCCGTGCTTGCGAGAGGGGAAGTATTGCCTCCTAGAGGCGCCCGGGGGGTGGTATGTAATTGTCCCAGGTCACTGGGTGGGGGTTCGAGCCGGTTTTGCATTGCGTTATTGAAACGGAACCCCTAGATACTGAACCCGGCCCCTGTTGCTGCCAACTCAGAGGGGCAGAAGGGTTACACTTATAATGCCGTTCCAGGTCTGGCTCGTTCCAGCTATTACCCTAAGTCAAATGTAAATTTAAAACTTAGGCTTTAATTTTATGTCTTTTTTTATGTGCATCATCATCAAAGGTTCATTGCAGCACATTACACATCAGCGCAGGCCCGTCTGTGTTTACTTTTTCTCCCTTAGCCTCACTTTGGGGAATGGAATGTGA
>NW_020664441.1:3226648-3235854 GCF_002925995.2 Terrapene triunguis | reverse complement strand
GTGTTTACTTTTTCTCCCTTAGCCTCACTTTGGGGAATGGAATGTGACGTGTGCATAGTATTTGAAAGGGGCCTCGTCCCGGGAGCAAACATACAAACTGCCATCCAGCTCCGATGCTCATTAGAATACAAGGGAAGGTTTTTTGTTCTCACATGTGGTTTTTCAAAAAATTCCACAGCCCACCTGCCGGCACAGTAGAGTGCCATGGCACACCGGTTGGGAAACACTGCTCTAAGGGACTGTGGAAAAGCCAGGGTGTAACGCCGACCCTGTGGATCCGTGACAGAGGGCAAATGGAAAAAGTACCACGGTTAATGCTCTGTCACCACCGGGCATTTTAGCAGAGCCATTCAGTGAACAAGGGGATAGGGTGGAGCTGTAGTAGTGAAGGGTTGGGTGGTCTCCCCTGCTCCAATTTGGCCACTGGTGGGGAGGGGGGATTTCCCTGACTTGGGGCAGGAGCAGGAAGGTGGGTACCTAGGGCAGCTCATGGGCTGGGCTGGAGGCAGAGACCAGCTCAGGACAGCAGCAAAGGCGAGCTGGGGGTGACAGTCTGACTGGGAGTGAGGGGAGATTATCTGGGATCCCAGCTGGGGAGCAGGGCCTGGTCTAGTCAGAGCCTTAGCAGCCCCCAATGGGGTTGCCAACTGGGCATTCAGGCCCTGCCCCCAGCCCCCTGGCAACGCACTGTGAGGGAGAGGGGCCAGCAGAGGGGCAGGCAGACCCAGAGGGAGGGGTCTTCTAAGAAAGGCCCATAAGGGAGTCGCAAGGGAACTTCCTGCTGGCGAAGAAGGGGGGTCACCAGCTGTCAAGAAGCGGGGATCCACTTGGAGCTGCTTGGGTCCCCCTGGAGGCTGGAACGGCGACGGCGATGGGGGGTGAGGGCCTCCCTCCCCGAGGCCTTGTTAGCGGGAGGACAACATCATCACAAACTCTGAGAGAGACACAACGTGGGATCTGGAGTGAGCGAATACCAGCGCCTCCCTCTGCACATCCAGCACAACACAGCCTGACTGCACTGTCCTGTGCTGCCCACCACTGCAGCCCACTCCTCCACCCCCTGGACTGTACCCCCAGCCACGGCTCCCCCTACCAGGCTTCAGGATGCTGCAGCCCATCCCAAGCCGGTCAAGTGGAGTTTCCGCAGCAGGTGGCATGGGGCTGAGGGGGGCTGTGGAGAGCAGGGCGAGGGCTTGGAGAAGCCAAAGGGCAGGAATCATGCCCCCGGGAGGCAGGATGCTGGGGGGAGATTGTCCCCTTCACCCCCCAGCCATCACTGCCTCTCCTCTCATGTGCCCCTCCCCAGCCCTAGCTCTGGCTCCCTCCCCTGCTCCATCCAATCCCACAGCAGGCAGCTCTGCCCCAGGCACCACCCACCCCAACCCTGTGAAAAAACAGCCCCCCATGGGCTGTAGAAAGTGGGGCTGAGCCTCACCCTGTTCTGGAGGGGTAGGGGGTGGCTCTTTAGCCCAGGGCCCTAGACCCTATAGCTCTGTGTTAAGGGCCCAGCACACAACTAAACACAAGGGGGAAAGCACAGACAGGACTGGGGGAGGGGGCTGTCACAGGAAGACACTGGCAGGGAGAGAAGGGGGAGGTCTCTGCAGGGGTGAGTCCTTGCTGGAGGGGCAGAGGAGATATCCCCAGGGCTCAGTGTGGAGGGAGGTGGGGGGTCTCTGGCACCAGTGGGTGGGAGGCAGGTTCCCAAAGGCCAGTGCAGTCAGTGGGGGGAGAGGAGTCCCTGGGGTCAATGGGTTCCCGAGAGGTTCAGTGGGTGGGGGTTGCAGAGCATCTCTCACCGTCAAAGTCCACATGGACGTCCCCATTGAGGTCAACATCGCACAGGATCTCCTCCACCTCTGGCAGCGGGACCTGCTCCCCCAGCAGGGCCAGGAGGGTGTCCTTCAGCTCCGTGCTGCTGATCTCCCTGTTCCCGTTCCTGTCCAACTCTGGGGGGGGGGGGAGAAGAGAACAGGGTGAGTGTGGGATGGCCCGGCTGGATGGGTGCCAGCCACATCCCCGCCCTGCTCCCCCCCCCCAAGCCCATGTTCCCCCTTCTTCCTACACCCCCATACCTCACGGAAGGCAATCTTGAGCTCACGCACCCCCACCATATGGGCCGTCTCCTCACGCAGCTTCGGCCCCATCATCTCCACAAAGTCCTCAAAGTCCACACGCCCAACCACTGCAAGAGAGACACGGAGATCAGTGCCCAGCCCCCACAATGGGGAGAAGTCCCACGGAGGGAAGTCGTGTGAGGGGAGGGGGGTCTCTCTGGTGCTGGGGCAGGTCCCATGGGGGGGAGCAGTATGTGGGGAGGGGGTGCCCAAGGTGAGTGCCTGGGCTCCCAACCATGCTTCTTTTTCCCAGAGGTAAACCAGGCTCCCCGCTTTACACTGGGCTTCAGCCCCTCCCTTTGCAATTTGCACTCGCCGGATGCTCTAGCTTGCACATAATCGTTAGTGAGATCGGCTGTTTTTTGGATAGAATCCAGAGACTTTTCCCAAATGGCTTGCCTGATCTCTTCAGAACAACATGCTCAGGAACTGTTCCTGGGTGAAGAGATCAAACAACTGGTCCTAATTCTCTGCCCCGTCCCCTTGGCCTGTTTTCTCATCAAATCCCACTATTTATACACACATTCCCTATAACTCATCTTGTCATTTGTTCTGAGGCCTCAACATTTCATCTAAATGCTTCAGGGGTAATTCACATCCTTTGCAATGCACCCTTTATAAATTCATCATATTTCAAAGCTTGGTCAATTGGCATCTCATTAAATACATCCAATGCTTTACCCGAGAGCTTAGTAATCAACATTGCATTGTTCTTCTGTCTGGAACTTTATGGACCTCACAGAGCCTTTCAAAAGTGGTAAGGAATTCCTTAATACGGTCTACTCTTCTGTATGCAGGGCACAGCTTATCCCAGCTGGGTGTCCCTTGGGGAGAGATAGCACCTGTGGGTCGGGGGGAATCTGTCCACGCCTTTCCTGCTCTTTCAGCTCCATCGCTCATTGGTTGGCAGCTGCTTCCAGTTCCAGGGCCCACCGATGTGCTTCTTTGGCTCTTTGCTTCACTTCCCATTTTGATTATTCACACTTGCTCTCTCATTGTTCAGCTTCCCATTCGGGTGTCCTCGTGCTGCTTGCTCAACACCTCTTCCTCCCTTTCCAGACTAGCCAGCTCTAACTTTGCCGTTGTTTCACTGTCACTCATTTGAAACTTCCTTTGTTCTATTTCCACACCCGAAATAAACAGAAAATCAAACTGTAACCATTCTTTGATTTGTATTTGGGCATCACTTACAACTATTTTACAAAAAAATGGCCAAACAGACCAATGGTCCATCTAGCCCAGTATCCTGTCTGCCAACAGTGGCCAATGCCAGGTGCCCTGGCAGTGCCGTAACGAGGGCAAGGCGAGAGAGGCACTTGCCTCAGGCGCGAAAGGTGAGGGGCGCAGAAAGTCTCTCCTTCTGCGGCAATTCAGCGGCAAGTCCTTCACTCCAAGAGGGACTGAGGGACCCGCCGCCAAATTGCCGCTGGTCGTCGGCAAGGGAAAGGGGCGGCACGTCCAGCTCTTCGGCGGCAATTCGGCGGTGGGTCACTCAGTCCCTCCCAGAGGGAAGAACCTGCCGCCGAATTGCCGCTGAAGAATGGCAGCAATTCGGCGGCAGGTTCTTCCCTCCGAGAGGGACCTGCCATCGAAGAGCTGGACGTGCCGCCCCTGTCCCTTGCCTCGGGCGCAAAAATCCCTAGTTACGGCTCTGTGCCCTGGAGGGAATGAACAGGGCAATTATCCAGTGAGCCATCCCATGTCATTAAGTCCCAGCTTTTGGCAGTCAGAGGCTAGAAACACCCAGCGCATTGGGTTGCACCTCTGCCCATCCTGGCTAATAGCCATTGATGGACCTATCCTCCATGAACTTATCTAGTTCTTTTTTGAACTCTATTATAGTTTGGCCTTCACAACATCCCCTGGCAATGAGTTCCACAGGTTGATTGTGCATTGTGTGAAGAAATACTTTCTTTTGTTTGTTTTAAACCTGCTGCCTAGTCATTTCAGTGGGTGAAGTTGATGAAATTCATAGGTATGTTATGTGAAAGCATAAATAACACTTCCCTATTCACTTTCTCCACACCAGTCATGATTTTATAGATCTCTATCATCTCCCCTCTTAGTCGTCTCTTTTCCAAGCTTCACAGTCCCAGTCTTTTCCATCTCTCCTCATATGGAAACTGTTCTAGACCCCTCATCATTTTTGTTGCCCTTCTCTGTACATTTTCCAATTCTAAAATATCATTTTTGGGGTGGAATGACCAGAAATGCACACAGTATTCAAGATGTGGGCACACCATGGATTTTACCAGTGCTTGAAGTGCAAACCCCAGTCAGATAGCAAGCTGTGTGTGTAAATCTTGTTTGACTACACCAGTGTGATGCTTGGGGGTTCAACCCAGATCAGTAAGGAGTTTTGTCACCGCCTGCCCTATAACCCTGTTGTGCAGCTTTGAATAAGTGCCCTGACACCAGCAATGGATATAACCAGGGCCTCCGGCACATCATCTCCCAGGGCCCTCTTCCCCACAGCCCCACAGCATTCTCCCTTATGGAGTTCAGGGGGTGGGGCCCTGGAACAAGGAGGGGGTGGGATTTCTCTCAGGCCCCACATCCCCAGACTGTTGTTAATGAGCTGGAGGAGCAGATTTACCATGTGGTGGCATGGGGCTCCCAGTGACGGGGTGCCCCCAAAATGCAGGACAAATCTCATCTAACAACCTGCCCCCGAGTTCCAGCCAGCAGCATGGCAAGGTTCAGGCAGGCAGGCTGCCTGCATGCCGTGGCTGGTGGCCCCACGCCACTCCTGGAAGCGGCCAGATGCTGGCATGTCTCTGCACGCCCCTGGTGGGGGGAGGTGGCTCTGTGTGCTGCCCCTGCCCCAGGCAGCACATGGAAACCCACTGTCCCCCTCTTCCCAAGAGGCATGCAGAGACGTGCCAGCAGCAGGGCTAAGGCGGCTCACCGCCCGCTCTGCCTCCCTCCCTCCCTCTATGCTGCACCGCTCCCGGAAACGGCCATCATGTCCCTGTGACTCCTGGGGGGAGGGGGGTGTCTTCACACGCTGTCCCTGCCCCGAGTGCCAACTCCGCAGCTCCCATTGGCCAGGAACTGCGGCCAATGGGAGATGCAGGGGTGGTGCCTGCGGGCAGCGGCATGTGGCGACGCCCGGCCCCCTCCTCCTAGGAGCCGCTGCCAGAGGGGTGTGTGTGCTTTGGGAGCCACACAGCCCGAGGTAAGCACCACCCCCCTGCCCCCTCCCACACCCCAACCCCCTGCCCCAGCCCAGATCCCCACCCAGCACCCAAACTCCCTCCCAGAGCCTGACCCCCACACCCCAACCCCCTGCCCCAGCCCAGAGCCCCACCCAGCACCCAAACTCCCAGAGCCTGATCCCCACACCCCCTACTGAACCCCAACCCCCTGCCCCAATCAAGGTACCTCACTTTATTTTCATTTACTTCCCATTACTTATAATATAGGAGGAGGATGAAGAAAAAAAGAATGAAAAACCTGGGGGGGGGGGAAGGGAGAGATAAAAGATTGTTCTTTTTCTTGGCTTGTTCCTGAGGGGGGGCCCCCAAAAATGAAGCTGTGCACAGGGCAACCACTAACTCTAAATCCGCCACTGATGAGCTGACACTCAGGGCTGGTCTATACTTAGCCGCTAGTTCGGCGGCTGGAAATCGAACTTCCTGGTTCGATTTATCGCGTCTGGTCTGGACGCGATAAATCGAACCAGGAAGTGCTCGCCGTCGACTGCGGTACTCCAGCTCAACGAGAGGAGTACCGCGGCGTCGACGGGGGAGCCTGCCTGCCGCGTGTGGACCGCGTCTGAACCGCGGTAAGTTCGAAGTAAGGTATGTCGACTTCAGCTACGTTATTCACGTAGCTGAAGTTGCGTACCTTACTTCGACTTGGGGGGTTAGTGTAGACCAGACCTCAGATGCAGCAAGGATGGGGTCAGGGGTGCTGGAGTACAGTTAGGTTCGCCGATCCTTATATATCCTATTGCTCCCCCCGCCCCAGAGGAGACCCCAGAACTTACCCTCTCCAGGGCCCATCCTCCCCTCCGCCTCTCTGCTGGGGCTGCCCTAGGAGACCAGCTAGTGGTTGCTGTGGTGGTGAGTTCTCACCCTCCCCTCCCCACACACCCAAAGCCCAGCACCCTCTGCACCCTCATGCCCAGCCTTGCTCCACCCTGGCATCCTGTCCAGGGCAACAGACCTCCCTGGGCGATGGGGCCAGCCCTGCAAGAGCCTCTCAGCTGGGGTCTAACTGTGCCCTGGGGGTTACGGCACTAGACTGGGCCTCAGGAGGCCTGGGTTCAAGCCCAGCTCAGCCAAAAACTCCCTGTGGGACCTTGGGCAGGTTCCTGTATCTCTCTAGGCCTCGGTTCTCCAGGTGCACAGGGAGAGCCAAGGCTGCCGTGGGTATGGGTAGTAGCACACTAGATCAGTGGTTCTCAACCTATTTACCACCGTGGGGCACATATGCAGCTCCCTAGGTGTTATGTGGGCCACTTCCACACAACATATATACTACCTATATGGCCCTGAGGATGTCACATGTGCTGTGGCTGTGTGCTAATTGGGCTGCAAACAGCCTGCGGGTTGAGAACCACTGCACTAGATACTACTATCAGCCAGCCTCCTGTACCTTGCAGTCTGCTCTGCTCTCATCATGCCCATGGTTTCCTGGCTGGAGGCCCCAGAGGATTCTGGATCTGTGCTCATGGGATCCCTTACTCTGCAGATGCCGGATAAGGAGCTGCTGCTGCCGCCTTACTATCTCTTGTGGCAGCTACCCTCTCTCCTGAGCTTAGCATATTCCCCTCTGAGCTACAGTGATAAGGGGAAACCACTAACCGATAGAGCCAGGGTGTTCTGGGGCTGCTTCCTCTTGCACATCTGATAAACCCTGCTGGAACTTGTTCTAGGTGGCTGATAAGCTGTTCACAGCCCCTGGTGATCTGCCCTTAACAGATCTTGGCTTTTTCTGTTGAGTTGAATTTTTGACTGGGATAGGAGATGCCAGATGGGCTGGTTAGGGAGGGTGCCCAGGGGAGCCAACTCAGGTCACTCAGTTAGGGTGAACTGCAAAGAATGGTGCAGACAATCCCCAAAGCTGGTGGATATTTGGATTTACCAAACCAGCACAAAACAGCTTCTATAATATCTCACTGGTTACCCAGAAGTCAACAACACAGTTCCCTTAAAGTAACCCAGCCTCAGCCCTCCACCTAGACACCCAAGTCAGATATGATTAGGATTTCTGAAAATCTTATTCATCATATAAAAAAGTTCTACCAATCCCAAAGGATCGGACACATTACCTCCCAGGTTAATGAATATTCCAGATCTTACCCAAATACGCATTTACAGCCAATTCTAATTAACTAAACTAAAATTTATTAAAAAAAGAAAAGAGAGAGAGTATGGTTAAAAGATCAGCATACATACAGACATGAGTACAATTCTTGAGATTCCGATTCATAGCAGAGATGGTGAGCTTTGTAGTTGCAAAGAGTTTTTTCAGAATTAATCCGTAAGTTATAGTCCAATGTTTATATTCAGGGTGGTCCAGTCAGGACTGGGATCTCAGTCCTTGGGATTGGTAGAAGTTTTTTTATATGATGAATAAGATTTTCATCATATTTGACTTAGTTCTGTCTCATTATCTATTCCTTTCTTAATGGTTCCTAACAATCTGTTAGCTTTTTTGATTACTGCTGAATGGCTTAATGGCAGGAGTATTTAAATACAGCCAGAACTGTGAGTCATTGTGTTATCCCTTGTGATAAATGAAAGGGGGGATAGCTCCCTTTTATGGACACCCAGCCAGTGCTATAAAATCCCCTTAGTAGTTGTTCTCTACTTGCTTTACCTGTAAAGGGTTAAAAAGTCTCCCTGCATAAGTAAAAGGAAGTGAGGTGGCACCTGGCCAAAAGAGCCAATGAGAAGGCTAGAACTTTTTAAAATTGAGGAAAAAACTTCCCCTTTGTCTGTCTGTATTGTTCTTGAGGAGAAGCAGAGACAGGGCTGCAGCTATGTTGTAAGAGCTTGAACCAGATATGAAAAACCACCAGATCATACCTAGAAACTACTCATTTAAAACCCCAGGAAATGTCCAGGAAGACGTGATTAGGTTTATTTCTTTTATTTCTTTATGGCTTGTGGATTCCTCTGTGTTAAACCCAAATGCATTTGTTTTGCTTGTAACCTATAAGCTGGACCTCACGAAAGCTATTCTTGATTCTTAATTTTTGTATTTTTTTTAAATCTAGCAATAGCCTGAGTTTTCAATGTATTTTCTTTTTTTTTGTTTTTAATAAAATTTACCTTTTTTAAGAACAGGATTTGATTTTGTGTCCTAAGAGGGTTGTGCACATGTTGTTTAATTAGCTGGTGGCAACAGCTGATTTCCTTTGTTTTCTTTCTCAGCTCTTCCCTGGGAGGGGGTGGGAGGGCTGAAAGAGCTTGAGGGTACCCCACAGGAAGGAATTCCCAAGCGCCTTCCTGGGTTCTCAAAGGGGTTTTTGCACTTGGGTGGTGGCAGCATCTACCCATCCAAGCTCAGAGAAAAGCTGTAACCTTGGGAGTTTAATACAAGCCTGGAGTGGCCAGTATTAATTTTTTGAATCCTTGCGGGCCCCCACCTTCTGCACTCAAAATGCCAGAGTGGGGAATCAACCTTGACACCCCTCTTCCTCAGCAACAGTGAGCTTTCCTGGCAATGAGACCATGTGTCAGCTCCCAGCCTGTCTGCTCTCCTGGCAAACTCCTCGAGAGGCTGCCAGTCCAAACCTTGCCTTGCTGGTAACCATCAGTGCACCCAGTTCCTGCGTTCCCCGGGGATGTCTCCCTGCAGCGTCCAGTCCCTCTCCCGGGACACTCACTGAAACCACTATGTTTACTGCCTGGAGAGAGACAGAGCACACACCAGCCTGATAGGTTAGCTGGGGACTCACGCCTACATTGGTACAACACCCTGAGATGGTTTATGGGAAAATGAAGATTAAGTTAAAGAACAGAGGGTTAAGTCAGGGGTTCCCACTCTGTGGGATGCGACACAGTCCCAGGAGGTCTGCCAGCAAGGGTGGAGATGGGGGATGAGGCATGTAGGGGTATTGCCCCCCCAAAAAAA
>NW_020664441.1:3208203-3223648 GCF_002925995.2 Terrapene triunguis | reverse complement strand
GGGGGGGTCAGGTATCCCCCTCCCCAGGGCAATGACCTGTCTCCTTTCCCCCCTCCTATCTCTGCTGTCCATGCTAGGAGCCACCCACCCCCTCCATTGCAGGGTTCCCTCCCCAGCCATCCATCTCTCGCCAGAGTGGGGCATCCATCCTCAGCCTGTCCTCCTTCCTGGTGCAACAGCATCTCTTTGTGAAGCTGGATTTTCAGCACCAGCAGCTATCAAAAAAGCGAGTGAGCAAGGTGAAAATTGAAGAGCAGATCAGGTTGAGCCTCACTAACACACGCCCCCAGCTGGAAAAACTGTGCAAGGAGAAACAGGCATGTCCACCCTATTAAGAAGACTCCTGGTTCGTGAGTTATTTTATACTTTTATTGACAATATTCGAGTCTTTTCTAATTAGCAGAGAGAAGGGCTGGGTCTTTACTTACACACTAAAAGAAAATTGAACACACCATCTAGTGTGCAGAGTTGGACAACTCTTTTGTTCTAAAAATCAACAAATAATTACACAATGTGTTTTGTTAACCATGTTGTTAACATTTTTCGGTTGCTTATTGTTCAGTATGGTACGAACTTGTGTTTCCCCTGTTTGAACACCACATTTTGCGCTCAACTGTTGTTTTTAAAGTGTAGTCTGACTAAATCTGATTTCAAAGATCTCGAAGCATTTCTCAGGGGCATATTACTAGGAACTTCTCTCATTACAGGTGCTTGCATTGAAATGAAGAGGAAACGTACATTGTTTAGTTGCAGTGTGAGAGTAATAATTAACATTCATAATTTCCCTCCAGAAGTGCTAATAAGTGAGACGCAGGGAGAGAGGGCCCATGCCTGCCAATGGTGTCGGGGGGGGCAGCATGAGGGCAGCCAGCTTCAACAGTGTCACTGAGCATGTTCAGTCCGTGTGAGCATGCTCAGTACAAGCCAAGCAGCAAATCGAGGGGGAGGAACGTGACCCCACATGCCCCCCACACGTGCCTATTGCAGTTGTACCAGTGGGCGTCAGGGGAAAAATGTTTGTGAGCCCTGCTTTTAGTGATACTACGCAAGAGGAAAAGACAGGGCAGGGGTACCAAAAAAAAACCCAAACCAAACCCGCTTCCTAGAGTCGAAACCTTTGTTTTGGCCAGTCACAATCTTTGTCTAAGCAGTTTTCTTACTCACACCAGGTTGCCAGCATCTCTAGCCCCACAAGCTAGTGGCTCCAACTTTCACAGGCTCTGAAGGCATTTTACCCTACGTCCCTGAAGTGATGGATAACTAGGGGGTCTCTCCCCTTCTTTTTCTAGTCCAGTAAACATTTTACAAGTATTCTTTGGAGGGTTTTCTCCCCTGTGTGTGTGTCTTCCTTTGGATTTCCCATCCCCCTGCTGACCCACAAAAATGTTAGGGTACACTTACTCCATAGGCTAGTATGTTTGTACATATTGATGACATGTACATACATATTAATGACATTAGAATATACACATATATGCTATTTTTGTTTTCCCGGTTATTTCGGTTCTTTCCTTGTGGTGTACATGTTAAGTTTGAGGGTACAGACTTGGAACCCCCCCTATGCCATTCTACTATTATCTATTTATCTAGGTGAAAGGTCCCAGACATGTGTGTGTGTTGACTTTGCTATCTGGGTGAAAGGTACCAGAAATAGATATGCTAACTTTGCCTTAGCTCAACATACAGGATGTGGCCTGTAGGTGCCTTGCATTACAGCTGAACTTACTTTAATATAAATCTATAAACCTATTACAATAAACCAAATACTTTAACTATAAGAAAAGATATATATATATATATATATATATATATGCAAGCAAGCGGGTTAATCCTATAGGCTACATGCCCCCCTTTGACAGGGTGGCTTCCAACAATGAACCCCATCACATAGGTGCGGATGTAGGTGGTTAAGTATCCGTGGGGACAGTTTTAATGCCATTTTTCCTCGGTTGGGGTGGAGGAAGGGTATTATAAAGATGGTATTCTGGACCCTGGCACGTTTCTGGAGTGGGCACCATGTATGCATATTTATTTTTCTCAACATTTGGTGCCCTTTTAGGTCTCTGCTTGAGCCTGTTGGATTTATACTGCAGGCATCCTAAAACAAGGAAATTAATTTAATTGCAATTCCTTGGATAATAACCCATCCTTTTAATCCAAAATTCTCCCCGGGAGTTGTTACAGGCTCATTACCCTCATTTATTAACTGGGTAATAGCTTGTTTGGCTTTGTCCATACCTTTAGTAATTTGTATGAGGTGGGTCTTCTTACGAGCCAATAATGACTTTAACTGTAATCGTAGTCGGGGAATGTAGACAAGAAAGGTGGGTGTACTTTGGATAGTTAAATCCTGATAGGCTGGGTCAGACTGGATAATGGTGATGTTTTCAAAAGTGGTATAGGGGAAATAGCTTGATTCCCTACCAAAGTAGGTTGCTTTGGAGTAAAACAAAAATTTGGTTCTGTGACAGGACACTGCAAGGGACCATACTGGTACCTTTTTTGATTGGTAACCATGCAAAATTGGCTATTTCCAGCATAGGTCACCCTTTCCATCGGAGTCTTCCACTTGGTCAACCTTATCAGGCATGATGGTGGTGAATTCTGTCATTTTTTTCCCTGCAGTTCACACAGAACAGTGTCTGTCTCAAACATGTTACACCTACAGATATACTGACAGGTTTCAGAGTAGCAGCCGTGTTAGTCTGTATCCGCAAAAAGAACAGGAGTACTTGTGGCACCTTAGAGACTAACAAATTTATTAGAGCATAAGCTTTCGTGGGCTACAGCCCGCAGTTACAATATATTCCCCATATGCAGAGCATATCATCTTTTTTTCTAAATGTTGATCTTTGTGCTGATTATTGTTTAAAGCAATTAGCTGATTAATTTTACGTTGGGTCTCATTAAATACTTGGGTTATGTTATGCATATTATAAACAGTAAATCGCTCTTCCTGTGACAATCCCTTTATTTCCTGTAACATTGGATCGACCACTCAGTTGGCTTCCTCTTGTAACACATAATTTATATGTTTGTGAATTTTCCAAATATCCGCACGGTTCCAAATTGACACTCCTGAACCAAATAGTCCTGTTAGGGATCCTAAACTTCCAAGAAGATTCAAGCTACGCTTTCTCCTAGAGGTATGTGGTTTATGGATTTCATTATCCATTCCCAACAGAACAATATTTCGCAGTTGTTGTTGATAGGCTGCAATTCTATCCACAAGTTGTACTGAGAAAAAAAGAAGCCACTTTGGTATGCTGGCAATAGCTAAATTTTTCTAGATACCAATTAGACAACTTTAACCGAACTTGATTAATCACTTCCCCTATTATGGGCGTTGTTGTGAGACCACTAGCAGGTTCTGGGTTTATCATTGGACAAGTTACATCATTTGGTATTGGATTGTCATAATCGTAGTCAATAATTGGATTCCGAACCTTAAGTTTAAATGTTACATTTAGTACATATTTTTTGCTTCCTGATTTGGTTTGAAAAGCAGCTATAATGAGCACTTTATATTGTCCTTTATCCTCATATTTAAGTTTATATATGGTTAACCTCCCCTCCGTTATTAGATTATTACAAATGGCTTTGTTTCTCCAAGTTCCATAAGGTATTTCGTGTCTTAGGGAAGTTGACTTTGTTGGTGAGGAGGTATAGGTTTTACATCCTCGCCCCTTTGAGTGATCATCTAAGGGCCAAATCTTTTTCCAGCCACTGGATGGCAACGAGATTACTCCAACCAATTGATATTCAAAGGTGATATCTTCCCCTCCAATTTCCTTAACCTGGTGGATAGGACTGTGGATAAGTTTTGGGTTGAGTATAATAGTCCGTCACTTTTGTGTTGGTATGTTCTGTTTCACATGCTCAGGCAACTGAGCACAACTGTGTCATCTGGTTTCATGGAGTTGTAACAGTTTAGTCCCAAATTCATGATTTTGACTCCGTCTTACCCTTAGAGCAATGATAGGGGGGTAGTAAATCAAAAATATCAATGTTCATTTTATGGTTGCAATTTGCTGGACTCCAGCTGTCGCGATTCTGTTGGATGCTGTTCACTTACCTCCTGAGGAGGAAGTTGCTCCTGCGACCTGAATGATTGATACAGCTTTAACTGATTAGCATGGTAGATTCTGTCTCTATTACGCTTGCCTCCTGTTATTCTAATCCTATACACTGCTGAACTGAGTTTATCGATGACTCAGAAGGGTCCGACCCATCGGTTACACAGCCCATGGTCTGGTGCTTTATATGATAACAGCATTACTTGGTTTTTTACCTCCCAAGTATTCTCTCTCTGTTTTTTGTCAAAGTTAGCCTTTGCCTTTCGTCTGGATTTCCCCAATTTAGCTGCTACCTGCAAGTGGACCTGATTTAAATGTTCTTGCAGATTCTGCAGGTAGGTATCCATTTTTATTTCCTCTAATTGAGTGCCAAATTTAAATGTTCTGGTAATTGCATCGTTCGGCCTGTTATTACTTTAAAGGGTGTTTTATTAGTAGATGCAGCCAGTGTCGCTCTCAATGCCATTAAAATTAGAGGCATGAGAGTGTCCCAGTTACTCCCATTGGCATCAATCAGTTTCCTCAACATTACTTTTATTGTCTGATTGGTTCGTTCCACCATCCCACATGAATGTGGTCTGTATGGGATGTGTAGTCTCTGGAGGATTCCCATTAATTTAAGGCAGTCCCTAAAGAACTGTCCAGTGAAATGTGATCCCTTGTCCGATTTTAACTTTGCAGGGATCCCCCATCGAGAGAACACTTGCTCTACTAGGACCTTGGCGGTGGCTTTTTCAGTATTGGCCTTAAGAGGAAATGCCTCTACCCACTTTGAAAAAGGATCGACAACCACTAACACGTATTGGTTACCTCTTTGAGTCCTTGGCAAAGGACCTACAAAATCAATCTGCAAAGCCATCCAAGGACCTTTATACACCTGAGATTTTAATGGTGCATTTCTTTTGGATGGAATTGGATTGGCTTGAGCACATGCTAGACAGTTATCACAATATTGTTGCACATTCATCCTAGGAAGTGGCCACCATTCCACAGATGCAAGACACTGAACAGTTTTGTCCACTCCCTGGTGTCCTCCTGTAGGAGTGTCATGAACCATGTACATCATTTTCCTCTGTAAGTGAGCTGGAACTACCCATACAGGGAACGGACCTCCTGAATACATGAGAACTCCGTCCACTACCGGCAAATGGTGCTCATATCTTCTGTACAAAGGATCTACTGTTAGCGACCCTTCTTCTTCTGTCTTGGAAAGCTTTTGGATTACTTTTACTATGTCTTTATTTGATTTTTGCATTTCTTTTAAATCCGGTATGTCAGCCTGTACAACTTTAGTTGTGGCAATAGGGCATTTGGGACTGGGGTAGTAACAGAATATTTCTGATTTTTTTTTTCCAGAATTCCCCTGATCAGGCTCCTTTTGGGGCTAATTTATCAGCCTTCCCATTTTTTGTAGCATAGGGTTCTAATTTCCAGTGAGCTTTTATTGATACTACTAACCAGTGGATGTATTTCACCAGCGATGCATACCTAATAGATGAGCCATTAGAAGATGTGAACCTATTTGTCTCCCACATGGTAGAAACTCTGTAAGAGAATTGCATACCCATGCTGAGTCTGAAAACAGACAGATACTTTGGTATGTGGTGGTGATGGAGAACTGCACACAGTACTCCAATTCACAAGCCACCACTGCTAAATCAGCATATTGAGCTGAATGTGGAATGCATGAATATCCCTTTCCCCAAGGCTCTCCTTTCTCCTCGGGAGGAACTGCATAGACTCCAAACCCGATATAAGGTTTGCCTTGATGGTAATAACTAGAACAGTCAACCAACAAATAATACCTCTTAACTGAATCTATCTTCTGGATCAATGACCGGAAAAGCTTTTGTTTTTCCTCCCCCCTTAGATCCAATTGATCAAGATCGGGACACACATGTGGCTCCCCTTGGTACAGTAGGGCAGTTGGTAACAAAGATGGTGTCCTAACAGGTTTTACTGCAATATCTTTTCCTTGCATCAGCAATGCCCAGTGGGCTAGGCGAGCATTTGAGACTTGCCCATCTTTACCCTGTTGGACAGTAAGAACTGAAGGGGAGTGTGCGATGAATGTAATATGATGTAATATGATCGGGAGGCCAATTAGAAAAGAAAAGTGTTGTATGGCCCAACTGGTTGCCAATAGGTACTTTTCACAGTTGTCATACTTAAGTTCAATTGATGACATTAAACGTGAGGCATAGGCCATAGGTCTGATTTTCCCATGTCTTTCTTGTAAAGCCACAGCCGCTAATGCATTAATACTCACCACTACCTCCAGATGATAGGGTGTCTCAGGATTTGGAGTGATCAACACTGGAGCCTTGGCAATGGCCTGTTTCAGTTGGGATACTGCTTCCGTGTGTTGCTCATTCCATTTCCATTGGACACTCTTCTTTAACAGTTGGTACAAGTGTCATAACTATAAAGGGAAGGGTAACAGCCCTCCTGTGTACAATACTATAAAATCCCTCCTGGCCAGAGACACCAAAATCCTTTTACCTGTAAAGGGTTAAGAAGCTCGGGTAACCTGGCTGACACCTGACCCAAAGGACCAATAAGGGGACAAGATACTTTCAAATCTTGGTGGGGGGGGGGGAGGCTTTTGTTTGTGCTCTTTATTTTGCGGGTTGTTCGCTCTTGGGACTAAGAGGGACCGGACATCAATCCATGCTCTCCAAATCTTTCTGAACAAGTCTCTCATATTTCAAACTTGTAAGTAACCGCCAGGCAAGGTGTGTTGGGTTTATCTTTGTTTTCTCAACTTGTAAATGTTCCTTTTGCTAGAGGGTTTACCTCTGTTTGCTGTAACTTTGAACTTAAGGCTAGAGGGGGTTCCTCTGGGCTCTTTAAATCTGATTACCCTGTAAAGTTATTTTCCATCCTGATTTTTCAGAGATGATTTTTACCTTTCTTTCTTTAATTAAAAGCCTTCTTTTTAAGAACCTGATTGATTTTTCCTTGATTTAAGATCCAAGGGGGTTGGATCTGGACTCACCAGGAATTGGTGGGGGGAAAGGAGGGGGAATGGTTAATTTCTCCTTGTTTTAAGATCCAAGGGTTTGGATCGGTGTTCACCAGGAAATTGGTGGAGAAGTCTCTCAAGGCTACCCAGGGAAGGGTTATAGTACTTGGGAGGGAGATATTCTGGGGGGGGAGGTAGACAGAGTTTCCCAAATAACTCCTAAATAATTTGGGTGGTGGCAGCAAAAGCAGATCTAAGCTGGTAGTTAAGCTTAAAGGTTTTCATGCAGGTCCCCACATCTGTACCCTAGAGTTCAGAGTGGGGAAGGACCCTTGACAACAAGGGACCTGCAATAGAAGCAAAATTGGGAATGAAATCCCTATGGTACCCAGTTAAACCCAAAAAGGATTTTAAAGCCGTTGGGTCCTGTGGTAAAGTCAATGTTTGGATTGCATCCACTTTCTGTTGCGTCGGGGTTCTACCCCATTTTGTCAGGCTGAGGCCCAAGAAAGAGACACTGTTGGCCATTAGCTGTGCCTTGGCCGGATTGCATTTTAGCCCTGCTTCCTTTAGGATCTGCAGGAGCTCGTTAAGCCTTTCCAGAGGCTCCTTCTTGGTCCGTGTTGCCAAACAAATGTCAGAAACAGAACAGTTGGTTTAGAAAATTGCGACAGTACCCGTCTCATTTGCGCATGGAATAAAGCTGGAGAATTTTTAAACTGGGGGTAAACGTGTCCAGGAATATTGGACCCCCTGGAAACTAAATGCAAAACGGTACTGTGAAATGCGGGCCAATGGTAATGTCCAAAAGCTGTTACTGATGTCAAGGACAGTAAACCACGTGGCCTCTGGATCAAAGGACTTGATTAGATCTGGCATCTTGGCCACTGTAGGGGCACAAGTGGGTGTGACTTGATTCAGAAATCTGTAATTAACTGTGAGATGCTAAGAACCATTTGGTTTCTTCACAGGCCAAAAAGGGGAATTAGAAGTGGAAGTACATCTACGTAGTACTCCCTGTGTCAGTAAAGACTTGATAGTCTTTCCTATGTATGGGTTTGCATGGTCTGGGTAAGGATATTGTTTTGGGGCTGATATATTTCCTCCTTCCACAACAATAGTGACTGCCATACATCCACAATCATGTTTGTGTTTAGCAAAGGCATCCGCATGCTTGCGAAGTAGAGCCTGTAACTCAGGTTGGGCTGCATGATTAGCCACTATTTTGTTCAAATCATACCCCTCGGGTTCAGAGTCCTCCACTGGAGACACCATACCACACTCAGGTATGATCACTGGTGAGTCATCCTTTGCCTGTTCTACAGTAAGACACAACAATTGGTTAACCAAATCAAGAACACATTCCTGTTTGTATAGGAAATCAGTTTCCAATAGGCAATTCCTTGGGTCTGCTAATTTCATTAATGCAAAGGTATGAACCTTTCTTAGGTGACCTAGCTGTACTTCAGTGGGTTTAGAAAGTGTGGTAACAACCTGATTGCTTGCAAAAGTTGAAAGTGTTTTTGTACGCCCTGATGACAGAGAAGAGGATCTAGGATCCTTGACATGGATAATGCTAATTGCTGCCCCAGTTTTTATAATAAAATTCCTGTGGCGGCCCCCTACCACTGCAGATACTGTGGGTCTCCCGCTTGCATCCCTGCGTAAAGGGGCTATGACTACACTTGGGGCTGGTTGGCATCATGCCAAGTAATTTGTAGAGTATGCAGACAAATAATCTACAGGTTCTCCTTCTATCTCTTTGGAGGCAGCCAACTCTGGAGGAGGAGAGGCTGTCCACCGAAGAGAAGGAAATGGGTCTATGGAGGCCACCGGACGGTTCGAGGGTGCTGGGCCTTGGCCTTCCATCATTAGCTCATTCATGCGTGCTCAGAGTTTCCGGATATTCCGTCATTGAGCTTTAAGCATCTGCTGCACTATCTTAAACATTATTACAACTGAGTCCTCATCTCTGTGGGGAGGCGGTGACTTGGATCTCTGCAGGCGTGAGTTGTTCTGGGCGGCATCTGAAAAGAAAGAAACACGGGCCCGGGCCCCTACATGGAGTCCAAACGCATGACCCTGTCGAGGGGCACGCCCACTCGAAGGTTCAGGATTATTACGTGGGTTACGGTCATTTTGCCAACGCTGGTACCTAGGGTATTTAGGAACACCTCGGCCTAACCGTGGGGGTCCCTCAATTCTTATGGTGGGATTAGCTTGTGGTTTCTGAAGTATTGCAACAGGGGCTCCACGCTGACCTTTTTAGGGCCTCCCTGAGAATATGCCTTGGCCAGTAAGGCTAATGCCTCCTTCAAAGAAGTGCTATCATTTATATGCATGTTAACCTTTTCCTGTAAATGGGGAAGAGAGTTATTGACCACCAAACTAACATATGGTGGCTCATATGTTTCCTCTTTCATGTGACTGTGCCATGCTGCACTTAACCACAGGTGAAACTGATGTGGGGACTCATTAGGTCTCTGCTTTAAATTAGACAGGATGGCCACTCAAGCTTGCTGATTATGTTTCAATAGGGCTACTGTGTCTTTAAAAGATCTCTCTCCTACCCTAAACTCAGATGGCAAAGTACTCCATAATGCTTGATTTACTGTGAGTTGTAAGATTTTAATCCAATCTTCCCTTGGTAAGCCAAACACTTTTAGTGTTTTTTGTACACGTTGTATATGCATTGCAACCAAAGAATTCTCCACCATCCCTACTTGCTTAGCTACCAGATCTAAGGTCTTAATATCTGTAACAACTGCTACAGGGCAATCAGAATTAGAATTTGAGGATCTTCTCTCCAGATCGGGATTTGAGCTTCTATCTGAGTTTGAATCTATAATTCTTATGTTTTGACTTTTTCTACCCAAATCCACATTTTCCTCATCAGAGCTATCAGAACTTTCCTCTGGAAATAATCCTGGATGAGCAGGGTAACTTTCCATAAAACCTCTACGTCCTGCACTCAAGGCATTTCCACACTGACGCAGGATATCAATCAGTCCATTAAGATCTGGTATAGTAGGGTGTTCTACCGGTACATCAGGCATATACCAAGGGGGTGTAGAGGGTCCATGAAATTCTAGGGACCTAGGCAATGTTGATGATCGCCCAAATGCCAATAAGTGTCCACCCAAAGGGGCTGGGTCTCCTGATCTATATGGTGCCAATGTAACATTGGGTGGAGGAGCAGGAATTGCATCCCTTGGTTGTTGCATCTCTCTCTGTTGTAACCTAGAGATTACTACATCACAGGCACTAGCTACTCGTGTCACTTCTAGTCCCTGAACAATCACTGTCTCTAAAGGCACTCCCTCTTTACTATCAGAGGCAGACACTAACAGAGGAGAGGATATTTCCTCCCCCTTTGCTCTGCTCATCTCATCCTTTACATCATTAGTTGCCTCCTCTATGATGACACTCAACTCCACCTTTTGTGATGCTACCCTGGGACTTCCTTTTTCTATCTGCAGACTGCTAGTAGCTTCTGCACTGCTAACTTCCTCTTAACTCTCTCACAGAATTTACAAAGGACCCTCGGGGGCATGACAGGAAGCTCACACTTAATCTCCAACTCCGCTCCTAAAGATACTGTATTAGCCCTGTTCTACACTACGAGTTAGGTCAAATTTAGCAGCGCTAGATCGATTTAACCCTGCACCCGACCAAATGACGAAGCCATTTTTGTCGACTTAAAGGGCTCTTAAAATCGATTTCTGTACTCCTCCCCGACGAGGGGATTAGCACTGAAATCAACCCTGCTGGGTCGAATTTGGGGTAGTGTGGACGCAATTCGACAGTATTGGCCTCCGGGAGCTATCCCAGAGTGCTCCATTGTGACCGCTCTGGACAGCACTCTCAACTCAGATGCACTGGCCAGGTAGACAGGAAAAGCCCTGCGAACTTTTGAATTTCATTTCCTGTTTGGCGAGCGTCTCGAGCTGATCAGCACAGGTGACCATGCAAAGCTCATCAGCAGAGGTGACCATGGAGTCCCAGAATCGCAAAAGAGCTCCAGCATGGACCGAACGGGAGGTACTGCATCTGATCGCTATATGGGGAGACGAATCCGTGCTATACTTACTCCGTTCCAAAAGACGAAATGCCGGAATATTTGAAAAAATCTCCAAGGGCATGAAGGACAGAGGTTATAACAGGGACCTGCAGCAGAGCCCCAGACATGCTACTTCTATGATGAGCTGCATGTCATTCTAGGGGGTGCCCCTACAACTACCCCACCCCTGTGCTTCCCTCCTCTCTCACCCCTCCTGGGCTACCTTGGCAGTTATCCCCCCATTTGTGTGACAAATTAATAAAGAATGCATGAATTTGAAACAACAATGACTTTATTGCCTCTGCAAGTGGAGATCAAAGCGGGGAGGGGAGGGCAGTTGGCTTACAGGGAAGTAGAGTGAACCAAGGGGGTGGGTTTTCATCAAGGAGAAACAGACAGAACTTTCACACCGTAGCCTGGCCAGTCATGAAACTGGTTTTCAAAGCTTCTCTGATGCACAGCGTACCCTGCTGTGCTCTTCTAACTGCCCTGGTGTCTGGCTGCACGTAATCAGCGGCCAGGTGATTTGCCTCAACCTCCCACCCCGCCATAAACGTCTCCCCCTTAGGGTTTGTCTACACTACGAAATTAGGTCGAATTTATAGAAGCCGGTTTTATAGAAATCGGTTGTATACAGCCGATTGTGTGTGTCCCCACAAAAAATGCTCTAAGTGCATTAAGTCGGCGGACCGCGTCCACAGTACCGAGGCTAGCGTCGACTTCCGGAGCGTTGCACTGTGGGTAGCTATCCCACAGTTCCCGCAGTCTCCGCCGCCCATTGGAATTCTGGGTTGAGATCCCAATGCCTGATGATGCAAAAACAGTGTCGCGGGGGGTTCTGGGTACATGTCGTCAGGCCCCTCCCCCTCCGTCAGAGCAACGGCAGACAATCGATTCGCACCTTTTTACCTGGGTTACCTGTGCAGACAACATACCACGCCAAGCATGGAGCCCGCTCAGCTCAGCTCAGCTCACCATCACCATATGTCATCTGGGTGCCGGCAGACGTGGTACTGCATTGCTACACAGCAGAAGCTAATTGCCTTTTGGCAGTAGACGGTGCAGTATGACTGGTAGCCTTCATCGGTGATCTGGGTGCTGGCAGACGTGGGGCTGCATTGCTATACAGCAGCAGCCCCTTGCCTTTTGGCAGTAGACGGTGCAGTATGACTGGTAGCCTTCATCGGCGATCTGGGTGCTGGCAGACGTGGGGCTGGCAGACGTGGGGCTGCATTGCTACACAGCAGCAGCCCCTTGCCTTTTAGTAGAAGATGGTGTATTACGACTGGTATCCGTCGTCGTCGTACTGCAGTGCTGAAACTCCGTATGTCCCCCAGTCGCTGCCTTCCCAATGACGATAATGGCTATCAGTCGTAGTACGCTATTTTCTGCCAAGCGCCCAGTATTTTCTGCCAAGCACCCAGAAGATGCCGAGGGCTATCAGTCATGCTGCACCGTCATCTGCCAGCTTAAGATGTAAAAAATAGATTTGTTCTGTATTCATTTGCTTCCCCCTCCCTCCGTGAAATCAACGGCCTGCTAAACCCAGGGTTTTGAGTTCAATCTTTGGGGGGGCCATTCTGTGTGACAGTTGTTTGTGTTTCTCCCTGATGCACAGCCACCTTTGTTGATTTTAATTCCCTGTACCTGTACACCATGTCGTCACTCGCCCCTCCCTCCCTCCCTCTGGCCGTCAGATACTAGTTTCGCGCCTTTTTTCAGACCAGATGCCATAGCACTGGGATCATGGAGCCCGCTCAGATCACCGCGGCAATTATGAGCACTATGAACACCACGCGCATTGTCCTGGAGTATATGCAGAGCCAGGACATGCCAAAGCAAAACCAGGACCAGCCGAGGAGGCGATTGCAGCGCGGCGACGAGAGTGATGAGGAAATTGACATGGACATAGACCTCTCACAAGGCACAGGCCCCAGCAATGTGCAAATCATGGTGTTACTGGGGCAGGTTCATGCTGTGGAACGCTGATTCTGGGCCCGGGAAACAAGCACAGACTGGTGGGACCGCATCGTGTTGCAGGTGTGGGACGATTCCCAGTGGCTGCGAAACTTTTGCATGCGTAAGGGCACTTTCATGGAACTTTGTGACTTGCTTTCCCCTGCCCTGAAGCACCAGAATACCAGGATGAGAGCAGCCCTCACAGTTGAGAAGCGAGTGGTGATAGCCCTGTGGAAGCTTGCAACGCCAGACAGCTACCGGTCAGTCGGGAATCAATTTGGAGTGGGCAAATCTACTGTGGGGGCTGCAGTGATCCAACTTGCCAGGGCAATCAAAGACCTGCTGATATCAAGGGTAGTGACTCTGGGAAACGTGCAGGCCATAGTGGATGGCTTTGCTGCAATGGGATTCCCAAACTGTGGTGGGGCGATAGACGGAACCCATATCCCTATCTTGTCACCAGAGCACCAAGCCACCGAGTACATAAACCGCAAGGGGTACTTTTCAATGCTGCTGCAAGCCCTGGTGGATCACAAGGGACGTTTCACCAACATCAGCGTGGGATGGCCGGGAAAAGTACATGATGCTCGCGTCTTCAGGCACTCTGGTCTGTTTCGAAAGCTGGAGGAAGGGACTTTCTTCCCGGACCAGAAACTAACCGTGGGGGATGTTGAAATGCCTATCGTGATCCTTGGGGACCCAGCCTACCCCTTAATGCCATGGCTCATGAAGCCGTACACAGGCAGCCTGGACAGTAGTCAGGACCTGTTCAACTGCAGGCTGAGCAAGTGCCGAATGCTGGTGGAATGTGCATTTGGACGTTTAAAAGCGCGCTGGCGCAGCTTACTGACTCGCTCAGACCTCAGCGAAAAGAATATCCCCATTGTTATTGCTGCTTGCTGTGTGCTCCACAATATCTGTGAGAGTAAGGGGGAGACATTTATGGCAGGGTGGGAGGTTGAGGCAAATCGCCTGGCCGCTGATTACGCGCAGCCAGACACCAGGGCGGTTAGAAGAGCACAGCAGGGTGCTGTGCCCATCAGAGAAGCTTTGAAAACGTGTTTTGTGACTGGCCAGACTACGGTGTGAAACTTCTGTTTGTTTCTCCTTGATGAACCCTCCGCCCCCCCACACCCAGTTCACTCCACTTCCCTGTAAACCAACCACCCCACCCTTCCCTCCCCCCCTCGAGCACCGCTTGCAGAGGCAATAAAGTCATTGTTACTTCACAGTCATGCATTCTTTATTGATTCATCACACAACTAGGGGGATAATTGCCAAGGTAGCCCGGGATGGGTGGGGGAGGAGGGAAGGAAAAGGACACACTGCACTTTAAAACTTTAACTCTTATTGAAGGCCAGCCTTCTGATGCTCGGGCAATCATCTGGGGTGGAGTGACTGGGTGGCCGGAAGACCCCCACCGTGTTCTTGGGCGTCTGGGTGAGGAGGCTATGGAACTTGGGGAGGAGGGCTGTTGGTTACACAGGGGCTGTAGTGGCGGTCTCTGCTCCTGCTGCCTTTCCTGCAGCTCAACCATACGCTGGAGCATATCAGTTTGATGCTCCAGCAGCCGGAGCATCAACCCTTGCCTTCTGTCTGCAAGCTGACGCCATCTATCATCTTCAGCCCGCCACTTGCTCTGTTCATCCCGCGATTCAGCCTGCCACCTCTCCTCTCGTTCATATTGTGCTTTTTTGCACTCTGACATTGACTGCCTCCACGCATTCTGCTGTGCTCTGTCAGCGTGGGAGGACATCTGGAGCTCCGAGAACATATCATCCCGAGTCCGCCATTTTCTCCTTCTAATCTTCACTAGCCTCTGTGAAGGAGAAACATTTGCAGCTGGTGGAGGAGAAGGGAGAGGTGGTTAAAAAAGACACATTTTAGAGAACAATGGGTACACTCTTTCACGTTAAATTTTGCTGTTCACATTACACAGCACATGTGCTTTCCTTACAAGGTCGCATTTTTCCTCTTATATTGAGGGCCTGCCGGTTTGGTGTGAGAGATCACTCATGCAGTGCCAGGCAACAGAATTCAGCTTGCAGGCAGCCATGGTAAGACACAGTCTTTTGGCTTTTTTAACCTTCTTAACATGTGGGAATGGTTTCAAACAGTAGCGCCCTCATTTCCCATACCAAGCACCCGTTGGGTTGGCCATTTAAAATGGGTTTGCAATGTAAAAGGAGGGGCTGCAGTTTCCAGGTTAACATGCAGCACAAACCCAACTAACCTCCCTCCCCCTCCCACACCTAATTCTCGGGGATGATCACTTCACCCCTCCCCCCCACCGCGTGGCTAACAGCGGGGAACATTTCTATTCAGCAGAGCAGGAACAGGCACCTCTGAATGTCCCCTTAATAAAATTGCCCCATTTCAACCAGG
>NW_020664441.1:3184884-3203203 GCF_002925995.2 Terrapene triunguis | reverse complement strand
CGCCTTGGGTGAGTTCGGGGGTTACTGGTTCCAGGTCCAGGGTGATATCCCAAACATATCCTGGCTGTTGGGGAAACTGGTTTCTCCGCTTCCTTGCTGCTGTGAGCTATCTACATTATCTTCATCCTCATCTTCCTCGTACCCCGAACCCGCTTCCCTGTGTGTTTCTCCATTGAAGGAGTCAAACCACACAGTTGGGGTAGTGGTGGCTGAACCCCCTAGAATGGCATGCAGCTCCGCGTAGAAGCGGCATGTTTGCGGCTCTGCCCCGGACCTTCCGTTTGCCTCTCTGGCTTTGTGGTAGGCTTGCCTTAGCTCCTTAATTTTCACGCGGCACTGCTGTGCGTCCCTGTTATGGCCTCTGTCCTTCATGGCCTTTGAGACCTTTTCTAATATTTTGCCATTTTGTTTACTGCTACGGAGTTCAGCTAGCACTGATTCATCTCCCCATATGGCGAGCAGATCCCGTATCTCCCGTTCGGTCCATGATGGAGCTCTTTTGCGATCCTGGGACTCCATCACGGTTACCTGTGCTGATGAGCTCTGCGTGGTCACCTGTGCTCTCCACGCTGGGCAAACAGGAAATGAAATTCAAACGTTCGCGGGGCTTTTCCTGTCTACCTGGTCAGTGCATCTGAGTTGAGAGTGCTGTCCAGAGCGGTCACAATGAAGCACTGTGGGATAGCTCCCGGAGGCCAATAACGTCGAATTCCATTCACACTACCCCAATTCTGACCCGCTAAGGCTGATTTTATCGCTAATCCCCTCGTCGGAGGTGGAGTAAAGAAACCGGTTTAAAGGGCCCTTTAAGTCGAAAAAAGGGACTTAGCCGTGTGAACGTGTCCAGGCTTAATTCGATTTAACGCTGCTAAATTCGACCTAAACGTGTAGTGTAGACCAGGGTTTACTCTCACAGACATAGGTGGCAGGTTTGTATAATTTTTGGTGGTGCCCAGAATGGGTCTAATCGCCCCCCCCGCCCCCACCCCCGCCCTCCCGCCTTGTAAGCTGATATATATTTAGAACATAAGAACGGCCGTACTGGGTCAGACCAGAGGTCCATCTAGACCAGTATCCTGTCTACCGACAGTGGCCAATGCCAGGTGCTCCAGAGGGAGTGAACCTAACAGGTAATGATCAAGTGATCTCTCTCCTGCCACCCATCTCCACCCTCTGACAAACAGAGGCTAGGGACACCATTCCTTACCCATCCTGGCTAATAGCCATTAATGGACTTAACCTCCATGAATTTATCCAGTTCTCTTTTAAACGCTGTTATAGTCCTAGCCTTCACAATCTCCTTAGGCAAGGAGTTCCACAAGTTGACTGTGCGCTGTGAGAAGAAGAACTTCCTTTTATTTGTTTTAAACCTGCTGCCCATTAATTTCATTTGGTGGCCCCTAGTTCTTGTATTATGGGAATAAGTAATTAACTTTTCCTTATCTACTTTCTCCACATCACTCATGATTGTCTATACCTCTATCATATCCCCCCTTAGTCTCCTCTTTTCCAAACTGAAAAGTCCTAGCCTCTTTAATCTCTCCTCATATGGGACCCGTTCCAAACCCCTAATCATTTTAGTTGCCCTTCTCTGAACCTTTTCTAATGCCAGTATATCTTTTTTGAGATGAAGAGACCACATCTGTACGCAGTATTCAAGATGTGGGTGTACCATGGATTTATATAAGGGCAATAATATATTCTCCGTCTTATTCTCTATCCCCTTTTTAATGATTCCTAACATCCTGTTTGCTTTTTTGACCGCCTCTGCACACTGCGTGGACGTCTTCAGAGAACTATCCACCATGACTCCAAGATCTTTTTCCTGATTTGTTGTAGCTAAATTAGCCCCATCATATTGTATATATAGTTGGGGTTATTTTATTAAATAATGTACGTAAAAATGGACTGGAAACTGTAAGCGTTTAAGTTTCTCTTTATTGCACAATATCACTATCGTAAGAAAAAAATATTTAACTAAGAATATCAACATTATTAATACTCTTTTGAATACAGAAACGACCAAATCACACCTGAGAAGTGTATCTTCCACAATTTTGAAAAGAGAAGCAGCATCTGTAATGATGCGGTTCTGGCGGGACCCAACTGAGAGTGCCAATTCAGGACAAAGCGCTTATAACAGGGCAGTTACAGCCCAAGGCTGGGGTTTTTCCACCTCTAAGGCAAACCAAACCAGCCAGACAAAGAGGACTTTGGTCTCACCCCACTGGCTAACCACAAGTCACACAAGCAATTCCTTAGACACTCCAGTTTCCCAGTATCACCACCAGTGCCACTCGTTATGGGGACAAATGGTTATGGAAACCAATACCCGAATAAAAGAAAAAAGGTTCTCCTGATCCCATAGGACCAAGCCCCAGACCCAGGTCAATATACAAATCAGATCTTACCCACAAATCACGCTGTTGCCAATCCTTTAGAATCTAAAATCTAAAGGTTTATTCATAAAAGGAAAAAGATATAGATGAGAGCTAGAATTGGTTAAATGGAATCAATTACATACAGTAATGGCAAAGTTCTTGGTTCAGGCTTGTAGCAGTGATAGAATAAACTGCAGGTTCAAAATCAAGTCTCTGGAATACATCCCCAGCTGGGATGGGTCATCAGTCCTTTGTTCAGAGCTTCAGTTTGTAGCAAAGTCCCTCCAGAGGTATGAAGAAGGATTGAAGACAAGATGGAGACTAGGATCAGCCTTTTTATAGTCTTTTCCAGGTGTAAGAATACCTCTTTGTCCTTACCGTGGAAAATTACAGCAAAATGTAGTCTGGAGTCACATGGGCCAGTCCCTGCATACTTTGCTGAGTTGCAAGGCGTATCTGCCTTCTCTCAATGGGTCAATTGTATAGCTGATGGTCCTTAATGGGCCATCGAGCAGGCTAGGCAGAGCTAACACCAACTTGTCTGGGAAGTTTCCCAGAAGCATAGCATAAGTTTGAAATACAGACAGTATAGAGCCAATATTCATAACTTCAACTACAAAATTGATACACCCATATAGACAGCATAATCACAACCAGCAAACCATAACCTTGTCTTAGACACCTCATTTGACCCCCTTTACACAAGATTTGGTGCCACTACAAAACTTTGGTTGCAACCATGTTCTATATGGTCCCAGTTCAAATCAATAACGTGACAGCATCCATTGCATCAGTTTGGTAAAACCCAATAAACTCTTCATAAATCTCCCAGTCTTCACTAGAAAAGAACCTTAAAGAAAAACTTACTTGTTCTTTTCTTGACAAATCTGTAGTCTCATCCATTACAATGACATAAAATTTAGAAGCCTTTATCTTTTGCACAATTTTTCTTAGCACCATCATTATTTCGTTAATAACCTCATGTGACAGCCACTTGTATTTTGTGCGATTAAGCCACTGTCTCAGTTCCTCAGAATCTGTACTGCGTAGCAACAAGAGCTGCATCAAATTTGAATCACTCTCATTATGTCCACGTAATGCTATTCCTTGTTGAGCTAGGTACTGAACACTGGTAAAAATGTTGTGCAGTGCAGTCCTAGCTGATTGTGATTCTTTTCTGCAACTGGACAACATTAGTGCAGAAACATTTACCTGTGATTGCAGAGCAGCAGACTTCATTACCGCTTCCTTGTGACAAGAGGATTTTTCGTGTGATGTAAAACGACACAATGCGAGTCTCCAATCTTGAAATCCAGACGAAATAAATGTTGGTTCGGCCTTCATAGAAAATATTAAGATCTTCTTTTCAGAACAGTTTTTGCAGACTGAGCAAAAAGCTCTGTTTAATTTGCTATTGTACTCCAACCACTTAAATCTTGATAGCCAAGATTGCTGAAAACTCCTTTTCTTATTTTGTGGATTTGCCGCATATTTCTTTTGTATAACTTCAGTTTGAAAGCTGAATGTCGAACTCAGGCCGTCACTTGATGAATTACCCTTTTCTTCTTTTTCTCTGGGTAACTTTATTAAGAATTTATCCATTGTTGATTATTAGTGGTCCTACAAATCAAGAATTTGTTGCTGGGATAAAATGAAGCTACAATGCGTCGGCGCCACAAGATTACAAGGGTCAATTAAAAATGGAAAGTCAGAAGCAGCACTCGCCTGCTTCAATATATTATATTTTGTTGTACCTGTTGTGACGAAGTAGGAATGTTCTTAATGTTTTCTCTGAATATTGTGTGGGTGCCTCAGTTTCCCCTGCAAGGTGCCAACTGAAGGTGTTGAAGAACAAAGAGATCAGGGGGGCTCCTTGTCCGGAGACAAAGGCCAGAGGAGGGGCTGGAGGGCATCAGTTTGGAGCTGGCTGGGGAAACGGGGAGAGACCCAGAACTTGGGTCTGGGCTCCTCACCCCCCAAGATGGACCTGACTGAGGGGTCCTGTTTTCTGCACCTACAAGCTCTGTTTTAGACTGTGTTCCTGTCGTCTAATAAACCTTCTGTTTTACCGGCTGGCTGAGAGTCACGTCTGACTGCGGAGTTGGGGTGCAGGACCCTCTGGCTTCCCCAGTGAAGGGTATGCTTGTGTTCATTTTGGATAAAATGTGGTTTGCAGGGTGCTTATGCATAGGGAAGCATGCTGTGGCTCACCACCCTAGGAACATTCTAGAGAAGGCCAAGGGGAGGGGGGTGAGCTCAACATGTGGAGTGGAGAAGTATAAAACATGTGATGAACAAATCCATATATGGAAAGGTTAAATCTGATTGGTTAGAGGTTTGTGTTATGTAACTTGTTATGTACGTGCCATGTGCTATAGAATAACAATGGGAGAGGCTCCTTGCTGGAGGGACTCTGCCTGATTTTTGTACCGGGGCTCTCCCTTTGTGCACATTGAATAAAGCCTTGTTGAATTGAATCGCATCGCATCGCATCGAAGTCCCTTGATTCTGCCCAGCATCTGACTAATTGGGAACCACAAAATCCCAACAGTTTCTTGGCGCAGCGAGCAGGGTGAGAAATATCCTTCAGGATCACGACCTACAATCAAATTGGAGGGTGAGTTTGTTCATTTTTTATTTGGTTGTGTGTCTCTGACCTGACTGGTGACTCTCATACCTTTTGTAGTAAGCAAGCCTTGGTGTTGGGGAATTCAGGGGGTTTGTTGCAGTCTTAAGACATTGTACTTAGTGTGGGGGCTGGCTAAGCTGTAAGTTCCTCTGATTAAGTGTTGTTGAAGTGGGAAATCAAAGAGGTTGTAAGGACCAACAGTTAGTGTAGGGGCAGGTATAGCCATAAGTACCTCTAGCTAATGTGTTGGCTGGCCCAGATCTCCTAATTGGACATTTTAATTGTGCAGATCAAATACATTGGAAAAAGGATTAATCTGCTGATTGGGCATTTCAGTCTGGGGTGTTTGATTTGAATAAATTGTTGTTAGTCTATAAACAGAATTGTATTTGAAAATTTGAAGATTGGAGGATATTTAGGTTAAAGGAAAAAAAGGGGGAAAGAAGAAGGGATATAGTGATCCACAATATGAAGAGTGTATAATTAGTGCTTTTATAACTATTGTAGCAGTAAATTTATTAGTTTTCTTGTGGAGATATTTTGGCTGAATGACTGGAATAAAGAAGGAGAAAATGACTGGTATGTGTTTAATTGTTGATTATGAACAGCTGGTTAGCAAGTGTGATATGCAAAAAGGAAGCATGGGAGAGTTAGAAGCAAAGGTAGAAAAACTGCAAGCAGAAGCAAAAAAGTATAAAGAAGCAGACTTGCAGGGAAAAAGATCTTGTCCCTCTGCACCTTTGGACCCTACATGTGGAACATGGGGATATCAGTCTAGTTTCATGGCTCCAGTGAGAGTGCACACTGTCCCTAATCCTAATCAAGGGGAAGGGGGCCCTGCTACTGTTAGTAGCCTAGAGCACACTCATATAAGTCTATCTGACTTGTGGAGCATGTTAAAAGAATTGCCATCTTTGCAGCTTAATAACCCAAACCTACCCTTCTGGGAAAAGGTACAGGAGTGGATGGCAGTGGGAGGCTTACATGCTTTTGATAATCACATAGCCTTGGACATTAGCAATGGCTTTTGGTCTGTTCCTGTGCACCCTGACAGTCAATTTTGGTTTGCATTTACTGTTAAAGGGAAGCAATATACTTTTACTTGCCTAAGCCAGGGTTTTTATAACTCACCTACTTTGTTTCATAGAGCGTTAGCTGATGTGCTGGCAAAGCTGCCAGACATGGCTTCTTGTGTTGTACAGTATGTTGATGCTCTTCTTATCTCCTCACCAGATTGCCAAACGCACATGAAAGACTTAAAAGTGATCCTGCAGCACTTGGCAGACAGTGGGGTAAAATGTAATGCTAGAAAGGCTCAGATTGCAAAGGAGGAAGTATCATATCTGGGGTATCTAATATCCAAGGGGTACAAGTGCTTAATTGTTACCTGCATTGAGGCTATTAATGCATGCCCACGACCAATTACGGTCAGGGGAGTTAGGAAAGTTTTGGAGCTATTTAATTTCTGCCAAACTCAAATCCCAAATTATTCAAGAATTGTCCAGCCCCTTAATAATCTACTGAAGGGTGCTGGTGGACCACATGATGCAACTGAATGGACACTTGAATGTGAACAGGCATTTACCACATTGAAACAGAGCCTAAGTACTGCCCCAGGGTTGGGACTTCCTAATCCATTAATGCCTTTTACATTGTACACGCATGTCAGTAAGGGACATATGGCAGCAGTGTTAACACAAAAACATGGGGACAAACAGCACCCAGTAGCATACTACTCTTCTAAACTAGATGCTGTCGCTCAAGCAATGCCACCATGCCTCCAGGCGGTGGAAGGAGCTTCTATGGCCCTAAGTCAGGCCTCACCACTTCACTGCTCTACAGCCAAAATGCTTCTGAAATAAATGTAGTCAAACTTTACTAATTCTGGGTCACTGAGAACGAAAATGATGCTTAAAATTGTTGATTGGCTCTAGTTTTCAAGATATGCTACTGGGTCAGTATATATGACCCTTGACTTGGGAATGGCGGAGGATAAGTGAGTTATAAAGGGAAGGGATCTCAATTTAAACCAGAAATGACTAAAATACATCTTTGACTGGATCTACGAATAAATCTATGACTGGGTTTGGACAGTACTTGCTTTTTAGGCAAAACAATGAATGATGCAATCTGAAGCTGGTATTGCGTCATACATGATATGAATTGCATCATGTTATTCCTAGAAGTCATGGATGATGCAATCATAACGAAGCTTACATCACTCTGCTGAACAAATTGCCCTATATCAGCTCTAGAAATCATACAGTGTCGTGCTCTCTTATTTGTCAGTGTTTGATTTTGCAAAGGGACACATTTCTGTTTAGCCAAAGTGAGCAGAGATGCCTCGTACTTGTGTGAACAGTGCAGATAACTTCTGCTATGTTTGTGGTGAAGTGACTTTTGCATCGCAAAAGCGCAGTATAATCACTATGGTTAAGAAAGCCTATCACCTTTCTTTTGGCTGCAAAATTGGAGATCAGGACAAGAGGTGGGCCCCACACATATGCTGCAACACTTGTGCAACAAATCTTCACCAGTGGTTGAACAGGAAAAGGAAATCTATGCCTTTTGCAGTGCCAATGATTTGGAGAGAGCCAACAGATCATACCAGCAATTGTTACTTCTGCATGGTGCCTCCAGTTGGGAAAGGTGTGTCAAAGAAGAAAAAGTGGACTGTGCATTATCCAAACATTCTATCAGCTATACGCCCAGTACCCCACGGAGAAGGACTGCCGGTTCCTGATGCACCAGAATCATTCTCACTTGAGTCAGACGAGGAAGAGGATGAAACTTCTGGTCCTGAACCATCAATGTCACAGGACCCACATTTTCTCCCATCCTCCTCCTCTGAACCACACCTCATAACACAAGGTGAACTGAATGACCTTGTCAGGGATTTGGAACTACCCAAGAGTAAGGCAGAGCTGTTGGGCTCTAGACTACAGCAGTGGAATCTCCTGGCAGGTGATGTTAGGGTTTCCATATTCCGTGACCGTCAAAAGGATCTTGTCCCATTCTTCTTCATGGAAGGTGATCTTTTAGCCTGCAACACCATCGATGGTGTGATGGCAGCCCTCAACATCGTTCACGATCCAGATGAGTGGAGACTGTTCATTGATTCATCAAAGACGAGTCTTAAAGCTGTTTTACTGCATAATGGCAATGTTTTGCCATCAATTCCAGTTGGTCATGCAGTCCATATGAAGGAAACCTATGACAACATGAAACAACTTTTGAGGTGCATAAACTATGACCAACATCAGTGGCAGCTTTGTGGCGATTTGAAGGTTGTTGCTCTCTTGCTTGGTCTGCAGACTGGATACACAAAGTACTGCTGTTTTCTCTGCGAATGGGATAGTCGTGCAAGAGATTCCCACTACATCAGGAAAGATTGGCCACTCCGACAGTCATTGGAGCCTAGGAGGAAAAGTGTTCAGCATCCACCACTTGTTGAATCAAGGAAGATTTTGTTACCACCCTTACACATCAAGCTGGGTCTGATGAAGAACTTTGTCAAGGCCATTGACAAAACACAAGCAGCTTTCAAGTACCTCCGTGGAAAATTTCCAAGGTTACGTGAAGCTAAGATAAAGGAAGGTGTCTTTGTTGGTCCTCAGATTCGTGAACTTCTTCAAGATGATGCATTTGACCATGCACTGCGTGGCAAGGAAAAGACGGCATGGAAAGCCTTCCAGTTAGTGGCAATAAATTTTCTCGGAAACAAAAAGGCAGACAACTACAGGTTGTTGGTGGAAAACCTCCTCGAGGCATACAAAAGCCTTGGTTGCAACATGTCACTAAAGATACATTTTTTGCACTCTCATCTAGATTTCTTTCCACCGAACTGCGGAGCAGTGAGCGACGAGCACGGCGAGCGATTTCACCAGGACATTGCAACAATGGAGAAACGCTATCAGGGCAAATGGAGCCCATCAATGCTTGCAGACTATTTCTGGACAGTGACAGGAGATGCTCCATTTAATGAATACAAGAGACAAGCCAAGAAGCGCCGAGTAGACACTGAATAGGACTAAACTATGTACATAATAGTTTTTTGCTTTTTGTTTCATAATCAATTTTATTTACATAACCCTTTTGCTGATTTTTAAAGTGTTACATAAACAGGACAGGTGAAATATTATCATGTAAAGCAACCATAAACACATGAAAAGACCTAGGTTTACAATTTATGATTAAAACTCTACTATCTACACAATATACATAGACATGAAATGTAAAAACTTAAATATCTTAGAAACAGTAGCCAATCAGTTGTTTTAATTGTCATATTTGAATTCAGCACATCAAAATACATAATAAATAGCACATTTTATCTCTGAAGCAGACGACTTCTCAAAAATTGTAGACCAGTGTTATTGGTGCGCAGGATGTAAATATTGTCGTGCCTCATGCTGTCCTTGCTATTTTATCAGGAAAGAAATCTGCTGCAGTCCATGTGGCAAGATGGACTCGATGGGAAGCGAGCTTGCTAATGCCTTCGGTACATCTGCAACGAGCGTCATCACTAGACCCTGCCACCCTCATGCCTACCCCAGATGAGGGACAGCTGCATCATTGTTGCCTTAAGGAAGAGCCCATGGACCTTCCATCGGTAAAAGAAACTGAAATACCTGGTGCCCCTTGCCTCTACGTGGATGGTTCTTCCTTCTATGTGGATGGCAAGCGACACATAGGATGGGCCGTTTGTACTCAAGATGGGCAGCTGGTGGTGCATGGCAGTTTACCTGGGGCATTGGCACAAGTAGCAGAAATACAGGCGTTAGTTGCAGCATGTGAAGCTGTGGAAGGTCATACTGTAAACATATATACTGATTCTAGATATGCGTTTGGGGTTGTACATAATTATATTAACTTGTGGGTAAATCGGGGATTCCTGACGAGTACAGGATCCCCAATACAAAATAGGGGGATAGTGGAGAAACTTCATGCAGCCATGCAGAAACCTACCGAAGTAGCAGTGATAAAAGTGAGGGCCTACACAAAAGGGACAGACCCTCATAGCAAGGGGAACCGAAGGGCAGATGAGCTAGCTAAACAAGCAGCAGTGGAAGGTAAAGAGACGCAACTGATTGCTGCAACACAGCCTCTCATAAAAACCCCAAACTTTTTTGAATTACAGGACATTCAACAAGTTGCACCAAGGGCAGAGAAGTGGTTATGGATGGATAATGGAGGCAAACTGTGTGATGATAACACTTGGAGAGGTCCAGGGAACACATTAGTGTTACCAAATGTGCTAATGGGAACTATGATACAAGTGTATCACATGTTGGGACATGATGGAGCATGGAGGGTGATCCACCGGATGTTGGACACCTGGTGGCATCCTAAGCTTAATGTAAATGTGCATGATTATGTGAGGAGGTGTGTAACGTGTGCTCAATATAATTCTGCTCCCACAGTGAAAATGAGAATGCGACATCAGCCAAGACCAACACAGCCCTTCACGCAGTTACAAATAGATTTGATTGGGCCCCTGCCAAGGTGCAGAGGGAAAGAATATGTTCTGGTGATCATGGATCACTTTACTAAGTGGGTAGAAGCTTTCCCAGTGGCCAAGGCCACTGCATCTGATGTAGCTGAAATACTGATGACTGAAATAATTCCCCGATGGGGACTTCCATGCTTCATTGATAGTGACCAAGGTACCAATTTTATAGGGAAAGACTGGGTCACCAACCTACGAGTGGTTCTCATGTCTATGAGAGCCAGTCCTCCTAATCCACATCCCTTATCTCCCTTATTTGAAATGCTGACAGGGCAGGCAATGAGGACGCCAGGCAGGGCCGGCTCTAGGCACCAGCAAAACAAGCTGGTGCTTGGGGCGGCACATTTTTAGGGGCGGCATGGCCGGCGCCAGAATGCCGCCCCTAAAAATTTGCCCCGGCCGCCCTAGCTCACCTCCGCTGCTGCTGCCACGGCGCGCGAAACAGCTGATTTGCGTGCCGCTACTCGCCCTCCCTCCCAGGCTTGGGAGCCTGGGAGGGAGGGGGAGACTCCAAGTGGCCGCGGCGCGGACGCCGCTTCTCCCCCTCCCTCCTAGGCTTGAGAGCCTGGAGGGAGGAGGCAGGGCTGGGGATTTGGGGAAGGGGCGGAGTTGAGGCGGGGCCGGGGGTGGGGTAATTAAAGAACGGGGGGGCGGCCAAAATTGTTTTTGCTTTGGGCGGCAAAAATCCTAGAGCCGGCCCTGACGCCAGGAAATCTGTGCATTGGAGGGGGGGAATTGTATGTCATGGGTGACCAGCTTGCTGAATATTGCAAATTCTTATCTCTGTGCGTCTCACAGGATCCCCGAACTGAACCAGACCCAAAGGCTGGCAAAGAGGACATGTGTGAGGTGCAGGCCGGTGATCAGGTGGTGGTGAAAGCCTATAGAAAACGAATCTTTGAACCAGCCTGGACTGGGCCCACATGGTTCTCTTGGTAACGCCTTCAGCAGCCCGGGTCGCTGCAATTCCAGTTTGGGTGCACCTGTCACGAGTAAAAGTATACAAGGGTGAGACTCAACATGGGGCACAATAATCCCTGTTTACTCTATGGACTCCTGGAAAGCCATTCTTAATATTGTTAAAAGTTTTCATTTGATATTCCTAGTTTAAAATTGATGTAGGAATTTTTGTGGTCTACTAATTGTTTTGAGTGGTTTCTGAGACTTAAGAGTTTTTTTAAAGGTCTCACCTTAATGTTGCAGTAGCTTTCAGTGTTGTATTAATGTAATCACCTGGGGAGGAGCCACTGGATCAGTTGTAAATGCCATTACTCAAGCTATCAAATCTAATAATAAGGACTGGGTTGAAAATTTGTTAGTAGCAGGGATGACAGTTTATTGTGGTAAGAGTGGGGCTCATGTCTAATCAAGTTAGATATTACCTTAACTCAGCAACACAGTTGGTCAGGTCCTCACTGTTGTACTCAGCCATCTATTAAAAACTACTAAAATGTATAAGCAAGCATTGATCTAGGCGTGTGAAAAAATTGTGTTATCATCCTGGCATGGTATCATCCTGGTGTTCAACATTAAATTTGCAGCCCTGATAGGAGACTCGCTCGTGTCACAGGTGCCATGTTGGGTGAGAGCTGCAGTTCTCAAAGACTGAATGTCTTCACCTTGGATGGTGGCAGGGGAGTGGTCCCTATTGATAACAGGGGCATGTTGGGATGGTCATTCCATCCTTGGAGGGGTGTTAATTCCTGTGGGTTGGGCTCCTGAATTGGAGGCTCAGCCTGTCCACCCACTCCGATTCTCATGTCACAGACACCTGTGTAGAATAAGGGCCAGAGATAACTATATAGCTTTCCCATGGGACCAATGTTCCATCCTGGGAGGATGGGTTTTGTGTATGGGAAACCTGAAGTCAGGACAAGCCTTATCTCAAATGTTGGGACCTGACTTAATGGTACATGTAATGTTTGATTTAATGGATGATATAGCAGTGAGGAAGGACTCCACTGACTGGTGTGGATTTGGGTGATTAACTCTGGCAGGCAAGCCTTGCTTAATCATCTTATTCTTCCTATTGTGTTAAGTGTTTTAAAAAATATTGAAAGAAGTGGTAGGGCAATTACAGTGATTCAGTGGATAGAAGGGTTTGCTATTGTGGAAACAAAGATTCCATGGGGATGGATTTGGGTTGTGTTCTCGCAATGGGTATGGGGACTTTTTATTATTATTTTTATTGTAGATATCATTATGCAAATTTTTTAATTTTGTTACTAAAATTGTAATTAAGTGTTGATAAAGTTAATTATTGCTCCTAATAAATACAAGGAAGTGGTGTTAGTGGGGTCTAAGAATTGTTCTTAGCCCCAAAACCAAATGGGGGAGCTGAAGGGTATGCTTGTGTTCATTTTGGATAAAATGTGGTTTGCAGGGTGCCATGCATAGGGAAGCATGCTGTGGATCACCACCCTAGGAACATTCTAGAGAAGGCCAAGGGGAGGGGGGTGAGCTCAACATGTGGAGTGGAGAAGTATAAGCATGTGATGAAAAAATCCATATATGGAAAGGTTAAATCTGATTGGTTAGAGGTTTGTGTTATGTAACTTGTTATGTAACTTGTTATGTACGTGCCATGTGCTATAGAATAACAATGGGAGGGGCTCCTTGCTGGAGGGACTCTGCCTGATTTTTGTACCAGGGGCTCTCCCTTTGTGCACATTGAATAAAGCCTTGTTGAATTGAATCAAATCGCATCGAATTCAATTGAATCGCATCGCATCGCATCGAAGTCCCTTGATTCTGCCCAGCATCTGACTCATTGGGAACCACAAAATCCCAACACCAGGAGCCCCGCCTGTGCGGATTCGCTGCGGGAAGCACACAGTGTAGAAGGGCATGCTCCGAAGCCAGACCCAGGAAGGTGTAAGCTTCTTGCCCTGGAGACAGTATGCTCAGCGAGAGGAGGCTCCCACAGAGTCCTGACTGGCTTCATATGGAATAGTTTCAGAGCATCCCAGCATCCCCTTCCACACCGTGCGCTTCCCAGGAGTCCGCACAGGCACTGACACTCCCTCCAGCCCCTCCTCTGGCCTTCGTCTCTTTTCCATGCATTAGGAGGCCACCTGATCTCTTTGTTCTCCAACACCTTCAGTTGGCACCTTGCAGGAGAGCAGCCCAGGCCATCAGTTGCCAGGAGACAGGGTGTCTACAACAATCACACACCCTTATCCCACCACCTAGATCCTTAAGAAATGCATAGGGGAAACTGAGGCACCCACACAGTATTCAGAGAAAACATTAAGAACATTCCCACTTCATAACACCGGTATACAACCAATTATATACTTTAAAGGGTGTAAAATAATCAAGTATTGTACTAAACACGATCATACCCGAAACTGACTGCCAAATTGAAGTTGCGTGTTTTTCCCCTCAGGTGAGGACTCTGGGGTGGGGCTGGGGATGAGGGGTTCACAGTGCAGGAGGGGGGCTCAGGGCTGGGGCTCAGGGTTAGGGTGCTGGGGGTGCAGGCTCTGGGGTGGGGCAGGGCTGGGGATGAGGAGCTTGGGGTGCAGACAGGCTGCCCCAGGACTAGGGTCAGAGAGGACTCCCCCCCCCCAACCCTCTCCCTGCCAGCAGCAGCGAGCTCCGGGTGAGGGACCCCTCCTCTTCCCCGCCCCCCCCCCCCCGCCCCGCAGCACACTCACTCTGCACCACTGTCACTGCACATGCTCCTAGGGCCCCTCTCAGGTCCAGGAAGCCCCCTTGCCTCCCCTATGGGGGTACCGGGGTGGGGGCTGCCATCATATGTGGCCTCCCCTGCTGCTGCCCCTCACCATAGCCTCACTGGGGGTGGGGGATGGGGCTGCCCCTTGCCCAGCGTGGGGCAGGAGTGGTGGCTGCAGGGCAGGAGGGAGGGCAGGGTGTCACAAAATTCACCCAAGCCCCAGCTGCTCAGGTCTAGGAAGCCCCCCACCCAATCTCCCCTGCAGTGGGTGGGTGGGTGGGTGCGTGCTGGGGGGGGAGGGGCTGCCATCACATGTGGCTTCCTTCCTCCCCTGCTGCAGCCTGCTGCCCCTCACCATAGCCTCCCTGGGTGTGGGGGATAGGGCTGCCCCTTGCCCAGCGTAGGGCAGGAGTGGTGGCTGCGGGGGGGCAGATCATGGGGTCAAACACTCACCGAAGCCCCAGCAGCTGCTCACGTGAGTGAGGTCTCCTGCCGGAAGCTCCCTTGGCGTCTCCTCCCGGTGTGTGCCAGGGGAGGGAAGGGCTGCCAAGCACGTGTCTGTCTCCTCCCCCTCCCCCTCCTGAGGTGCAGCAGCCAGCTGCCCCAGCCTGCTGCCGGCGTCTCTTGTTGCCATAGGCAGCAGCAGCCGGTGCCGGCAGGCAAGGGAGAGCGGCTCGCAGCTTTCATTCTGGCAGGGACGCTCTGGGGCCGGGGGTGGGATGCGCGGGGGGGTGGCAGGTGGGGTCCTGGGCCCACTCCAGGCAGGGCCGAGGGAGAGACCCAGCTCCAAATATTGGTGGAGCTGGGCCCCCGGCCCTGAATATTCCTGGAGCCCAGGCACTACAAAAGAATATAACTCGCCGCCCATGCTCACAGATATTGTGGAGCACATAGGAAGCAGTAATAACTATGGGAATATTGGTTTCGCTGAGGTCTAACCAAGTCAGTAAACTGCACCAGCGAGCTTTTAAATGTCCAAAGGCACATTCTACCACCATTCTGCACTTGCTCAGCCTATAGTTGAACTGCTCCTTACTACTGTCCAGGCTTCATGAGCCATGGGAGCAAGGGGTAGGCTGGGGTAGGTGCGACTGCACGGTGCTGCTGGCTGGGAGAGCAGCCTGAGGCAGAAGCCTCCAGTTGGCATAATATTCCAGGCAGGACTGAATCTCCATTAGACGAAACTTAAAGAAGAGAATGACCTGGAGTCATTCCCATTTTTGTCCAGGCACCCCCGACCAACCTCACCAAGGCCGGCCAGGAGCACCCATGTCTGCCCAGATGCCCCAACCAACCTAACCAAGGTCGGCCAGCAGCACCCTCGGGACGACGACGACGGCTAGCAGTCGTATTGCATTGTCTGCCGTCGGCAAGGCAAGGCAAGAGGATGCTGCTGTGTAGCACTGCAGTACCACGTCTGCCAGCAGCACCCAGGAGACATACGGTGACAGTGAGCTGAGCGGGCTCCATGCTTGCTGTGGTATGTCATCTGCACAGGTAATCCAGGAAAAAAGGCGAGAAACGATTTTTTGCCATTGCTTTCATGAAGGGAGGGAAGGACGGGGGCCTGACGACATGTACCCAGAACCACCCGTGACAATGTTTTTCCCCATCAGGCATTGGGAGCTCAACCCAGAATTTCAATGGGCGGTGGAGACTGCGGGAACTGTGAGATAGCTACCACAGTGCAACGCTCCGAAAGTCGACGCTAGCCTCGGTACTGTGGACGCACACCGCCGACTTAATGCGCTTAGTGGGGACACACACAATCGACTGTATCAAATCGATTTCTAAAAATCGACTTCTATTAAATCTACCTAATTTCGTAGTGTAGACATAACCTTAGTCTGAACTAACTTTTTTGCCCTACTTCTAGTAATTGGCCCTGCAGGTTTCTCTATTTCCATTGGTTCCACCATGCCAATAGGGATGGGAACCGATTCTTTGTCTTCTTCTAACACATCTTCTATCTTTTCCAACTTTTTGATTCTTTCCAAGAGCCGACCATGGTCTGATTTATAGCCGTCCAGCGATTTTAAGCTGGCATCCACTCACTTCTGCCAGCAACATGCTTCCTCTCCTGCTTCCTGTATCTGGGGGATAAAGTAGGTCCTACCTGAAGTGTCTGCAGCAAGAGCCAGGCAGGGGTTAGGATGGAGTGAGCTGTTCGAGAGGTCTCTTTCCTCTGTCGGGACCTGCCAAACAGCTGGGGGAAACTGAGGCAGGTGGATCAGAGGTGCAGCCTGGGAGAGTTGAGGGGACTGAAATAAGTTAGCTCAAACCGTACAAGTTCTGAGTTACTGCGCCCTCTTGGTGGCAATTAATACATAGATCTATCAAGTCCCCCGCCACCACTAGTGTGGGTCATCGGGCCTGATGCTACTGCTAATATCTCATCGGTACCATTCGTTATAACTTCAACCTTTAACAAAGCCCCTTAAACCCGCGGATCACTTTAAATAATAACACTATTAATCTTTATCTTGTAAGATTAAATTTAAAACCTGTAAGCTAAAACTCTAAGTCAAACCACAGTACATAACAGGAAATAGTGGGAACACTGCCAAGAAGTCACAAGAAATCAGGTTCCTGTCTTCTTAAGAGTGAGTGAGTAAGACACACAATCTTGCTCTCTAACTCTAACTCTTTACTAAAGCCTCAGGTGAGATTCTCAGGGATCTAAACATGCCTGGAATCCCTGAAAATCCCTGTCACACACTCCTCGAGTCTCCTGGCTGCCTCACAAGTCTCTTGCCTGATTAGGAGATTAATAATATTAATTTGGATAGTATGGGTTTTAGGCTCGCCAATCTGTTTGATCAGAAGATAATAAGGTTCTTGTCCCGAATCAGGCTTCACAGAATTTACAAAGGACCCTCGGAGGCATGACAGGAAGCTCACACTGAGACAGATATAGTCTTAAAGACTTTTCATTGAGATAAATGACATAGTAATTAAATGATAAAATAATCAGAGTTACAAAGTTACAATTGTATTACTGTTATTTAAAAGATACATATGGTATTATGGTATTATATGCTACAAAGCTTTGATTAATATACTCAGACCCTTTTTTGATAACCTGGTGGTGAGAGACACAGGACCAGCCTTGCCTCTGGAGGTTCAGGTTCCTTAATTCTTGAGTGAGAGGTGCAAAGCTTAGAAGAAGCTAGAGCTAAGAACTATCAAAGCTAACTTAGAGTTTACTTAACTAACTTAGGCCTGGTCTACACTACGAGTTTAGGTCGACTTTAGCAGCATTAAATCAAATTAAGCCTGGACACGTCCAAACGACGAAGCCCTTTTTTTCAACTTAAAGGGCCCTTTAAACCGGTTTCTTTACTCCACCTCCGACAAGGGGATTAGTGCTAAAATCGGCCTTTGCGGGTCGGATTTGGGGTAGTGTGGACAGAATTCGACGTTATTGGCCTCCGGGAGCTATCCCACAGTGCTTCATTGTGACCGCTCTGGACAGCGCTCTCAACTCAGATGCACTGACCAGGTAGACAGGAAAAGCCCCACGAACTTTTGAATTTCATTTCCTGTTTGCCCAGCGTGGAGAGCACAGGTGACCACGCAGAGCTCATCAGCACAGGTAATCATGATGGAGTCCCAGGATCGCAAAAAAGCTCCAGCATGGACCGAACGGGAGGTACGGGATCTGCTCGCCATATGGGGAGACGAATCAGTGCTAGTTGAACTCCGTAGCAGTAAACGAAATGGCAAAATATAAGAAAAAGACTCAAAGGCAATGAAGGACAGAGGCCATAACAGGGACACACAGCAGTGCCGCGTGAAAATTAAGGAGCTAAGGCAAGCCTACCGCAAAGCCAGAGAGGCAAATGGAAGGTCTGGGGCAGAGCCACAAACATGCCGCTTCTACGCGGAGCTGCATGCCATTCTAGGGGGTGCAGCCACCACTACCCCAATCGTGTGCTTTGATTCCATCAATGGAGAATCATGCAACAGAGAAGCGGGTTCAGGGTACGCGGAAGATGATGATGATGAAGACAATGAAGATAGCTCACAGCAAGGAAGCGGAGAAACCGGTTTCCCCAACAGCCAGGATATGTTTATCACCCTGGACCTGGAACCAGTAACCCCCGAACTCACCCAAGGCG